>NC_081425.1:40537726-40906210 GCF_949786415.1 Peromyscus eremicus | reverse complement strand
TTAATATCATCATGTTCTTTCCTCTGAATCAACAAGTGTGTGACATTTGACTATTCCTAAGAATAAAGTTCAATCACAGAAAATTGGTTAGATGAAAACAATTTCATTGGGTTTTATACAAATTTAAATATTTAAATAAAATGCAATTTTCAATGTAAATAATGTTAGGAAATATTCAAATGAGGATGATGTAAAGATAATGAACCTCTGCTGTCTCCATGAACACCCAACAGGCCTTTGCTGCTTCCTAACTCTGAAACAAACTCTGAAAGTGATGAAGGTACACTTGACCGCTGTGGTAGGTTCTCTTTGCCTGCATTAATCCATTCAGGTTCCTACAGCAGAAGACCACACCCAGAATGGTTTATGTGCAGCAGAAGACTATTTCTCACAATGATGAATGTTTAAAAGTTGCAGGAAAGGTTCAGGAGATTTGTTACCTGGTGAAGGCTAACTTTCAAGTTTATTTTTATGTTATATCTTCACATTATGGAAGGACAAGGGAACTCTATGGAGTCTCTTTTTAAAAGACACTAATCTACCCTATCCTCATGACCTAAACACCTCACAGAAATCCCATCTCATCTCATGATTTTATATTATCAGTGTATAGGATTTTGACATATTTATTTATTATGTGGGCATAAACATTCAGTCAACTACATAGCTTTAGAAGTTCTAGTGACTATAAGAGACAGGCTAAAAATATTTGTGTTGCTACTGAAAAATATTACTTCAACTTGTTAATATTACCATGTCATATGATTTTATTTGATTGAATTAAATAATTTCTATATATTAGTCTTATGATTAAAAAGAAAGTCAAATAAATGAATTCTGTCTTACTGTTCTCCTGCTGTGAGAAGACTCAATGACCAAGGGAACTTAGAGAATAAAGCAATTAATTGTTGGCTTGCTTACAGTTTCAGAGGGTTAGTCCATCATCCATTATCATTGTGGTGGAAACCATAGGCAAACAGAGCTTTACATCCTGATCTGCAGATAGTATGGGAGAGAGAGAGAGAGAGAGAGAGAGAGAGAGAGAGAGAGAGAGAGAGTGAGAGAGACACTATGCTTGGCTTAGGCTTTTGAATCATCAAAGTTCATCCATCTCCAGTGATATACTTTATCCAACAAGGCCACACCTACTCTAAAAAGGCTACATCTCCTAATCCTTATCCAACAGTTCCGTGGACTAAGGACCAAACATTCAAACATTTTAGCCTTTTGGGCTCATTCTCATTCAAAGCATCACAAATGCTAATCCAACAATTTGAAGAAACTGACCATCAATCTGCAACCTTGAAAATCTGCAAATGTCATGTCATAAGAATAGCATTGAAATCATTGATTTAAAATCACAGGCCACTCCATTCTCCCTCTGCTCTCTAGACAGCCTCTTTCCATCACACATTAGTAATTTTGTGACCTCCAGATGAAGCACATATATCTAAA
Source organism: Peromyscus eremicus (assembly GCF_949786415.1). NCBI lineage: Eukaryota > Metazoa > Chordata > Mammalia > Rodentia > Cricetidae > Peromyscus > Peromyscus eremicus. The sequence continues at coordinate 40,904,755 of NC_081425.1, read as the reverse complement.
GACTCAAAGCCAACATCCACATGAGAGACAACATGCAACATTTATTCTAAGTCTGTTTCCGTTGTATTTTTGTTTTGAAGTCTATCCATATAGACTTGAAATTTTCATGAATTCATTTTTAAAAATTTTTGATACAGTGTTTGTTTAGCCCAGACTGTCCTGGAACTCACTCTGTAGAACAGACTGGCCTCAAATTCAGAGATACACTCACCTGTGCATCCAGAGAGCTGGGATTAAAGGCATGCACCACCACCTCCCAGCTTTTATAATTCCATTTTTATTTTAAAAAATGTATTCATTTTACATACCAACCACAGATCCCCCTCCCATCCTGCCTCCTGCTCCCCCCTCCCCCCTTCCCCTCTAACACACCCCCCATCCTGTCCTTCCATGCTGGAACAGCAAAGCCTGGTACATTCAGCTGAGGCAGGACCAAGCCCCTCCCCACTGGATTAAGGGTAAGCAAGGTGTCTAACCATAGAATTCCAGCTCATGCATCAGGGATAGATCCTGATCACACTGCCAGGGGCCCCTCAAACATACTCAGATACACAACTGTCTCTTCAGTATGTGGAGGATCTAGTCCAGTCCCATGCATGTTATGTTGGTCTAAAGTTCAATTTTCTGAGAAGTCTCCATACTGATTTCTAAAGTGGCTGTACAAGTTTGCACTCCCCAGAATTTCATTTTTAAATGGCTGAATAGTACTCTGTTTTGTAAATTTACCAAATTTTCGTGTTCAATTTATTAGTTGATAGTCTGGTCCATCTCCTGGCTATTATGAATAAAGCACAAATTAATGTGTATGAGCAGTTAACTCTATAGTAGCACGTGGAGATTTTTTGGTATGTCCCCAAGAGTAATCTAGATGAATCACATGATTGGCACACACACACACACACACACACACACACACACACACACACACACACGTACATGGTCCAGGAACCTTCACACTGATTTCCATAGTTGCTGCATTTGTTTGCACTCCCACAGCAGTGAATATGTCTTCCACTTTCCTCATATCTATGCAAGAATACATTATCATTTAGTTTCATGATCTTAGTCATTCTTACTGAGGATTTTGATTATTTTTTAAATATATCTCAATCATTTGGATTTCATCATTTGAAAAGGGAGAGGGGAGAGGGGAGACAGGGAAGAGGGGAGAGAGGGGAGAGGGGAGAGAGGGGAGACAGAGGAGAGGGGAGAGAGGGAACAGAGGGGAGAAGGGAAAGAGGGGAGAGAGGGGAGAGAGGGGAGAGAGGGGAGAGGGACATGGAAGACAGTTGTTTTGGTTTTGGTTTTCATTTTTATCTCTTCATGTGGTTTGAGTTCTTGTATGACACCACCATAGACACCCCTCTACTATAGGTTTCTGCAAGCTTATAGATTTCTCCTTCCACCTGGACAACACACCCAACACTACAAGTCCTACCTTGATTCTTCCTAGTTTCTATTCAGAACTGAAGTCATATGTAATTTCTCCTGACAATTTTTTCCTAGAAAATATGAAAGAATAGATCTCATTCTCTTTTTCATATTGCTCCATATCCCTGTACAAATTACTTCAAATAGTTTAGGTATTATGTTAGCTGTTTATCTACTGTATGGAACTCACTCTGAATTAGAATATGGTTTCTATGGGCAGAACTGGGTTCAGTTTGCTTATTTCTTACTTATCATGCATCACAATCCCTTACCTAATATTTGTTGGAAGAATGAATCATTGAACAAACTTGAATCTCAAATGTAGAATTTGTTATTCTTTTCTTCAGGCCACACATCTCTACCCAATAGGTTAGGCTAACCATGTGAGTAACTTTTAGAAGAGAAACACTTTATTTACTTGCACATAAAGTGCACATTGTAATTCCAGAATGACTTTCAATTACTCCTGGGAGATTAAAGCACTAAAAAGCAAATTTTGATTTTTAAATGCCATTATATTAATTATTATCATAGCTCTTTAACACTTGGTGAGACAAAAGTTACATTAAATTAGCCAATGCACTGCCCTTAATGTAAGAAGAACACGTGGTTGGTACTAAGTATTCCAGCACTCTCCCAGCAGGATACCATTCTCTTGCTCCGTATGATTTTAGAAAATCAGAAGTGGACCAAACATTCCCAGTTATGTGTAGTTGGTTGGGATTTTTGTTGTTCCTTTTTTCGTGTGTGTGTGTGTGTGTGTGTGTGTGTGTGTGTGTGTGTGTATGTGTGTGTGTGAATGAATGTTTTTAATTGTACAACAAATGTCCACTCTCTAGTCCGGTCCTCATTGGCTAATGGTAGAATGGAAAATATGGTTTTTTTTGTTTTTGTTTTTATTTTTTTTTTTTTTGGTTTTTTGGGACAGGGTTTCTCTGTGTAGCTTTGCGCCTTTTCCTGGAACTCACTTGGTAGCCCAGGCTGGCCTCGAACTCACAGAGATCCGCCTGGCTCTGCCTCCCGAGTGCTGGGATTAAAGGCGTGCGCCACCACCGCCCGGCTTGGAAATTATATTTTATTCAGAGAATAAAATGATTATATTTGATTCGAACCACTGCAGGTCAAAACATTGGTTATGGCATCAGGATTAGTTGACAGACTGGGGTTTGTTTTAAGTTACATCATAACATGGTATTTATATGAGTTGATTTTTGCTACTGACATGCATTTGAAGATTTCCAGAGACTAAAACAAAAGACACAGAAATCTTTATATATATATATATATATATATATATATATATATATATATATATATATATATATATATATATATATAGTAAATGTCAAACATAAAGATAGATATGTGGTCCATGTCAACTTCATCTGCTTTCTGTCAGGGCAGTCAAATCTTTCTAGAGCAAAGATTACATCATTTCAAATTTGTAGAGAGGAGTCATTAAAATATCTATAGACTACAAATTCTATTCTTCTAACCCTTTTAAAATGTTAATATGTAATTGTTTGAATTGCATGTTAGTTGTGAAAATGTGGGATGTCAGAATGTCCGTGTCTGAATAAGGTCTTTTCAGTGTTTAATATGTGCATATAATATAGTGAGGTGATCACATGATGAATAAAGCAACCATCAATGCATTGCTTCCAATCAAATTTGCTCTCCAGTGTGCACACTCTGGTCAATTGCTTTTCAAGAATACCCTGTCTTATAAAAAAGCACAATTTTAGTTCTGCCAGCCAAAGGCTCTGAAGGCATGTTCCAAATGAGAAGGACAGCACTTTCCTGGTTAGGGTATATGATATTTGGCACTTTCTTGTCTTTGTTTTTCTATTTCCAGCAAAGAGCAGTTGCACAGGACATGTGTTCAGCCTACTCTAGGCACCTAGGATACAAAGTACCATGGTATCCTGCAGTTTTCTTCTCTGACAGCCTTCCTGCCTAAGTAGGAATGCACCCTATCCTGGTTTAGGCTATAGGAATATAGGGGTAGTGCTAGGGGAGAATGTTAGTTAGGGTCACTCTTTTTTAATTCAAAATTATGTTTTCTTTCATGTATATACCTATTGTTTCTGTATGTATGTCAGTATGGTCACTCTTTTTTAATTCAAAATTATGTTTTCTTTCATGTATATTCCTATTGTTTTTGTATGTATGTCTGTGCAGGACATGCATGCTTGGTTCCTGGGGAGGCCATGAGAGAATATCAGATCACTGGAACTGGAGTTACAGATGGTTGTAAACTACCATTTTGGTAGTGAGAATTGAACCTGGGTACTCTGGAAGAATATCGAGTGAGTGTTCTTAACCACTGAAAGATCACTCCAGTCCCATATTGTACTATTTTATAAGCAACATACATTCTTATCAAAGTCAAAGGTAAAGGAATGCATTAGAGCATGTTTTAATGGTTTTCCTTATCTTCATTATAGATACAATTTTCTGACAGTGTAGTAATCTCTGGTTACATTAAAATGTCTCTACTTAAATTATTATATCTCTCTCTCCCAATTTGGCCCCAAATATTATGACCATATATAATATATGAACTACGTTCCAAATATTTGTAACTTTATTTGTAAATTTGTAAATGATAACAGTAGCTGGCATGCATATTTTGTGACTGCTTTAAATCATTGACCAGTAATCCAGTTTGGAATTATTAAATGCATTTTTTCCAAAGGAGAAAACTATCAAATACTTCAAGTTAATACTCTTTTCCTCAGTGCTTTATAGGTAAAGCTAGTTAGTTTGGAAGTATTTATGTTATATTTGCATTATATAAGGACTATGATGCTATTATTCAAAAGGAAACATGAAAATAAGCGCTATCACTTGAGTAGTATATGATTCTAAAGTCAGATATTTTGTAAATATATATATGTTAAAGACATTGTAGTTTAATTTGTCAGTCTATGGTATTCAGTTATTATTCCATGAAAGATTAGAAATGAAGCACACAATATTTTAGACTTAAATACGTGAATAGAGACATTTGAAAAACAGTGGCACAACAGATGTATGATATATTTTTGTTTATTTTGTGTGTAAGCGTGTGTTCATGTGAGTACGTGAATAGGTACATAAAGATGTGTGTGTGTGTGTGTGTGTTTGTGTGTGTGTGTGTGTGTGTGTGTATGTGTGCGATGTAGAAGCTAGAAGTTGTACTATGATTCTTCCTGAAGCATTCTCCACATTTATAACAAACATGATCCTTCAGTGAACCTGGATTTCATCAATTCATCTATGATGGTTGTTGATGAATTCCATGGATCCACCTGTCTCTGTCTCTCCAGCACAAGGAATACAGATGAATATCACCACACTTGACTTTCATGGGCTTTCTTGAGATCTATTTTCACATCCTTATGTTTATGAGGCAAGTACTTTACCTACTAGGTTATCTCATCAATCATATACTTTTATTTATTAAAGAGATACCTTTGCCTCACTTGCTACCATATACAAGTTGTTTTCCTATAACCAGTCTTGGACCTGGCAGTGGCATAAACCAACCAAATTGAATATATGGGAAGCTAAAACAAATCTTGGAAATCAAGTCAGCTTTTAGAAAATAGTAAAGAGTCACATTATAAAAAACCAGACAAGACTTATTCCAGAGAATATAATGGTGAGGACTAGGCAGGAATGAATCAAGACATGCAGGAATTCAGACATACAAACTGACAGAAAAGCATCACACTCTTGTCAAAATCTAACAAGAGTGTAAGAGAGAAGTGTGTAGTCAATAAAAACTAAGTTACTTAGCCCCTCTGTGTCAGTAGACTAGAAATTAAGGGGAGGACACAAGGATCACCCTGAGAAGAGGTAATAGGATAAATTTTCAGGGTGGACTGGGACAGGTGGGATTAGGAACAGAAGGAATCAAGTTGGGGGGCATGGAGAGGAGAAAATACTGGGAGAAATGACTAGAATTGGGGAGGGGGGGCATTTCAGGAGCAGTGTGGAAACCTGGTGCAATAAAAACTCCATGGAATCTATGAGAGTAATCCTCTCAGTAATGGAGGACACAGAGCTTTAGATGGCCATCTTCTATAATCAGGTATGGCCTCAAGTGGAGGGACTGGGATACCAATCCAGCCACAAAACCTTTGACTTAGAGTGTTTTGGTGACTAGATTTCAAAAGAATCATCATCAAAGAGACCAGAGAGACTTCATCCAGCAACTGATGGAAGCTGGTATTTGGGTGTCTTTTGTGTATAAGTCATTGGGAGCTGGGGTTTACTCTGACTCTTTGTTTGCTTATGGGACCCTTCTCTTCCTACTGGGTCACCTCATCCAGTCTTGATATGACAGTATCTGCCTGGCATTATAGTAGCACATTATGCCATGTTTAGTTGATATCCCTGGGGATGGGGGTGGGGGGCTACTCTTCTCTGAGGGTATACAGAAGGATGTGGATCTGGGAGAGAGAGGATGTGAAGGGGAGAGATTGGGCAAGGGGAGATAAGGGGACTGTAATTAGGGTGTAATATATGTGAGAAAAATAAAATTAATAATAACAATGATGATGATGATGAAGATGATAACAATAAAAATGTACTAGCCAAACAACAACAAAAGCAATAAAAAAACTAAGTTGAAGCAAGTTAAGGCCAACTTGAGGATTCTAGAGAGAATTACAGGAAGGTTAAGAAAATTGGAGCCAGGCGGTGGTGGCGCACGCCTTTAATCCCAGCACTCGGGAGGCAGAAGCAGGCGGATCTCTGTGAGTTCAAGGCCAGCATGGACTACAGAGTGAGTTCCAGGAAAGGCGCAAAGCTACACAGAGAAACCCTGTCTCGAAAAACAAAAAAAAAAAAGAAAAAAAAAAGAAAAAAAGAAAGAAAAAAAAAAGAAAATTGGAAAGAAATAGTGTAATTCCTACTTCACAGATTATAATTTCAAGGCAGACTGAAACATATTCTCAAAAATAATGGTACTAAATTTCTGGGTAAGTAAGGAGATGCACAGACATTCAAATCAGGATTCAACAAGGCATGCCAGTGAGAGAAAGAGAATCTAGTGCCTGATGTAGAATCCAGGTTTGATTTATTCTGATAATGAAAACCCATGAAGGGAATGATAACACAGGGAAGAATGGAGTAAACTGATATGTTTGTCTGGAAATGCTAATTGCTGAATTGGTACTTCCAGATATGCCTCAGCAGAATCCTTCTGGATGCTGGACCTCCTGGGTTCTCTGAGGTAGAGAAGTAGTCTGAAATGTGTTTCTACTGACATTCATAATTGATTTGATTGGAAGATGGCAGGTAAATAAGGTAGAACTTAAATGTCCATCAAATGCATAATACATGTCAGTTCTACAAAGAATTATAATATATTTGTATTTACTACGTCCCTATGTAGGAAGATTCTAGCCATGTTAAATGTGGAAGATAATCTGATAAAAGAAAGGAATGGAAGAATGTACTAGCAAAGACTTTCATAGCTTTCCACTTTCTCTCCATTATAAGACACACTTTTGGCACAATCTACTTTTAGTCCATCAGCCTGTGATGAAATAAGAAAGAAGAACATAGCCCCCCGCTCTTATTCCTTCAGTTATCTCCCTTCAAATTTGTGTTTGTCTATAGCATTTCCTTGTTTCTTCTCATAACTTAAACTATTAAAGTTTTTGGTTTTGGAAGGAATTTGATATTCCAAGATACTATGGGGCAAATGACTACAGAATACTATATATATTCTCTCATGCACTTTCTATTTTTTGTTCATGTAGATGTCTAGCAGAGCTTTGCTGGATGGCTTTTGATGTCCATGTGCAAGACTGAGCTAACTTGATGAGAGTCATCTGTTCTCTGAGTCTTGCCTAGAGAAGACAAACAGTACTCGTATACATGGTAGCTTGGTGGAAATATATGAAAGACTGAACTCAGAATTGTAACCACAATGCCCAAATACGACCTCTTCAGTATGGCAGTCCCCAAATACTAGTACAAGTATGTGTACCACTGAACATGTAAGATGTATTGCTTTTTATAATGTGGCAGCATTTCTGGCATATTATAATGGTTGAAGCAGTTTTAATGATGTACATTCTAAAGTGGATCTATATAACGGATCTATATAGCTATAACTATCCATAAAATAAATTCCCAATTGGTTGCCACACATACAGCAACTACTGTTTATATCACAACACACAGACATTCTTCCACTGTGAAAGAAAATGAATGATCTCTTTTTAAACTGACATGTGGCTCAGTTTTCCATTTCAGCATGCCCAACTCCTAAACCAAATCTAACTACAGACAGAGTTCTGTGGCTTCTACTCCTCAAATATGATAATTTTAGTTTGAAGATCTGTGAATGAGCCCACTAGCTGCAAAGGATAGCTTCAAAATTTGCCTACAAAGATGACCCTGGTTAAATTAAGTGAGTCATAAAACAAATAATAGTTATGAATGTGTGAGAGAGATTTGTAGAAAGAGATTGAGGGGTTGGGTAAACCAGAGTAACAGGGAGGTGGGAGTGGGTGGAAGGTTAGAATATTCAGTAAGTATTATGTTTATGTATGTGTAGAACTGCCAAAGAGCAAATTTAATGAAAGGAAGACGTATGATTGTCCAAATCTCCCAACATGCACAGACAAGCCAGGCACAATAACTACAGAAAGCATCCTGCACCATAGTGTGGCGGGGAAACTCAGAAGGCTACCAGTCCTTCAACACCTCCTAAGTCTGTCCTTCATATTCACTTTGCCACCAATGACCCCAGTGGTACTACGGTGTTTTTTCTACATGACTCCCAGTTTTAGTTTTGCTCTCTCCTAATTTCTTTTTCTATGTAGTGTAGACTTTTCCAGAAATTTAAGTTTCAGAGATTGTTTTGTCTTTTACATTTTGGGGAATAGATGATCTTTGGAAATATTCTTTATTTTCTATAACTCTTCAGATATGTTTCCCTTAGAATCTTCTTGAGCTTCTTGAATGTAAATCACTATTCTATTCTACTGCCCATCCAGCAGCTTCCATTTGCATGAATGCAGAAGGCCCTTTTGTTCTTTGTCATTGGAAGAGTAAGAGAGATATTGGATTCTTCTGTGGTCTTGACAAATCTCTTCCAGACAGCAGGACTTTGCATTGTTGTACCTACAGTATCAGAGATGTGCTCATCACACTAAGACTATGTGGAATGACTCAGCCCTACCAGGCCTAATGGCTGGCCAGTGAAAACTGGTAATTGAGGGCATGCACTTAAGATACTTCCTGAGAGCCAATATAAGTCCACCTAAGGGCCTTAGCAACAGCAACTGAGCCCTGATTTGAGATGACCTGGGCCAATGAGAGGCAGCCATGTCACATTAGCAGATGCATATTCATCACACCTTCCCGTGGGGTGGGGTAGACAGTATGTAAGGCTTCCCTCTTCCTGAATAAACTGAGCTTGTTTTCAACCTGACTCCCAGGGCCTGTATTGTTGACTCTGCACCTGCTCAACCCCTCCCTTAAGGGAACCTCACAGGACCCTACAACAAGACTGTACTCTCTTTTGGGAACTGCTTCCTAGTTAGAAGGACTCTGTTAAGCTATTTCTGTTTACTACCTAGTCTGAATTCCTTAAGAGTTGATTATATAGCCAATCTCTCATTTCTGCCATTTTATTGAAAACAGGTGGATGAAGCCTGGTGACATCCTTTAGTGTTTGCTCAGAAATCATTTCACTGAATTAAAATGTTCATTAGACATCTTTAATATTTTCAAGTCAAATCCTGTAATGAAATGTCATGTTTCCTGTAGTCCTTGGTGGCACATGACTGTGATCCCAGCTACTCATGGGACTGAGACAGGACAATTATAACATCAAAACAAGCTGGACTGCAGATGAGTTCAAGGTCTCACAGTCAATGTGATGGCTATTCTTGGTTGTCAACTTGACAAAATCTGGAATTAACTAAAACCCAAAATGGAGGGCATACCTGTGAGGTTTTCTGATTAATTTGAAGTGGGAAGATCTCAACCTAATCTCAGTCTTTGGGGGAGGAAGACACACCTTTAATATAGTGTGCCCACAAAGCATTTTCTTGAGGAGTTAAACTGGTTTGTGATACCAAAGAGAATGGTGTGGGAGAGATAAGGGGTGGTAGTAATATTTTGCTTAGAGCAAGTAACAAGAGGCAAGATGAGAGAATCTAATAAGACAATAAGTGAGGCCATAAATGGTGGTTGTGAGTTTGATCCAGGAGAGACACACAACCAGCATTCTCCAAGGCAATCTGGCAAAGTGTGATGTAATAGCTGATATACAGAGGTTGATGTCAGAAACAATAGATGGGGTGACAGGAATGTAGGATGAATATCAACAATAAAAGATGATATTAGGGATGTAATATCTTTGAGGAGCTTTGGACAACTTCTACTATGCCAATTCTTAGGAATTGAGGGAGTTGGGTGTGTATCCTCTGCATATTGATTGTGCCTGATGGGCAGTTCTGATAAATGCTATAGTAAAGTTTACCAATGATCCTCATCACCCATCTGGGATGCCATGGGTCATTAATTAGACTATAAAAGATTGGTCATTTTGCATAAAAGATAGAAAGTCTTCCTGAATATGCATCATGTCTCCTACAGGACCAAAAAGGGCAGCCTCGATAAGTCTCTGACCAATGTCGACAGTAATCTCTAGTTTGATCATAGAGAAAGCAAGCACAGGAGACAGGTGTATTAGAGATGATTTAGGTGTTATAGGGACAAATATCCCCTTTTGGCAACCTCTTGGTTGCAGTATGCAGGCCCCACAATGCGAGTTGTCTGAATTTAACCAGTTAAGTATAGGTTTCATTAAGTATAGATTTCCTGAACCTTTGGAATCTTAATATAACAATAGCATAGAGGGGGGAAAATCTGGACATTTTTTATTACCTTTAATCATTGTTTTATACCTTCAGAATTTTCTTAAGATTTTGTATTCTTGGATGTTTATACTCTTTCTTAGAAACTAGGAACTTACTGAAGCTTTCTCAATCTCAGACCTTCATTAACATTTTCTTATGCTTTCCTTGCAATGGGGTGGTTGTGTTTTCACCAACGACCTCTCCTGGGCTCTCTTTAGAAACTTCAGTCCTGCCACACAGTTTCAAGTCTCACTTTCTCTTTATGATACCTTCATGTCTTTTTAAAACTAGTACCACCCAAGTGACTCTTACATTACAAAGTTCAGCTACCAATATTGTGTACATTCTTTTATGAGTCCATGGAGGTGCAGCTTTAATACCTTATTAAGCAAGCATTTTTTAAAAAAAAAATCTTATAAAAAAATCCCTGTTTTATGATTTTTGTTTTTATGACAGGAATTATCATAAAAATAAAGAAAACAGGCTTGAGGGTAAGCCCTAGTGAAGGACAGATGGATAAAGGAATTATAGTGAACTGAATCAGCCCTTGACAGCCTGATGTATAACAATTTCCCAACCCTATTAGGACCAGTTGTTGGTTAAAAGTGGGGGGTCTCTTGACTGATAAACATCCATATGCAAGAGCTACCCTGGACAGGTGTTTTTAGGAAGAAATGGAGGAGGAGAGAACAAGTTTAGGTATCAAAGATTTTCAGATCCATTGTGCAGTGGCAGAAGTGGCCACCCATTGAGAATTGAGTATGCCAATTTAGGCCACCAAAATGTTCTGAGGCCAAGATGTTTGTTATAACAAATGAAGCTTTAATAAAATCTGAGTCCATGGAGGAAGACAGGAAGGGTCATACAATGAACTCCAGAGACTCCACTGGAAGGAGTCTCTATGAGATGCAAGTAGGAGGTGAGAGGCAAGAGAGAAGCCCAGGAGGGCATAGCAGATCTGTGAGACTCCCAGGATAGAGCTGGCCATCTTTAGGAAGGACAGAATTTCATCCTTGGTGGTAGTAACTGTGAGTCACTAAATTAAGTGTTTTCTACCCAGGGTAATGGACTTATGAGTTGGAGTGATAGCTAATCCTAAATAAGTAACCTGAGGGGTGGACAGCTGGACATTACAGGGTGAGACTCTATATCCCTGGCTGGACAGAAAGTTTAATAAGGTAGAGGTATGGGCCTGTCTAATTTGAAGGGATGGGCTACAAAGGAGAAGATCAGCTGTGTATTGTATAAGCTTGGATTTAGGAAGAGACAGAGAGATTAAGTCAGAGGCCAGAGCCTGACCAAATATAAGCAGGATATCCCAGAACTCCTGGGATAGAACAGTCCAGGAGAGTTGGGTGGAAAGATGCGTATCTGGGTCAGTCCAAATAAAAGCAAAGCTATTTTGTGACGATTGATTGAGAGGTATGGAAAAAGAAGGCACCCTTGAGGTCTAGGACAGAGAAATGGGAGGTCTCTGAGGGGATGGTAGAGAAGGAGATACAGGCATTGCATACTCTGGGGTGAAGAAGAACCACTGCTGAGTTGATAGGTCAGAGACCCTAAACCAAGTGGTAGGTTCCATTGTTTTATTTTTATTTTTATCATGAGTATGGGATGATTAAAGGGGGAAGAAATGGGGTGCAAGACATTTTTTCTTAGGGATCAGAGATAAGAGGGTTAAGTGCCCTGAGTCTGTGGAGACAGAGTGAGTATTAAACCTGAGTTTAGTGGGATGTGGTGAGGCTGTTAAAGCTGTCCTCCAACCCTGACAGTAGGGGGACAAGAAGACGTAGGTCCCTAAAACTTAATCAGGTGCCTCCAGTGTCCAGGAGGACAGAGAGAGATCAGCCTGATACTGTGATATCTACCCCTGAGGCTCCTTATCAGAGATGGCAGTGGTCAGGCCAAGGGAGTCCAGGCCTCTTCAATCATCCATGGCTGGATCTAAGAGTATGGTAGAAGGAAGATCTAGGTCTAATGTACCCATGCCTCAAGGGACATGGGGCAGTCAATACCTCAATGCCCTTCTTCGACTTTGGACATGGTCTGGGTGGTTTACAAGGGTGCAGACAGGCCTAGGCCCAGTGACACTCCTGACTGCATTTGAAAGTAGGATGTGGAGGTTTTTGAGCTTTGGGAGGCTAGGGAGCCTGGGCTTCTGCCTTGGCCAGTTAGGAGGTCTTAGCCACCAGCAGGTAGTTTTTTGGGGGGGCTTTTTCATTTCACCTGACATGGGACAGAGATTTTGGGAAAAAACAAACAAAAAACCCCAACTTTAAACAAGTGTACTTGCGTCTAGAGAAGGCAGAGTCATACCCCAACTCTAGAGCCAGCTTTTAATTGAAGTGGGACAGCATAAAACAACAGTCTCATACCTAAAAGACACCAAATCCCTGTATAACTGAATCCAGTAAGCTGAGAACAAAGAGGGCATAGAGACAGGAAATTTTTGAGCTCTGACTATAGCCCTGTTGGTTTTTGTCTAGTCTCTCCTCTCCTTAGTGTAAATGTCTGGTCATTTAAGTTAACAATTGATGGATCTGTAAGTTTGTTGTGAAGTGGGAGCCATGGGTAGAACATAGCAAGAGGGGGAGAAAGCAAAGGAATAAGCCGGTTGCAGTACGGACACACTGCACACTCTTCTCCAGCTGATGCATCATCTCTCAGCTCCCTCCTGCAGTACCCACTGTCTATAGCTGTATGGAACTGCGAGTGACATAATTTTTTTCCTCCTCAAGTTGCCTTTGGTCACAGCAGTAGTGACCCTAACTAAGACAATAATCATAAAAAAATGTGTGTAATGACACTGAATTAAGAGTATGTCATAACTTTGCTAATGAATGATTCACCAGTGCCAAATTTGTACTTTTTCATGTTTCTATGAATGAAGCACTTTAGAGTTCTTGAGTTATCAAACAGGATGGAATAAACATGAATGCCAGTCACATGAAGCTTCTCTAGGAATAGCTAGAATGGTAGCCTCAGCTGGCGTCAACCAAGCAACATTCCTTCAGAACCCATACGGATCATTTATTCACAAAGATGAAAGAAAATAATTTTAGCCCTTGTTTAAATGTGTTAAAGCTAGGACAGATGATTCCTAAAGTATGTTTGAAAAATCTCCTTCAAAAAAACAATAAAGAGCCGGGCGGTGGTGGCGCACGCCTTTAATCCCAGCACTCGGGAGGCAGAGCCAGGCGGATCTCTGTGAGTTCGAGGCCAGCCTGGACTACCAAGTGAGTCCCAGGAAAGGCGCAAAGCTACACAGAGAAACCCTGTCTCGAAAAACCAAAAAAAAAAAAAAAAAAAAAAAAAAAAACAATAAAGATTTAGCAAAAAATATAAGCTTCAAAAACTGTTGAATATTCTAAAGTATTTCATGTCTCAAAAAATTGGTTCCAAATGTAACCTTGGAAAATTCAGATATTTATCCCAGGAATTTTTAGTATATGACTAAAGTTTATATAATCTCATATACATATTTGAAGACACTATAGCTTGTAATGTCTTGACAACATGGTAAACTGATTAATATAAGAACTTCTGCTAGGATAGTCTCCAAAACATAAATCTCATGGCATTACTTCCTTGTTAAAAAACCTTCCATGGACTTCTACTTTAATATAGAGTTAACCCTCCACAGTTACAAATAAAGTTCTAGCAAATATCTAGCTCTCATCCTGAGATGAGCTATTTTATCTAGCCCTCTATACCCACCAGTGCTGCAACTTCATCAAGAACTTGCTGAGATTTGTAGGCATTCATTTATATTCCCTGACAGTAACCTATTTGTCTCTCTCTTTTTATTTATTCTTCTCTCATATTATTATATCCTGACTGAAGTTTCTCTTCCCTCTTTTCCTCCCAGTTCCTCCCACTACCTCTCCTCTTCTCCCAGATCCATGCCTCCTCTGTTTCCCTTCAGAAAAGGGCAGGACTCCAAGGAATATCAACCAAATACAACATATCAAGTTACAATAAGACTAGACACCTACCCTCATATTAAGGTTGGACAAAGAGGCAACTCAGTAGGAGGAAAAGTATCCCCCAAACAGTCAAAAGAGTCAGAGGCAGGCCCCAATCCCACTGTTTTGAGTCCCAATAAAACACCAAGTTACACAACCGTAACATATATGTAGGGTATCTAGGTCAGACTCATACAGGCTTCCTGATCTCTGCCAGGCCCCATAGTCCTAGTCAGCTGTTTCTGTCGGTTTTCTTGTGGTGTCCTTGTCCCTTTTGGCTCCTACAATCCTTCCTCTTACTCTTCCTCAGGATTCTCCAAGTTCCACCTAATGTTTAGCTGTGGGCCTCTGCAACTGCTATTTGAGACATGGTTTTTAAGCTAAACCTTACATGCAAAACGGAAAACTAACATTCTTAAAGTTGTAATTTCAATTATTCAGTTAGTAGAAAATATTACTGCCACAGTTAAACATGTCTAATTCCTTGAGGTAAGTCAAACGAGATCAAGAAATTATTTATTGATATGGCTTTATGTGATAGTTGAATTGGTAAATGTATAAAGATAAAAAACAGTCTCAGACATTGTGGTAACTAGGTCCTTTTAGACAAAACTGAGAGAACTGAAGCCCACAGGGGGTGAGATGCTTGTCTAAGGTCTCTTAACTGGTTAATGGGGAGACTCAGGGCTCTTTCTGGGACCATAGGAGACAAAGCTAATACAGCACTCGTGAGAGACATAAGCTCCTCAAACTATAAGACAACTCCCTGGCAGTTGGTGAGTTCATTCATTTTCTTTAATTGCTCTTCCTTTTATTTTTTTTAATTTGTTATACATAATTTTTAAACCATCTTTCCCCAGTCAAAAACACTCTAAAAATATTCCTAAAAATAATGAGGTACTTGTCAAGACAAAATAGGCTCATTGTTTTATTTCGTAGAAGAATATTTAAGGAAGTTTAAGTGTCTTTATGAAAAGTTAACTTAAAGTTAGTTTGCCTTTTCTCTTATGTTTGGAATTATATTTTAATTCACTTTAGCATATGGATATAACCATTTGAGAATGAGGCCTTCCTTCCAGTAGGAAAGTATTCATAGTTGGTATGGAGCTTGAAATGAGAATTGGAATTGCTATTGTGTTCTAATATATCCAACATTTATATCTAATATTCATATCAAATATCTACTACAAATCCTGTTTGAGTCAATTAAAAACCTTCACAATAAATGTTGTTGTACCCTTTAACTTTATTCTATAAACATAAAGACAAGATAAAGTGATATCTGCTTAATAATTTAAATATACACTTTTCCTAAACAGAGAAAAATTCTGAAACAATATATACAAATGGAGACTGTATAGGTTATGGTAGACAATGGAAGAGGGAGGTAGAATTATGTATTTCAGAATGAAATATTGCAACTAAGCCTGTAATCCCAGAACTAGAGTGAGTGAGGCAGAAGGAAGAGAAGAAGGACCTCAATTTTGAAGCCAACCTGGTGTGTGTATTAGGATAAAGCCTCATAAAACAAAGGCATAAAAACAAACCCACTGAAACAGAAATAATTATGTATTGGAACTGATTTGAATATGTTTCTATTTCCATTGCTCTAAAATAGTGCTAGTTTCATCATTTATTTCCTTAACCCTCTTTCATCCTTTGGCTGGTTATACAAAATAAAAAGAATATTTGGGAGACAAAATTTGTTATAAGAAATTTGAAAACATGGATTTAAGAATAATTATACATGGGTAGTAGTACCCCCATAAAACTTAATATATATATATATATATATATATATATATATATATATATATATATATACATATATATAAAAAAACTTAGTGAATGACTTGTTCAAGGTATTGTACCTATACAACTCATTTAACAATGTAATGCAAATTGTTAGTGCTTGGAAGGAGTCTGGTGGAAGTTCCACCTGGGCTCCCTTCCCCATCTCCTTCCCTAAACCTGCCCTTTCAAAGCTTGCCAAACACAGCTCCTCCTAAAAACCACCCCTTCAAAACCTACCAAACACAGCTTCTCCCTGAGAGAGGCACAGAATGATTCCCACAGGAGATATATAAGTGGAATCCCAGAAAACAGACTAGCGGTTCTTCTGGTCTCATGTCCCTGTCTCCTCTCTCAGGGCTGGGGAATTGTCTGGGAGCGCTTTACCCACTAAACTTGGGCTTTTCCTGATTTAGTCTGATTTGGATTTGCTGCATCGGCACCGAAGTCTTCAGGAGGCCTAAAACTTATCAGTTTAGTCCTTGAAAGTTATTATTACAAAGTATTTAGGATAATAAAGAAATAGAGGTTAGTAGTTAGTCACCTATTACAATCTAACTTACAGTCATGTTAGGTATGCTTTAAAGGTCAAACAGAGATATATTTTAGATAGACACGTTATCTTCAAAGACTTCAGAGATCTACAGAATACGGCATTTAAGATGTTTTAATAACACATGTTCTTATTATTTTTATGACAATGAGATATTTCTACTCCTGACAGCACAAATATACTTCAGAGAAGATGATGAGCACTGAAGAAATTCCATATGGAGTTTACTTTCTTTGTGACAAAAGTTAGCCACCAGGCAAGAAAGTACCCTTGCATCAACTGCTGACAGTATGTTGTCCCAAAGGGACAAGCAGGACACAAAATAAAGGATTACCAAACTTTGTCAAAACAAGGTAGAACAGCCCTTTAGAAAATCCTGTTACACAGATAAGTCTATCAGATATTCTAGGCCTGTAGGCCAAAGATAAATGTCCCAATGTTGGTGAGAAACATTAGGTGACTGTCCAGGCAGGCTGCCAACTGCCTCTGTCTATTCTTGCAATTTCTGTTTTCTCAGATAATATTATTTCCCTTCTCAGGTCTTTGATGGGGTTGAAGACTAGATAGTTATAGTTATAATCCGCTCATATCTTAGTTAAGAACATTTTAGGTACTGAAGTTAGATGCTTCAGAACGGGACAGCTATTGGAGTAAACTATGTAACATGTCATTTACCTATGGTCTGGATATTTCTGTATATTTTGTATGTGTCTCTTGTCTGGTGTTGTTCATATTGGTTGTATTTCTAGTTTGTTTGTTGTTACCTTTCCCAACTCCTAGACAATACTTGACAATTATTCCTCTTTTATACGGTTTTGTATTAGGTTAGGACTTTCCTATTTAGACAGACAAAAAGGGGAAATGTAGTAGTATTTGCTCCAACCATGACCTTGAGCTATATGGCCCAAAAGAGGTGGTGCTTTTTGCCTTCCTACATGACATCTTGAAAGGGAGAGAGGTCATTTGGGCCCTTGCTTCTTTCTTCCTGGTGTGAACGGACAGCCAGATGCATTCGCGCCCAGGCACAACAAAGGATAACTTCAGCTGCTTACTTGGTTCTGTATTCATGAGTGTATTTCCTCAATTTATATCTTAATAAATCCCCAGTGCCCATTCATAGACTCATGTGGATTGATCTTAACATATATGTATGTGCATGAAGTTCCCATGAAGGCCAGAAGAAGATGTTTGACTCATTGGAGTCGCAATAACAGGGAGTTGTAAGCCATCATATGGGTGCTGGGAATCAAACCCAGATACTCTACAAGAACAGCAAATACTCTTTAACCTCTGAGCCATCCCTCTAGGCTCTTGTGTATCTATTCTAAGTAACTAATTAATTTAGTCAAATGACAAGCAGGTATTTCAAGTCAACTATTGTATTCAATTTTAATGCTTTGATATAATTTACAGTCATTCACAATGTGTTGTGAGAGTAGAATGTTCTTCTTCCGTAGACCGGATCTGTATAGTGCTATTCTCTCATGTTTTCCTTTCAAATTCTCAAATATGTCATTCATGTCACTCTCATAAAAGTATTCCCATGAGTGTCTTTGAGTCCCTATTATACCCTTCATAGACAAATAGACATTAATTGTATCAAAATTCTTTGAGTATCAAGTGCAATTAGTGTCTTTTCTTGTAGGGTTTGTATTAATACAACTTTTACTTTAATTTACTTCTCCATCAAGTTCTTTCAAGTTGTAAAGCTTTAATTTATCTTTTAAAAGTGGAAACCTATTACCTAGAAAATCATGTCTACTGTAGTTGAGTATTCTTTTGTAGTGGTCACATGTAAGTTTATTTCAGCATAGAGTTTGACTTTTATGATATTGCTTTGCAAAGTGTGATATACATGAAATATTCTAAAATAAATGTTTGGTCCCAGAATATTGGATTTTTGGTAAATGTCAGATAAAAGTTGAAAATAATATAGTAATTTGTGATTTACTCAGGACATGGATTGAATAATTTTTCATTTCTATGCTCAGATTCATAGAAACATGTCTTTCTGGTTATCTTTAAAAGTTACTCAAAGTTCTTATTGTAAATACAACTGAATATTTATCATCTGTACACAAAGTACATCATGAGAACAGAAAAATTGGATGCACTTATTGGGTTTTTGTAAAGTGCACCATATTGAAAATCTTAGTTATAAGTAGCTGTTGGATCAAAGTTAGTATATGAAAAGAAATGAATCTATGCTTGAAAGATCAGGCTTTATATTTCAGATAAGTATATATTTCTATAAGTACCTTTCTCTAATAGTATGTGATGAATAGATTTCCAAGTGATGTATGTATGCCTGCTATTTTCCATTAGAGTTATATTTATTCAATTCTATATGCACATTAATACCTTGAGATTTTTATATGAATTTTCTACACTACTGCACCACAAAATAGATGTAATGTCATTTTCCTGTTGTAGCCTCACAATTCTATAATAATGATACCATTACTAAGATGACTCTCTTTCTCATAACTATGAGTCACTCTCAAATTTTCTTTCTTTACACAGTTACTATAAATGGATGGAAAACAATTTATGATAGATTCCAGTAGATGAGTAAAATACTGTCATTTTCAAGGAAACTGTTTCTGAAATGTGTAAGAGTGCTTTAGTACACATTTCTCCCTCCTGTGATGATCATTATCTTCATCTGATTTTGTGTATCTCTGTGTTAAGAAACTAAAAAGGGGATGGCTTCTGTTTTTTTTTTAACTTCACTTTTTTAGTTGTGAAAGGCACTGTCTTCTTTGCTACCATTTTTTTTTCTATAAATAAAATAGTAATTTAGAGCCTCTAAAGGAATTTACTTCAGGCATGATAGTAACCCAGGTGTATTTTTATTTTCAATTAAATATATTGATCTACATAAGAAACTGGGTGTCTTCTAGAACTGTAGCTGGTCAAACCAGAATGTTATGGACTCAATTGACTTCAATGAACTGACCTTATTTTTGTTTCTGCCTGTGTAAATCCTGTATATACTCTGGTCTAGGTATAGTTTCCAGTGCTCATGGATATTTAAGTCTATTCTTGTAATCCCACCCCAAGTTCAACACTTTTCCACATTGCTTGTACATAGTTTACATCATCCCACATCTAAACATTTGCTTGTCCCTAGATGGCGTTATTATAGTCTATAGTAATAATTATTTTTCTATTTTATTATGCTGTGAATATTTAAGACACATTGAATTCAAAATTTTGATTACATTATCTAAATTTATTTTTAACTCCACTTAATTGCAATCTGTTTCTAAAGATAAATGATGGCCAGCTTCAATTTAATAAACTTCTGAAATCCATCATTTTTTATTCAGTTGGATTTTACCTGTTGATCCAGTTATGGGTTCCTTGCCACCATAACCTTCAATTTTTTCTTTATCATCTAATTTTTGCTGCTTATCATCCTTTTCTGGGTCTTCCTCCTCCAACAAAGTATAATGATGTCATCCCATTGACTTAACACTGACTCTCTGGGGTTTTATAGATATGGTGAAAAAATATGATAACAGAAAGACTTCAGAAGCATATACTGATAGCCTTCATTTTATGATGCTTATCCTTGGACTCCATAGCCAGCATTTATGATTTTGCTATTAAATATAATACTTGGGAGCCAAACTTAAATCTGAAATCAAATGATACATTCAAATTTCCATATCTTTTACATAAAAATTAATAGTTAATTTATTTTCTTTCAGAAAGTTCTCTGTCTTAAAAATATAAAAAGAGATTGTTAGAGATAATTATTCATTGAAATTGAATTTTCTTTATTAAAAAAACTTAATTAGACAGAAAGGTTGTCATATGGAAAAAGTAGTCTGAATTTGTTCTTTATGTCTAGCCACACTGGCTCTTTCAGTAGCTAAATTGGCAACCCTGTTGACCTCTCAGAAATTTATTTAAACTCATTATAAAACATTTTACATGCCACCAATTATCTAAAATTCCTTTTTTCTATTACTCTAAGGAACATATTAATATTAAAATAGCCTTTGGAAGAATAATGACAATAAACCCAGAAAATATTTGAATCTAATTGTTTGGGGTATGACTTTGTATTGTTACTCTTATTTATTGCTATCTGTGTTTTATTATATTCGTCTTTGACACTGTAAACTGTTCTTCATTCATACTCATAGGATAAAACAAGGGCATCTAATTTCCACTAACTGCTGATGCCTACTTACCATTCATATTCATTAACAAACTAAAAATAAAAGGACAACATTTATGTTTGTTCTTATAGCAAGTTTAGTTTCACATACAATTCTACTATTTCTTTAAATTAACTGTGTTCCCATGATTTCTCGTCATTTTATGATGTTTATCCTTGGACTCCATAGTTAGCATTTATGATTTTGCTATTAATTACAGTGTTTAGGAGCTAACCTTAAATCTGAAATCAAGAGATACATTCAAATTGTTGTATTTTTTTAACATAGAGTAAAGAAATAATATTTAAAAATTAATTCATTTTTTCTTTCAAAAAGTTCTCTATGTCTTAAGAAACAATAAAAGTAGAGATTATTAGAGATTGGACCATTGTTAAAGTAATTTAGATGAGAATATGTCTTTTTTTTGCTATTTTTTGATGCTGAATCTTATCAATACAACTCATATATTTGATATAGCAGAAACTTCTTCAGCCTTTCCTCATATCTTGGTTTACAAAGAATGATAGTGAGAGGCAAAAAGTAGTTATGTTAACAGCAGGGATAATTCATATTTAAGAAAACTGAGCATTATGGAGAATGAAGTAGGCAACAAGAATCAGGAAGCTGATAAATCATGGGAGGGGCCTCACTTATGTCAATATGACTCTGATATTTTTCCTCATGGACTTTTGATCTTTCTAGCTATGTGGTTAGGATATGTATTACCTATAAAATGCATTGAGTTAATATGGAAACACACATAGATTTGTGCAATTAGCTATGTTTTCTTTTCTTCTTGAATTACTTTGAATCTAGGAGTTAACCAGAACTAAAATTTTGTAGATAGAATAATAAGAGATCAGAGATCTGATTCATTTTAAGTTCCATCTCTATTTGATTTCTGCAGACTTTTTAAAAAGTCCTCTAATAACGTGAAATGTGTATGGAAAGCTGCCTTATTTTTCTTCTCCCTTGTGTGTGTGTGTGTGTGTGTGTGTGTGTGTGTGTGTGTGTGTGTTGAAATATTGTTATTTAATATAATTTTATTAATATAGTAATAAAATGCTTTGTGATTTTATCTTCTACATTCCATAAGATACATTTATCAGTTTCTATTAAATTAACAGATATTATAGAGCTTAAAACACTTACTTGATGCACTGAATTACTTCTTTTATATGTACTTGATAGTGATGAAATAGCATAACATCATAAATTGAGAGTGTGAACTTAATAAGTCACTAAAATTATCTTGACAATGTATGATATTGAAGTTTCTCAAAGAGCACATAGTTTGAACTAAGGGAATATTTGAATGGCTCTGTGCCTAAATTTTTTAAATGTAGATGCTATGTTGTTTTAAAAATAGAATAAATAGTTTTTTAGGGATTACTTATAAATTCAGGTAAAAATCTATAAATGTCCATGGAAAGTCAAAAAGAAGTCTGGATTTGGAAGAAAGAAAAATAAACAACCAGTATTCTATAAACAGCCATTTCACTTGCTAACTACGGTTTAATACAGTGATCCATGACCTTTGCGTTTCAGCTTTTGACATTTATTATGTTCTAGTAAGAACAGCAAGACCACATTTTATAATTTTTGCTATATGACCACATTAATTACATAAGCAATAAACAAGTATTGTAGATATTTATAACAACAGAACTTTATCTTTTTGATTTTCCTATTTCTTAAACAATGCAGCATTCATTTTGTCTTATATTTTTCTTGTTACGAATGATTTGATGAAGAGTAAAACTGCTGGAATTTTCAACGTATTTTTCTATTTGAAACACATATTGAACAGCTGTATTTATAATTTTTAAACTTTTAACAATAAATTAATCATTTATTTAATGATTTGCAAGTATTTCCAATGAACCCAAAGTGCTCCTAAAGTCCTATTGCAAGCATTTAAGTTAGCAGAACTTGTTTGTTAAACAATCTTAAGAAGATGGATGATTCCATTTTTGATATTTAAGGTTAACTATTCTAATTTTATATCTTGAAGTTAATATAATTTTTCAATGAAAAATTTCAATTAATTTCCTACTGTTGTCTTAAGTAAAATGTATGGCAGTTCTCCTAACAATGTGAATTTTTTTTATAATTCTTTTAAAAAAGTACCCCGTGTATTTATAAGTAGTAGTACTATATTATACACTTACCCTTTCATAAGAAGGTATATTTCATGATTAACATTCTACTCAAAAATATACAATTTAAAAACTTACCTACCTTTATGTAGGTTTATAATTTTATATTTGTGGTAAATATCCAAATTCATAGAGAAACAACTATGCATACATTGCTCATAGTATACATTACACATAATTTATATAGTACACACATATTGTATGGACAATATCTAACAAAACTTTTGGTTTAAATTATCCAAAGGAAAGGGTCATGGAAGATGGATAAGCCTAGCTTATTTTCACTTACATTTAGGCCACACAAACACAAGTTGTTGAATGGTTCAGGCTTACTCAACAATTAATTGCACACTATCAGTTGTACCATGTAAACATTAAATCTTTATTGCTACTAATTAATTTTGTGCCCCATGCAAAGCTCCAGTATTACTTTTTCTTCTAAATTTTATCTAATAGTGAAACTGAACATTAAGAAGGTAATTAAAATATGTGTATTTGAGAAGTTTAAGTTTTACTGGTTAACTATGTCATTTATACAGTATTTAAAAAAAATAAAATTAAAGAAGCCTTCTTAGGGAGGAAGGCTAATACCGAAAAATGGTAAAGGAAACAGCAGGATATATTTGACCTGATGGGGAAAAGGAAAAAGAGAGATTCCTTAGGGAAGAGAGAAGGAGAAAAATACAGAAGGAGGAAGAGGGAGGCCAGTTATGTAACAATAATTGTGGCTGAAAAAATCACAGGATATCACATTACTACTTACTTAAAAATTAATGCACACAATTCTGTGCATTCATATACAGAAGTAGATTTAAGGAACTTTTTTTAATCTTGGATGAGTGCCCCTCTGAGAGCCAAAAACAGCTAAACAGTAACCCAATACGAGGAATGAGAATTCTTCTTTTGAGTTTTCAGCTAGAGTTCTCTAAGAGTCTCCCAGACCATACAGCCTTTCACTGTTGCTCTTGGTTATCCCATAGATGTGGTACCTAAGCATCCATTGTAGAAGACACCATGCACTTCAAAAAGAGGGAATAGAGGCCCTTGAACTGGAACTGAACTGAATGTACCATCCATGAGAACCAGCTTTCCTGGTACCTGAAAGTGCTATTCAAGCTTCCAAAGGAGAAAAGTAACCAATAGTACCACACAGCTATGATACCTATGAACTACAGCAATTACCAGCATGGCATGATTACTCTAAGGGTGCAGTAATGTCACATATGTTTTATAGATAACCGGGAGTTCTCTATTTGGACTTAACAACTGTTCAACAAGAGAAAAGCCTTTCATGTTACTGGAAATGTAGTTAACTAATTAGGGCTACTGAAATCATACTTATTGGAGGAGAATGCACAACCAAAATTTTGCTAAACCAACATAATCATTAACAGCAATCTAGAATCATTCATCTTTCTACCCACACATAAGTGTAATCTTCAATTCTCATCAACAAAACTTCTCT
Source organism: Peromyscus eremicus (assembly GCF_949786415.1). Classification (NCBI taxonomy): domain Eukaryota; kingdom Metazoa; phylum Chordata; class Mammalia; order Rodentia; family Cricetidae; genus Peromyscus; species Peromyscus eremicus. The sequence goes on along the minus strand of NC_081425.1, from coordinate 40,880,346 downwards.
TTACAACAGATGAACACTGTTAAAGAAAACCACATTCAATCAATATGTGGACTTGTGAAACCCAGCCCCAACTGTTAAACTTTTTACACACCCCTGTACCCAAGGCTCAGGAAATATTATGGAAGAGAGGGTGGAAAGACTGTGAGAGAATGAGGATCAGAGAATTTGACATGAAATTGTGTCTTCAAGTAACATCAAAAGCTGTAATTGTAAAGTCTCAGCCACATGATCATGCAAACATGAGCTCAACAAAGAGGACACCATAGAAGATGCCAAACTGAGTGGGAAAAAGCTTATGAGGCCTTAACTCTACACAAAGGACTACAGTCAACTGAATAAAGCTGGGAGTGGGAGAGCTAGACCTCTCCCAGGAAGAGCACACCAATTGATGTCAAATGGCCAGCCTTGAAAGCATACATAGAGATAACATTATATGGACTAATATGTTATATTTGTGAATGTATAAATATATCATATATTTTCATACATATGTAAATATAGAGAGATATAGATATACATGCCATAAATTAATGAAAAAAAAGAGGCATAAATTTGAAGAGAAGCAAGGATAGCTGTTTTACAGGAGAGTGTGGATGGAGGAAAGGAAAGGGAGAAATGTAATTAAAATATAATATCAAAAAATATCAAAATAGTAAAAAAAGCCCTACATAAAGAGTTAATTAAAATGAAGCTAAAAACATGTATCTCTTGTTAAATATCTCCAAAGAGCATTAAACACATGTGTATCAGTTATCATCTAAATCACTAACTGTTCTGAAAGGTATTAAAGGTTGAATGCTTGAAAGACCAGGATATGAAGGGGTGACAAGGTGTATGTATACAAAGATGTATATCTTTTGTTGTATATATTACTTCTCATCTGTATCTTGTACTTCCATACATATACTCATATGAATGTATGTGCCTATTCAGACAGTGTACAAAGAAAAAGCAACAACCAAACCACTTTGGGGTATTATCACTTGTGAACTAAAAGGCTGGCACAACAAATAGAACAACCCATAACGATGGATTATAAACATATACAGGCAGGCGACACTGAATAGATTTACCAGTTTCTATTGATAAACTGTTTCATTTATATGTATATGCTGTTACAATGGTTAAAAAAGAAAAGACCATGAATTTTGAGAGAGCAGGATGATTACATGGGAGGGGAAGGAGGGAGAAGAGCAAAGAAGGAGGGCAATGCTGTAATTTCATTTTATTTAAAAAATCTTTAAAAGAATCATGTATAATTTCATGTGGATATATTAATATATGCACACATAAAATATATACACTTATATACATACACACTCACACACATATATATGCATCTATATACATGTATATATAAATATATATAATTTAAATAGAGTTAGAGCACATAGTATGATCATTGTTCCCCCAGGTGCCATAAACTGACAAAAATCACAGTGGGCATGGGAACCCTCCCTTTGTGTTGTTCATAGGTGGGCATCCATGAGACTCTTAAGACAATAGAGGTTCTTGCCATTGTCCCTGATTGCCTCCCAGAACAGGAAGGTAAGACCACATGGCTAAAAGATACCACATGATTTGAACCTGAAAACCTCCTTTCTGAGAATGTATTCTCATTGTAATGGAAGGTGCTGTCCAAGCTAACCAGGAAGAAAAACAATCAAAAGTACGACTGTCTTAGTATTCTATTGCTGTGAGGAGACACATTGATCCTGGAAACTCTTATAAAATAAAGCATTTGATTGGTGCTTGCTTACAGTTTCAAAGGTATAGTTCATTGTCATGATAGCAGAGAGCATGGTGGCAGACAGGTACACATGATACTGGAGAAGTAGATGAGAGTTCTACATCTGGATCTTCAGGCAGCAGAAAGAGAGAGTGATACTGGGCCTGGCTTGGTCATTTGATACATCAGACCCATCATCCCCAGTGACATACTTCTTTTAACAAGGCCACATCTACTTGAACAAGGCCACATCTCCTAATCCTTCTCAAGTAGTGCCACTCCTTTATGACTAGTCATTCAAATATCTGAATCTGTGTAGCTCCTTCTTATTTAACCTCCCACAAACCACCCAATTGAAAAGCCAGTTACCCACAATGACCAGCACAAAGATGTATCCACAAGGATGCAATGGTAACAATTATGTTTTGGGGGGCTGTCAAAATCTGTCTAACTGGATTTAAGCCCTGTTCAAAAGAAAGAATTTCAAGCCTGCTGCTGTAAACATACCCATAGCTGGTGAGGTTCTGGAACCTAGAGAAGAACATACAACAGTCACTTTCCCAAGCCAGTGCATTGTCCAACTGCATTCTAAATTTTTATTTATTTTTATACCCACATATATGTGTAAATGACACTCTCATCAAGTAGCTTGTTTTTGCTGCAAGAAAAGATCAAAGGAAATCCACAACTGATCAAAATGCAGTGAATCAGTGAGTATGTAACACCAAAATCAATAGATACATCTACAACACAACCCCTTCACTTACACTGTGGAAGAGAGGGTGAGAAAATCATAAAGAGAAAGCTGTCTACTGTAAGACATTCTAGACATGACAGGACTGCTGTACCTATGAGATCTCAACAATATAATTGCTTAAATAAGACTCAGTTTTTGTTTTATTGCTGTGTACAGACACTATGACCAAATCAAAGCATAGAAGAAAATGTAGCATGAATCTTAAAGAGTCTTATTAATAAAAACAAACCCAAGGCCAGTTATTGGGGTGAGTGCTGGAAGATCAGAGAAGCAGAACAAGCCACAGCTACCTCACCTTTCCAATACCAAAGCTGATCCTATTTCCTCAGACTGGAAGCCTCTGTGTCCTCATATCCAAATGGGTACCATCTGAACTGCTGCTAAAAGCCTAAAAGCTTAAATAACCTACTTCCTGGTTTTCACGCCTTATATACCCTTCTGTTTTCTGCCAGATAAGTTTATTGGGGTGCACAATATATCAACCACAAGAAAGCATTTAATTTGGGGATTGCTTCATGTTTCAGAGGGTTAAGCTATTATCATCAATGTGGAAAGTGTGATCACATGTATTCAGGCAGATTTGGGGCTGGAAAAGAGGCTAAGAGCTTTATATCCTGAATTGCAGGCACCAGGCAGAGAGAGAAACTGAGTCTGGCATGGGCTTTTGAAACCCAAAGTCCACCAACAGTGACACACCTACTTAACCAAGGTCTCACCTATCTCAGCAGGCCCGTATCTCCTAATCTTTCCCAAATAATTCCACTAAATGAGGATCTAGCATTGAAACATATGACCCTATGGTGATGGGGGTACACATTTATACTTAAACCACCACATTAGACTTTAACACAGATAGAAGGAACTCTACAAGGTCCTACTCCTATATGAAGAGCTAAAGTAAAATGATGGCTGCTGAGAGGAGAATCAGTTTCTCCAGGGACAAACCTCTGATAGATTGGTCAATCACAAGTGGTCAGCCTTAAAGACACACACACACACACACACACACACACACACACACACACACACACACACACACTCACTCACATATGAGCAACACTAACTGCATATATATGCAATAATAATGATCAAATAAAAAGAAGTTACAAATTTGAGGGTGATTGAGTAGCAGAAGAGACATTAGTGGTGGATGAGGGGGTTGTTAAAATTATGTAAATATAGTACACACATATATAATACTCAAAAATTGAATATATTGATAAAAAAGGATATCAGAGAGGCTGCTAAGCATATGTCTAGACCAATGAATATGGATGTGATAGGTAAAAGAGAGGATAAATGGAGCCTCCCCAGAAATTTCTGTGTACTTTATTATAGTTTCAAATGATAAATTGTGTCTGTAAAAGTTTCTGATGCAATTGCAGGGCTCTTTGGACAGAAAGAAGAGTATTTAGCCATGCCTGTGCCTAGATGGTGACTTTGCTAAGTTGGAGGTGTGGAGAGTTTTCCAAGGTAAATAGACTAACATAACGCTTGAGAATTATCAGGTCAGGTTTAGGGTGAAAACACAGGGACAGTTATAAAAGTTTCTAAATATACATGTTATATCATGACATAGATATAGTCTTTTAAAAAACTTTTTATTTACATTTTGTGACTATCACATCATGCATCTTGATCCCATTCATCTCCCTGTCCCTTCATATCCACCCTCTGCCCTTGCAACCCCCCCAAATAAAATAAAATATATATTAAATAGAGTAATAGAATATAAACTGCATTATAATATATAAAATAATATCTTCATCATAATATACATATTATATCATATTTCACAGACATGATAAACATACCATGCAAAAGCAGATATCTATTTAAAGTGAAATGTACCCCTGGTGATTTTTGCAAAGGTTTCATTCAGCCTTGCATTGCTTTTACTGTCAATGGTGTGACTGGTCTGGCTGTGAGCCCAGGCTTCTCACACAATGATCAACCTGAGAATACCACAGGACCATCTGGTAGCATCTCAGGTATGAAATACATGAAAAATATCTGCCAACTTATTCATTCAATCCAAAAATCTTAGTAATAGAAGTCAATATGTAACAATTTCTGTGATAGAGCCATGGAAAGTCTTGCAAATAAAATAGATCAGATTTGTACTCACTTATTCAAAAAGTAAAAAAAAAAAAGTAGAGAATAGGTAAGTAATAATTACTTTTTTTCATAGAATCAGAATTTGAAATTAAGCACCAACTTCTAATATGATGAGAATGTGGTCTAGTTACACAACTAAGAATAGTCAAGTGAAACAGAGACACAAAAATTAATGACATCTGGCATTGCTTAAAAGCAAGATAAGAAAATAACTTTTTAATTTTAAATTAAATTTATTCCAACTAAAACATAAGAACTGTGCGTACTTATGAGATTGTATGTTATATTGTAAAATGTATGTGTTGTATACAAGTTAAATCAGTTAAAATTTAAATTAAAATGTGTATCTTGTCACTTCTCATAGTGAAAACACTCAAATCTTTTTTTTTTCTTTTTTAAGGGTTTTCTGTACACAACAGTCTAAACAGTCTTAGTAAATAAGAAACACAGATCTAAATACAGAGGTAAATAGCCAAAGAGATCAGAGAGTCACGACTACCTTATCTTACCACCTCACCACTATCGCTTCCCCAGGGAGAGTTTCTTCCTGTCTCTGACTTATCTTTTTACTGCTTTTTTGTTCTGCTTTCTTATTGGCTCTCAATCCAACCACATGACTTTCTCATCACCTCCAGGTCTCTATGGTTGGTACTTGGATTAAAGGTTTGTGTCACAATGCTTGGCTATGTCCTTGACCACACAGAGACTCTGCCTGCCATGTGATCAGATTAAGGGCATGGGCTACCACAGCCTGACTGTTGTTCCTTGGCTCCCTATGACCTCTGATTTCCAGGCAAACTTTATTTATTAACATACAAATAAAATCACATTTCAGCACAAATAAAATATCACCATAAGTTTTCCTTGATTGTATTTTTCCTCTTAAATTCACCAGCATTAAACAAAGAAATGTTACAATCTTCCAGTTAGAACTAATTTCCTCTTCCTTCTCCAGAACAATCTGTGTAGTTTTTTTTCTTTATTAAGATTCTTTTTATTCATTTTACATACTAACCACAAATCCCCCTCTCATCCCCCCTTCTGCTTCCCCCAATCTTTCCTCCAAAAGGTAAGGCCTCCCATGGGTAGTCATCAAAGCCTGGTACATTCAGATGAGGCAGGTCCAAGCCCCCACCCCCGTGCATCAAGGCTGTGCAAGGTGTCCCACCACAGGTAATTGACTCCAGAAAAACTAGTTCATGCACCAGGGATAGATCCTGATCCCACCGCCAGGGTCTCCTTAAGCAGCTCAAGCTACACAACTGTCTTGATTATGCAGAGGGCCTAGCCCAGTCCTGTGGAGGCTCCACAGCTGTTGGCCTCAAGTTCATGAGTTTCCACTAGCTTGGTTTGGTTATCTCTGTAGATATCCTCATCATGATCTTGATGTCCCTAGTTCATAGAATCCCTTTTCTCTCACTTTGACTGGGCTTCTGGAGCACAGCCTGGTGCCTGGCTGTGGATCTCTGCATCTGCTTCTGTATTCACCAATCTTATTCCCAGGGTAAGCCAGATCAGGCACTCTCTCCACTATTGCTAGTTGTCTAAGATGGGGTCATCCTTGTGGATTCCTGGGAACTTCCCTAGCATCAGATTTCTCCCTATCTTTATGATGTCTCCCTCTATCAAGGTACATCTTTCATTGCTTTCCCACTCTGTCCTTGTTCCACTTCAACTACCCCATTCCCTTATGTTCTCATTGCCAATCCCCTTCCCTCTATTGCCCCCCTCACCTCCAGTTTACTCAGGAGATCTCATCTATTTCCCCTTCTCAGGGCAATCCATGCATCTCTCTTAGGGTCCTCCTTGTTAGCTAGCTTCTCTGGAGCTGTGGGTTGTAGTCTTGTTATCTTTGCTTTACATCTAGTATCCACTTATGAGTGAGTAAATACCATGCTTGTCTTTTGGAGTGTGGGTTACCTATTCAGGATGATATTTTCTATTTCCATCCATTTGCCTGCAAACCTCATGATGTTATTGTTTTTCTCTGCTGAGTACTACTCCATTGTGTATATGTACAACATTTTCTTCATTTGTTCTTACATTGAGGGGCATCTAGGTTGTTTCCAGTTTCTAGCTATAATTAATAATGCTGCTATGAATATAGTTGAGCAAGTGTCCTTGTGATATGATTAAGAATCCCTTGGGTATATGCCCAAGGGTGGTATCATTGGGTCTTGGAAAAGATTGATTCCCAATTTTCTGAGAAACCGCCATACTGATTTCCAAAAGTGGCTGTTCAAGTTTGCATTCCCACCAACATTGGAGGAGAGTTCCCCTTGTTCCACATCTTCCCCAACATAAGCTATCATCAGTGTGTTTGGTCTTAGCCATTCTGACAGGTTACAGATGGTATCTCAGAGTCATTTTGATTTGTATTTCCCTGATGACTATGGATGTTGAGCAATTCCTTCATGTCTTTTTGCCAGTTGAGAATCTTCTGTTGAGAATTATCTGTTTATCTCTGTCGTCCATTTTTTAATTGAATTGTTGGGTATTTTGATGTCTAATTTCTTGAGCTCTTTACATATTTTGGAGATTAGCCCTCTGTCAGACGTAGGGTTGGTGAAGATCTTTTCCCATTCTGTAGGCTGTCATTTTGTCTTACTGACCATGTTCTTTGCCCTACAGAAGATTCTGAGTTTCAAATCTTTTCCTTGAGCCTACTATGTGGGCTTGCATATTTGTGTATAACGTGTGTGTGTGTGTGTGTGTGTGTGTGTGTGTGTGTGTGTGCGTGTGTGTGTTTGTGCCCTTGTATGTTGTTTTTGTCTCTTTTGTGTTTTTGTCTCCCAAATAAATCACACACAGAGGCTTATTATAACTTATAAATGCCCATCCTTGGGTTGGCTTATTTTCTAGACAGCCTTCCTTAACTTTAAATTATCACATCTAACTTTAGCCTCTGGGCTTTTCCTGTTACTTCTGTAAATCTTGCTCTTACTACCTGGCTTGCTGGTTGTGTAGCTGGGTAGCTAACCCCTGGTGCTCTCCTTCTCTGGCTGCTAGATCTCTCTCCCTTTCTAGATTTCTCCCTCTATATATTCTTTCTGCCTTCCAGTTCAGCCTCTCCTTTCTCCTGCCTTGCTATAGGCCAGTTCTCTATTAGAGCATCAGGTGTTTTACACAGACACAGTAAGATAGCTTCACAGAGTTAAACAAATGCAACATAAACAAAAGTAATACACCTTAGTATATTCTACTACACTTGTAAATAATTGATTGTTTATACAGTTATGTTAAGGCCAGAGATACAGTTCAGCTGCCTTCCACCATTGCTTCCCACTGTATATATATACAGGGTTTGGTGCTGCCCCTGGTCTTCATTGACTTGCTGTTCTGGCTAGACTCCATACTTTGTAGATGCACATATCTCCTTCCCATCAGAGCTGGGATTACAGGCATCATCCCTATGCTGTTTTTCATCAGTGTTGGAGGTCTGAACATAGGTTCTTAATCTTGCCTAGCAAGCATTTCACAGTCTGAACCATCTCCCCCAACCTGTTTGAACTTTTTGAAATGCAGGCACTAACACAATTTATATCAAGTTTACTGGGATATAGTAGAATCAGCCTTCTTATGTCTATACAGCTATAATGAAGTATCCATTTGTCCTCCTATCTCTCCAATTTTCCACTGCCCTTGCCAGCCCATGGTATGACTATTGCATGACATTAAGTTTTTCTACCCACTACATGAGGTAGCTCCTATGAGATTTTCTATGCTTTATTCACTTTACTTGGCATAAAAATCTACATGTTTGCAAATGACAGCATTTTATTTTAAAAAATAACATTTTTTATGGTAAAATGACTTCTTCATGGGATTAGCAGAACAAATGCTTAATCTTGACATGTTTTCTCCATGTTATCTATTGATTTAAATAGGTATTTATCTACTTTTCTTGCTTGAACACATGAGAATATCTGATCCTAAATAAAGATCCTTTCTTCTTCTGTTGCAATGTATAACTATTATGTGTTCAGTATTTCAGTTTATAACAAATAAATGCACATTATTTTAAAATATTTAGGGAATGACAGTGTCTTATTCACTATTCTGTTGTTTTCAAGTAACCATGACCATGCAAAGCCAACTATTATAAAAGAAAACATTCATCTCGGATGTCCTTACATTTTCGGAGTTGTCGTCCATTATCACCATGTCAGAGAGCATGGTTGGCAGGCAGGCAGAGTGGTTAAGGAGAAGTAATTGAGAGCTACATCCTGATCCACAAGCAGATAAAGGAGGAAGGAAGGGAAGGAGGGAGTGAGGGAGGCAGAGGATTCCAGGCTTGGTATAGATTTTTAAAACTCAAAGTCCAGCCAGGCGGTGGTGGCGCACGCCTTTAATCCCAGCACTTGGGAGGCAGAGCCAGGCGGATCTCTGTGAGTTCGAGGCCAGCCTGGGCTACCAAGTGAGTTCCAGGAAAGGCACAAAGCTACACAGAGAAACCCTGTCTCGAAAAACCAAAAAAAAAAAAAAAAAAAAAAAAAACCCTCAAAGTCCACTGTTAGTGACACATTTCCTGAAACAAAGCCACATCTGTTTGACTCTAAAGCTAGGAACAAGTGGCTGAAGCTGCTGTGTTCTGCTGCTTTCTGGGGCGGGAATGTCTGCATCAGCTTTCTGTTGTGAATGGTTTCTTCTACTGCCTAAGCCATTTTTTTAATTCCTTTTCATAAGTTAGAAGTTTAGTTGAGTGGGGTCTTTCCTTCAGGTAATAACTCCCTTTATTCCATTTAGAATTTAGCATTTTTTTGTATTTGGTTGTTGTCTCTTGGAGGTCTGCTCCTTTCTGAATTGGAAATGGAAGGGGAGTAGATCTGGGGAAGAAGGGAGTTGGAAGGAAACTGGGAGAAGTGGAGGGAGGGGAAAGTGTGGCTGGGATGTATTATATGAGAGAAAAACCTATTTTCAATAAAAACAAAGAACATTTTTTATCAGAATCTTCATTAGGCTTTTTATTTTTAGTAATGTTCACAGCAATTAAAACACATTATGACTAGTTAGTTAAGGTATCAGTAAATGATTATATTCCATATGCTTCTGTAGACAGCCTTTGAAATGTATCTTCCTTTGTTTATGTCTGAATTTATTTATACTTGTGTAAACAATTGGACATTGGGGTATGTATAACATGGTCAGAACCACACTAGTTTGCTGTAGGTTAGAAAATGTTATGACTGAATTTTTCCTGGTATTTTTCTAATAAATCCCATTGGAGAAAGTTTGAGATAGAAAAAGTTCAAAAATTTTTTTCCTTACTAGGTCATGTTATAGTAAAACCAGGTCATTTAGATATGAATTTTTCAGTTTACTATTTCCTTTGTTTGCCAAAGTACAGAGTTTCTCTAAACCAGAAAACTATTTTCTCCCAATCCACTGTTATATCCATGTTTATAAAAGTTGAAGGTTAAACAAATCTCTACCCTTGGTAGAAATGATGCTGTTGGCACAATTTTCTCCATTTAAACTTTTATTTAACTCATAGTTTCCCAGACAGGTTTGTGCTGCTAGCTACTGCTTCTATCTATTTGGAACAGCTTTTGGATACATACACCACCTGGGGAAATCTACTTCTCTGTTTAATACTGAAAGTTTTCAAATTGTCTAGTACATGGTCTATGCTTTCGTGGAATGTTAGGGTGGAACTTAAAGCATAAACTTTCATCATGAACTGGTAATAGAATCCCATGATAAAAATAGGAAGGAATGATGCAATGAATCAGAAGTTTCAGAGAAATGTGTCCGAACTTAACAGTTTTAATTTAATAAGGCCAGTTTAATTAAATAATATCAATACATAGGTATAAAACAAAAGCAAATATTCTACTTGACCCTAGAAATATGTAACAACACTTTCAACTTGAAAACCACAACAATTTTAACTGTGAAGAAGATTCAAAAGTGATTGTAATTCCTACAGAAACATAACAATTTTGTCATTCGTCTTGACTAGTTTGGTTGTACATACATGTTTTAGGATAGTAATCTGTGTATTATTACGCCATAAAATTTGAATATCATCTTTGTTTGCACAATTTTGCTTGGGTGGGTGTCTTATCTGCAACCTATTATTTGACAAAGTTTTTTTTTTTTTTTTTTTTTTAGGAAAATTCCAATTCACCTTCTGAGAAATTTTCTTTGTTTCTATTTAAAATTACTTCAAAAACTGATAGAGGTTGGCATGTTTAACTGATAAGTGTCCCAGAACTGTGATTAACATTGAAGATGGAAATGATTAAAAAAAGCAGAGTTCCACCAAAGCTATATGGTTATCCAAAAGTTGAAATTAGAAATTGTGGAAAACTTGCTTCTTAGCATGAATTTTAGCCCCCTTAAAGGAATGGCAAGAGAGCAATGATGACAGTTCTATGTCCTTTTACAAACTATAGTGAATTTGTATATAGAGTAAAAATAATTTGAGGTGAGAAACATTTACTTCTGTCTTTTGAATAGGCTTATAAGTCTGTCTTCACCTTTCAGCAAATGATGATACTTGGGATTTTCACTAGTTTAAAAATATTTTACAGATTACCCTTGATGTTTTAAACATGTAAATGCAACATTAAGAACATAAGCAGTTGCTATATGGAAGCAAGCTCCACCCCCTTGCTTAATATGAACAAGACTTATTCAGCCGAGATACGTATTCTAGTATCCGTAAATCTATAAAGCAAATAACAAAGTTGTTCAGTTCAGACATACATTTTATTGCTGTAAGGGTGCTTTCTATTATCCAAACAAATCACATGCTGGATGCCTCAGACATTTTAAACTGAATATTACAGTAAAATACTGCTTTCATTTTAAGCTCGACACTGTGCTTATACAGTTTTTAGCGAAACACACAATATTTATAGAAAAATAAATTTTAAAGAAGCTTAGAATCCAATCCTATTTACTGGTTAAAGGAAGTTATATCTGAAGTTCATTATTATTATGGACTCTAAAGAGATGTTAGGGACCTTAGGGCACATGATTTTCATATCCTATATTCACTTTGCTGTTGAGGTTGGGCAATTTTCTAACTTTTAATTTATTTGTTAGGTAGGCTAATAATAATTTAATGTTAGACTACAGAAAGAGAATAAAGTACTGCTTTAATTCTCATGATTCTCAAAACAGAGATAAAGCTGGCAAATTTATATAGGTGTTTAGTTACTGTTTACAAAATGGTAAATATTTATTTTCAAGTAAACTAAAAAAAAATTCCTGAACATTTTGGTCTTTCCCATTATCCCTTTCAGGGCATGTGATATTCTGACTCAGTTGGAACGGTTCTGACCCTGTCTGCATAGTTACAACCTATAATTAATCTGCAGCATCCCAATCAGTCGTTGATCTTACAAAATAAGATCTTTTAGGAAGCTGTAGTCGAAGAATTGGGTAATTATAATACTAGAAACTGCAATTGTTTATGTGGATTAACTTTGTACAGTAAAAATGATGGTTACTATTACTTCTGTTAATAATACTGCATACAAAAAACAAAACAAATAGAGTAAACATTTTGAGTCTTGTATAGAAAATACCTCTATTGCTATCTAATGAGGTGAGATATTGCTACCAACTCCAGAAATACATACTGGAGAATAAGATCTGAATTTGGGTTTGATTCTCTGGCAATCATATACCTGATGATGAGGCACTTACTACAAGTTGTAATCTACAAAAGAAAGGACATTTGCTTAATTTTATCTATTAAGTTTTAAAGTAGTAAGATAAAGAACTATTTCTCTAAGGACCTTTTACCGATTTTTATATCGTGTGTGTGTGTGTGTGTGTGTGTGTATGTGTGTGTGTGTGTTAGATTTATTTGCATGATTTCTCATTAAGTTTATGTACATTTTATTCATATTTTACCTCACATTAAGTTTGATTATATAGTAACAATGCAAACATATTAATTAAAAATGTACCTTTACATTAGATATATGTTATGAACTATTTTGTCAAAATTGATAAACTAATAATGCTGTACAGTGTCAATGATTACAAATAATTTCTGCTGACCAATGATTTCAGTAATTTTATGCAACTGCAGTTATTAAGTCAGCCAGTTCTCTCATTACTGCTGAGCTCACACCTAATAGGTCTAGATATCTAAGTTTATTTACATATTCTACACCATCACAAAACTCAGATTTTTTTAAAAAATTCAGGATTATAATTTCAATGGATAGTATTATTTGTGAGGATTATTTGTGAGAGACTTTGATATCATTATCGGTGAATAAACCCCACTCTCTATACCTAATAAGAATACAGTTTTATAACTAAACTATCTCCTGGCAAATCTGTGTGTGTTAACACCATAGGAAAGTTAAGGGACTCCTGTAACTTCTTAGATACACACAAAATGAATCACAAAATGGGTGAACAGTGATAATAATCTCCTTTTCTTTAAAAAGATTCATATATAATATACTTAGTTTTAGTCTACAAGGACAAATATGAGTTTGAATAATTATATATGCTGTGGATCTTTAGTATGAAAAGTCAAATGCAAATAAGGGCTCCAATACATTAAGGGGGAATGTGGCAAATTATTTATTAACTTAATAATTTATTAAATTAATAGGAAATATTACTAATAATATTTTAAATATTATTATTTGTTTAAATATAACATTTAATATATGTAATATATAATAACATAAAATTAAATTTTATGTATTATCAATAATATTAAAAATATTATTATTAATAAAATATTAGTAAATAGGAAAACATTTATTAATTTAAAAGTGTTTGTGTAAATTGTGAGATTTGAGTCAAAATTCTGACTCTACAACCATAGGATATTGAATAATTTATGTCATTCTTAGTTAGATATCAAGTGGCAGATCCTCTCTGACTTTGGACTTAAATGTACTTCAGTGAAAACAACACTCAACATAATATATTGAAAGTTTTTTGTTTGTTTGTTTGTTTGTTTTAGGTTTTTTGAGACAGGGTTTCTCTGCATAGCTTTGCACCTCTCCTGGAACTCACTCTATAGCCCAGGATGGCTTTGAACTCACAGAGATCCGCCTGGCTCTGCCTCCTGAGTGCTGGGATTCAAGCTGTGCACCACCATTTTTTTGTTAATCACTATCTTAATGTTTTAAAAGTGATTAACAATAAATAATAATAATAATAATATAATAATAATAATCTTTTCTTTGGAAGCTCGTGGCTCCTTATTTGTTGACAATTCAGGAGTTTCATTTTTTTATGACTGAGAGGTCATACTTGAGGCATACAAAGGAGAGTAAATACTGCAGTGCTGAAAAGTAGTTGGAACATAGTATTTCAAAATGATTAATACCAAATTTGCCCTTCAAGTTGCAAACAATAGAAAGACATTTGTTGCTTTCCTCTCTTCTTCTTCTTTTTTTTTTATTGAAAACGACTCCCATTTCATACAACACATAATGATTAAGTTCTGTAGAACAGTATTTTAAGATGTGTTAAATTTGTTTATGCTGTGAAAATGTGTTTAATCATGCAAAGATGTGTTGCATTCCTTTATGTTGCGTTTGTTTAACTCTGTGAAGCTGTGATTTTTTGGCTGTCTAAAACACCTGATGGTCTAATAAAGAGCTGAATAGCCAATAGCAATGCAGGAGAAAGAATAGGTGGGGCTGACAGACAGAGAAAATAAATAGGAGGAGAAACTTGGGGAAGAAGAAGAAGCAAGAGAACAAGAAGAGGAGGACACTAGGGGCCAGCCATCAGCCACCCAGCCACCCAGCCACACAACCAACTATGGAGTAAGAGTAAAAGTAAGATATACAGAATTAAAAGAAAGATAAAAGGCCAGAGGCAAAAGATAGATGGGATAATTTAAAGTTAAGAAAAGCTGGCAAGAAATAAGCCAAGCTAAGGCCAGTCATTCAAATGTAAGAATAAGCCTCCATGTGTGATTTATTTGTGAGGCTGGTTGGTGGGCCCCTCAAAAGAGGAAAAACACAATTATAGTTTTCCCTCACCCAACCCCTCTGAGATCCTCTCCCCCTACCCCTCACCAGTATCCATTCACTTGTTCTGTCATTCTGTCTCTCCTTAGAAAACAAACAGATACTAAAGAATAATAATAAAATATAATAAGACAAAACAAAAAACATAAGGAAAACTGTCAAAGAAAAAGCACAATAAACACATATAGATATGGAAACATAATTGTTCCTACATGAAGGAATCCTATAAAAACACAAATTGGAAGCCATAATATATATGCTAATGACAAATAAGGTATAAAATAAAATAAGAAAATTAATAAATGCCCCGACTAAAGATTATGAGACAAAGCACCTTCAAATATCCCGTTGAGTCCTTTTTATGTTGAACATCTACTGTTAGAAATAGGGCCTGCCCTTAAGAATGGTTTGTATGCCATTGTGATGCCATTGGAGAGAACTACTTTTTCCTTTCTTACTGTTTATCAGTTGGAGATAGCTTCTGGGTTAGGGATGGGACTTGTGTCCACTTCTTCTCTCAGCATTGGGACCCCATCTAATGCAGACTGTTTGCAGGCCCTGTGCATGCTGCCAGAGTCTCTGTGATTTTCTATGTACACATGTACTTATTTGTTTTGAAGGTTATGTTTCCTTGGTGTGCTCCATTCCTTCTGGATCTTAAAATCTTTCTGCCTCCTCTTCTGCAGGGTTTTCTGAGACCCTATGAGAGGGATGTGATGAAACATCCCAGTTAAAATTGAATATTCCAAGATTTTTCATTGTCAGCACTTTTTCTGGTTGTGGGTCTCTGTATTTGTTCCTATACCCTTTACAAAAAAGCTTCTCTGATGATGACTGAGCAAGGGACTAATCTATGACTATAGTACAATGGAGTTAGGAGTTATTTTATCACTATGCTATATTCCTTCAGCAAAAGAGTAGTATTTCATCTCTAGGTCAATGGCATAGCTAGTCTCAGGTTCTTGGCAACCTCAGTAGTATTTGGGATGTGTTCTATCTTATGTAGTGGACCTTAAATCCAATCAGATAGTGGTTGGTTTCTCCCACAATGTTTGTGCCACTATTGCACTTGTGCACCATGGAGGTAGGACATCACTTTAGATCAAAATTGATTGGTCTCTCTTTTGGTATCATGGAGAGTACCTTACAGTACCTATGGACTAGAGTCCATAAGGCTGAAGGCTTGGGGTAGGCAACAGCTTGACTTCTTCATGTTCAATCAGTTGTGTAGTTATTGTCTTCAGAATAGGGCATTACCATTAGTTTGTGGAAAGCAATCAATAGCTTTGTTAATAACTTTGGTTGTTTGAGAGTTCCCATGGCCCCTCCTTTGGACAACAATTCACTTATAAATAATCATTCCTGGTACTGGAAGTTTCATTTGATGTCAAGAGGTGTCCAGTTGTGGCTCTGTCTCATCCATTATTTGGCTATTTCATTTAGCTCACCTTCAAAAATTTATAGATTATAGGAATCTAAAACTGTATTATGATTCCCTACAAACAATCAAGTGTCCCTTAATTTTAGTTTTTCTTCCCTCATACTGCTCTTCCACTCTCCCTTTCTAGCCGCCGCCCTCACCATGCCCAACCATAACAATCTATTTTATTTTTCCTTTCTAGGGAGATTCATCCCATAGTTCTAGTTGCTTACTTTATGTCTAATCTTTGTGGGTATATACACTGTAGGGTTCTTGAAGAAGGCATAATAGCTAGTAGCAATCTATAAGTGAATACATATCATATTTGTCTTCCTAGGTTTGGGTTATATCACTCATGAGGATTTTTACTGATTACATCCATTTCCTTACAAATTTCATGATATCATTTTTTGGGGGTTGGCTGAGTAATAGTCCATTGTATAAATGTACCACACTTTTCTTTATGATGAACATATAGTCTGTTTCTAATTTCTGGCTATTAGGAAGTCTAGAGGAGCAAGGAACATGGCTGAACAAGGTTTTTAGTGGTAGGATGAAATATCCTTTGAGTATATGTGCAAGAGTCACACAGCTTGATCTTGAGGCAGATAAATTCCCAGACTCATGAAAAAATGTCACACTAATTTATTTAGTGGCTGTAAAAGTTTACTTTCCCACCAGCAATGGATGAGCATTCCCTTCACACCATATCCTCCCCAGCGAGCATGAGCTGTTATTTCTTTCATCAGTCTCAACCATTCTGACTGGTGTAAGATGAAATCTCAAAGTAGTTTTGATTTACATTTTCCTGTTGACTAAGGATGTTGAATATTTCTTTAAGTGCTTCTCAGTCATTTGTGTTTCCTCTTTTGAGAATTCTGTTTATATTGTACCCCATTTTTAAATTAGGCTATTGGTTTTATTAATGTCTAGTTTTTTGATTTCTTTATATCAAGTGTCTTTCTTCAGCTCTTTCTAAAAGACACTGGAGAAGTTACTAGCCTAGCAGGTATAATATCTTGCAACACACATTCTACCATTGGGTTCATTGACTTGTACAGAGATAATTTATGGCACTTATGATGCATTTGTGAACTTTAAAACATAGCATACTTCTTACCTGTTTCCCATTGACTGATGGAACATGGTTTTAATGAGGAAGTGACACATATACTTTAAAACATTTATCTTTACAGAATCCTTTGAAAAACATATGGCCAGATAGTTTCAAAAGGAAACAGTAAAACATCTCTATGGACTATGGAATCAGATTTTCTAAGTTATATCTAGTATGTACTGTCCTGTACCTTTTTTTATATGTAGAACCCTGTATGTGAAAATATATCTATCAACAAATTGTCCCTTATTGGCCTAGAACGCTCAAGGGCATGGGTTCAATTTTCAGCACTGCAAGAAAATAAGGAGACAAATACAATGGTTTTAGATGGATATGATGGCATAAATTTTTAATCTCAGCACTTACACTTGAGAGGTAGTGACAAGTGTATGTCTGTTAGTTTGGGGCCAGCCTGCTACACGGTGTTCCAGGTCAGTCTCACTACACAGTGAGACTCTATCTCAAAAACAAAAAACAAACACAACAAAAAATACTGTCTACTCTTCTAGATAGTGAAGGACTTGGCTACATCTAAATAAATATGGTTAGAAGCCACTTCAAGAATGAATAACTTTTCCCAATGGTAAATATTAAGCAGTAAGTCATCATTGAAACTAACATTGCTCATGGCAAAGCATGTAGCTGGGGCTAGAGATTGACCTAGCAAGTACAAGTTCCTGGGTTCAATTTCCAGTATTAAAAATCAAAATTAAAGTGACATTATTCAAATATTATTCAAAAATGTGTGGGAGAAGAAAATGGAGAACGAGGAAGAATTAAAATTAGAATCTTAACAACTTGTAACAATTACACTCATACATATGAGTGATTGGCTATAGCTTTTACACAGAATTGTACTTCTGTATAGTGTTTATTATTAATTGTTTTATATCTACACTTAAGGAGTACCCTTAAAACAGGTCAGCTTCCTTAGTTTGGTACTATTTTATATAACTATAAATCCACACAGCATTCAAAAAACTTTTTGACATACTTCACAGAATTCCATAAAATACCAGTCTAGCTTATTATAAACAATAATTTGAGTAGTTGCTGCTCCCTAAGGGAAAATTTTAGTAAATGAATAAAAAAAAATCACATGCAATTCAATAGAGTTTTCAAGATGCAATTTAATCAGGAAGCTCCATTTAAAAAAACTTTACCAAAATACTTATAAGCTAGAGTCCAAATGATTACATTGTGCTCAAAAAATATGAAATTCAAATTCCATTAGAATACTACTAGCAGAATGGATTTGCTTTTCAACAGCTTATTAACTATTTGCTTGGGGTTGATTTGCTTTAAGAAAAGGGGAAAACTCAACAACCCATTTTGTGCCAAAATTAATTCTAACAGTAATACATTTTGTGCTCCACTGACTTTCAATTTATTACCAGTGGAGCTTGGTTGATTGTTTTGATCTTCAGTTTATTAGCAATGAAGTAGGATTTACTGTGCCATCGCCTTTCAGTAACATAAATGTTACTTCACTGAGCTGGGGCCTCATTGTAAAGCACTACAAGAACATAATTTAATTGTCTGACTTTGCTTAAATTCACAGTCCTTTTGAGTGAGGTAGAATGTTTGATGTCGAATTTGTCTTGTTGAATAACTATTTTTGAATTTCAGCTATAAGGATGAGAAAGTAGTCTAAAGAGCTGCCTTTGCAGTTCTCTTACAGTGATGTCAGATGGAGGTAAGTTCCAAGGTTGTAGATCCTGAAGTAGAGGAGACTTTATATCCAAGGCATTACTTATTTTTCAAAAGAAATACTACTTATTTGTTTGCAAAAGCATGTAGTGTATCAAACACTTAAATTGATATACTACCTGCTTTCACAAACAAATTTAAAAATGAAGATAATTTCTGTAGTAATTATATCTTTCCTTGATAAGACATTTTTTACAAAGATTTTCTGTTTGAATAGCTTAGTCTGAGTGGCCCAAAATATATTTCTAAATGTTTTCTGTTTGTTTGGAATTTTGGTTCATTGCCTATCAATCCACTCCCTCAATATCAAAACTATGGAAATTATTCAATGAGTTCAGATTTGGGCTTTACTTTTTGCCTCTCAATTTTTGGTCATGATTTTCATGCAACCTAGATACAAACCAGTGTAGACAATTTCCCCTTTAGTTAGCATAGACTCCTTTCCAAAATTGCTTTCTCTGAAAGGTGTTTTCTAGTCAGCAATTGTCTGAAAGGCAGAAACATGTTTCTTCACATATTCTAGCACAAAGCTGTTACATCTCTAACAAGGATTCTAGAAAAAAATTTTCTTATGTAAAAATGGAACTGTGTTAGCAGTTCCTCATGTAAAATCTGAGAGGACAGATATGAACAACCCACAGGGGAGACGTTTGGTAAGGGAACAACAAGGATTCTCTAAAAATCTTATTTAGGCAGACACATGGCTGATGTTCTTATTAAGTCAGATAGAAATATAAGTAGAGGAATGGAAAGAAGGTGTTGAAAGACAACAACAGAATATCTTTAAAATTTTATAGTTGCACTTTTTCTGTGAATTCCATAGGATGCTATAACATAGTAGGATTATTTATTGCTTTAAAAGTTCCATAAAGGCTTTTATTTAAAAAATAAGGCTTGCAATCTTAAATAAGGCAGCCATAAACATACAAGTAATTTATCTTTCATTAAGCTTGATGATGAACCCCAGCTTTTCATGAACAGAAAATGAAAGGAGAGTAAATAAAAGAGATCAATTAGTTGTATCCTAGTATATGAAAAGGGCAAAGTATCATGTCCTAAAACCTGAAGGAGAAGGAATTTCAAAGCAGAGGAAGTAACAGTACCATTTTCTATGGAGTACTGAAATGTAAAAAGGAAACATGCCATCTCTTAAGTTTAGCAATGACTAATTTACCTGTGGCCTCCATGAGAATTGTGTCTCTGAAGTGGTGGATATAAGAGTGGAAGAGAAATAGAAAGTATTAAAGTGAGAAATGAATCAGAGACCTCTCATCTTTGTTTGTCTTTGAGTACATGGCAGACCACACTCTAAAAGTCACAGTTGAGGATGCAGAAGGACAGGCCACTCACGTCCTTCTTGTATCTGAATGTGACTGGTGGTGAGACTCATGTCATGTTAGTTTGACTTTTTTGTATGGTAGAAAAATCTTTCTTCAATTCTCATGTTTGCATCAAGGAAACGGTTTAAATTTCTTGTCTTGTACATGAAAAAAGGTACATATTTGATGGATAAGTTGTACTAAGTTACTCATGCATGTCATACTTTCTACCAATCTTTCTATTCATTTCTGTGTCTACATCTTTGCCTTAATCTCTTTCACACATGCATGTGGATACATACATGCATGCATACATACATAGATACATACACACAAAAAAATCACATACTCAAAACTTTGCTTTTGTTACCCCAGATTACCTCTTAATCCATCTACCATGTCGCATCCCTGTGCCCTGGAGCAGCCTATGGTTTTATAATATTGCTTCAGAATGAAAAGACTAGGTAATTGGTAGTTGAAATGTGTAGGTACAAATGCCTTGAGATACCATGTTTCTCTGTCATTATCTAAACCTGTCTAGAAAAGAGAGACTTTATATGTAATAATCTACAGAGTCTCAAAACAATCGGAAAATCTGAGGCAGAAAATAAACATATTTACTAAAAAAAAAAAATCGACCTGGTATTAAGGATGGTGGAAGTGCTGTGGATTCTCTCCTGTCTTTTGTCAGTGTAGGCTTCTGCTGAGATGCAGCTGTGACTTTTGTGTAATTGTGGCACACACAGACGTGAATTGGTCTTCACAAGTTGTGCAGTCATCCTATCCATATTCACTGTTTGCTGCTTCTCCAGAGTCCAAAATGCTGCTCCATTTACACATTCTGTGATAGAGTCTGGCCCTGAGAGGGGGCCACAGAAAGGTGTTACCTTTGCCTCTCTGAGTTGACATGTTATGTATTTTATATAACACTTTTCAAAGGCTGATCCTCAATAGCTGTGAATTCACGTTCAATGCAGTTATTCTTCAAGATGCTTTTCTAAATAGATAAATGCTATCTTTTAAATATAAATTCACAAAAAATATATTCTATACATTATCTATCTGTTTCTATCTGTCATTTATCTATGTCTATCATCTACCTATATCTATGTATCATCTATCTAACTGTATCTGTCTGTCTACTTACCTACACACTCTCTGCAAGCAAATGGTACATATTTTTGTTGGTTTTGAGGTAAGACCTAATATAGTATAGACTGGCTCCCAAGTCTCTATTTATGTGAGGTGATCATTAAACTCTTGATCTTTCTAGCTTTGGTTTCCGAGTGTTGAGATTATATGTGTATGATACCATGCATGGCTGTGATAGCTTTTTAAATGGGAGTCTGTGGTAGTTGGAGACATCAGTATAGTGGGACATATGAGTTCCCCACACTTTTGAAAACATCTATGAAATGTCAGTTTGCCCAAAAATAAAGAGTTTATGGAATGTTTGGAGTGTGTGTGTTGTGAGCGCACATGAGTGTGTGTGTGTGTGTGTGTGTGTGTGTGTGTGTGTGTGTGTGTGTGTGTGTGATGCTGAAATATTAAATGAGTTCTAATAACTAGCCTTGGCCAAAAGGAAATTGTAAATTTGATAGAACACTTCCTACATTGTCCTCAGTGATTTGGGGGATAACACTGGAACCTTTAGCACATGATGCTGTTTCCCAGTGTTCCTTTCCTTTTCCTTTTCTCATTTTGTTCAGTTTCAAGGTGGTGGTACACCACAGCAAAAATTCAAACCACTTCATGACTTTCCTTACTTAAGGGGATATCATAGAAACATTAAGAATTTAAGTCCTTCAAGATAATTCACACACACACACACACAGAAGTGGGGGGAGAGAGGGAGAAAGAGAGAGAGAAGACAGACAGAGACAGAAATACAGAGAGACAGAGACAGAGAGAAAGAATGAGGGACACACACACACACACACACACACACACACACACAGGATTTTAAATGTTCAAGTGATTCTCTCCAAAAACCATTTCTGAAATAAATCTTTTAATTTTAAATTTCTTTTAATTTCTCCTCTATAAATACTCACATTGATTTTTTAAAGACCCTCATCATTTCCCTTACTGAGAAGACCCACCTTATCATGCTACAATGCCCCAATAGAAACACTATTAATTATGTTATTTTTGTTTTCTCATAGAGCAAGGGTATATGTATAGAAAGAAAATGTGATCTTATTCTAATGAGGTTGTGCATTGATGAAGAAATAACTATATACAAATTTAATATGATGAAACTGTGGCTATTTTCCTTTAAACTTTATGTGATGTCCTTGATGAAGATTTCAGCCAGGGCCAAGATGATTGTTTTAGTGAATCTAAAGTTGGTGAAGCCCCCTGGGTATTCCTAACAGCACACGTGTCAGCCCGGAAAAGCATACCACTCTCACTCCTGCATTTTTTACCTGGAAAGAGGACTAAAATGTGAAGCTCCATAAAACCATCAATGGAGCAACTTTGAGTGGTTGTGTCTGAGCAGTGAGACTTCTTATACCCAGGCTCAGGGCTTCAAAAGAGGGTACTCCAGGGTTATCCAAATATTAGCCATCTTCTGACCTCAGAAACTTCCTAACTTCCGCCACATTTGTCAGAGAAGCTGTAATGGAATTTGGCATATCTTCAAGAGAAATGGAATTAATCTACCTTGTCTACAGCATCTCACTTTCCTCAAAATTACTTTGATGTTTATCTTCTTAAAGAATTTTCATATGGCTATGCTCTCACCACCTTAACCCATCATTTATTTGCCTAAAATTCTATATTTCAGAAAACTTAGTATCCTGAATTTATTTGTTTTTTGTTTAGCGCACACTTAAATGGAAACTATTCAGAATACTCCATATGTACCAAGTGATGTTGTTGCCATTATTTTTATAGTATTTTTATTTTATAATTAACATAATTTCACATGTCAGCCATGGGTTCCCCCATCCTCCCTCCTCCCACCCCCTAGCTCTACTCTCCAATCCACTACCCACTCTCACCTCCTCCAAGGTAAGGTCTCCCCTGGGCCCTGGGGAGTTAGCAGACTCTTACACCCATCAGAATGGCTAAGATCAAAAACACTGAAGACAGCTTATGTTGGAGAGGATGTGGAGCAAGGGGAACACTCCTCCATTGTTGGTGGGAATGAAAGCTTGTACAACCACTTTCAAAATCAATTTGGCGCTTTCTTAGAAAATTGGTAATCAACCTCCCTTAAGACCCAGCTATTCCACTCTTGGGCTCAATCATACCACAAGGGCACATGCTCAACTATGTTCATAGCAACATTATTTGCAATAGCCAGAACCTGAAAACAACCTAGTTGTCACCATTATTACCCCATCATAAAAATAAGAAAACTCTGGCATGTAGAGCGTACTTAACAGTTAGCAAGTTTGGGCTTGGGACATTGTACAGCTGCATCTGAACCTAATGCATGTGGTCTCAAGCTCCTTATCTACTTTAGCTGCTGAAATGCATCTTTCTACTGAGTATAAATTTTCATCTTTGACTTCATGTCTGCACAGTGAAGTTTATTGATACCAGGTTTATTAATACCTTCTTTATGAAATATCTTTTGAGCATCTCATATACAACTTCTTTAACAAAGATTCTCTTCCTTTGTTATATAGATATTTTTCCTCTGAGAAGACTAGACCTTAATAAATATAAACTTGAATTTCCATAGTTCAAATCTCAGCATGATACTAACCATGTGATTGACACTGTATAATTATGTAATGAATGGATGACTAGTGGTATCTCAGATCAATGTTCATTTTTCTGTGGATTTTGAAGGATAATGCTGAAGTATGGACACATTTTTGCCATTATTGTTATACTATGTCACATTTTTAAGAGTACTTATGAAGCAATGGCAAATTCTCCACTTTGGTTTGAATCATAGAATATACATTTTATAAATCTTATACAATTTCCCCATGCTAGGAATACTTGAAATGTTCCATTTTGAAAGGAATATTTTATTTTAGGAGCTCTCAACTTTATGTAGAAAGATCATAAATGTCATAAGTTTCTAGCTGAGCTTTCACAGTGAGACACTGACTCTATAAAAATTCAATGGCATTGGAGAATACTAAGAATATTATTATAGTTAGTATAGCTATCTAGAGAATGAGCTAAGTAGAAAAGAAAATCCATATTTAATTAAAACTAAAATAGGCATTTTATGTGCAAGAATGAAATGATATCCATGCATGGTATTCATTTAATGCTTAATGAGAACATCTGGTCAGATTTCTAGATTTTACATGTGGACTACAGAATGGGGAAAGGCCTTCCTTCCCAGAGGCTATACTATAAAGTCAAAGCTTAAATGATATAATGAGTAGATTTATGCAATTCAACTGTAGTGTCTCTAAACCTTAACATAAAATTATACTGCATAGGATGAAAGGTGCTCAAAGAAGATAGGAACCAATATTTATCTGGTAATCAAGGAACTGGGAGAATGAACAATGAATAACTAATATAGAAAAATCTTCATCAGGTCATTTCTTTTGGCTAGAAAGCCTTCATAAAAGAGAGCATAATTTCAAAGAATTTAGTTAAATATAAAGTGGAGAGTGCTCAGAGAGAAGTATATTCCAACAATAGTGATTTTAAAAAATGAGTTTAACTCACATGTTTGCAAATTATATGTGCATTCACACTAGAATAAGCTCAGAGAGAACGTCTGTGAACACCAAAATGAATTTTTAAAAGAATAAACCATATAATTACTGTTAATTTATATGTAGAATAAAAATGATGGTGGCATGTAAAAGATAATTTAATATCATAGTTGACAAAATCTTATAATTTTTTTTTCTCAAAGGATCTAATACCTCTCTGAGCAAAGTATTAATTTGCAAAATAAATACACACACAAAGATGACTTCTCTAATAAACTCTCTCCCAAAACAAAAAGGAAAATAAGCAAAACAATCAATGGCCTCCCTGTACATCAATGATAAATTTACTAGAAAAGACACCAAGGAAAAAAATTTCATTTACAATGAAAAAGTATATACCCCAAAACAAACCCACATGTGACATGAAAGAATGCTACAATGGCAAATTTAAGATACAAAAAAGAATTGAGGAAAACTAACTCTAGAAAAGTTTTTTGTTTGTTTATTTATTTTTAACCCATATTCATGCATCAAAAGAAATCATCTTGTGAAAAATGACCATTCTACAAAAATCAATTTACAGATTCAATACAACTACAATGAAAATTGTCGATTACCTTTTTATAGATGAAGAAAAAAACCAAAAATCTTTTATGAAGGTACAAAGGACCAATAAAAGCCAATAACTTTCTTAATAGATTCCAATAGCACAGAAAATAAGACCAACAATTGTCTAATGGAGCTCAAAACTAAAGATCTTCTCTAAACCAAAGGAAGTTATCAAAATCAAGAAGCAGCACATGGAAGGAAAAAAAGTCTTTAACAACTAGTCATCCAAGAAATTATTAGTGTGTACAACATACAAATATTTCAAAACATTAAACACTAAGAAGAGAAACAACTCAATTGCAATTGTGTTATGATTGGGAACTAGAATATGAGATGTGTGTTTCAATGGAGAGGGGATAGAACCTAGGTAGTATGAAGGAGGGATGAGGAATAATGAAGAAAGAATGATTAAGTGGAAAGGGGTAGGGGGAAGAGAGAATATAGGGAAAGATAATGGAAACTCAGTACTGTCTACATCTGCTACTGTTGGGTCACTTTAGAGCCAATAAACATCATAGTCCACAGACAGTCATTGCTCTTGATGACTCTTCAGAACTTGAAAGTATAATTCTATTGGTGGAGATACCAGTCACCCAAGTCATTATAAGTGGTAGACATCAAGCTGGTATTGACCTGGAAGCTTTAATGGGTAGGTTTAATAGTATTGGACTCTGCTATGTAAACTACCTGGGTAGAAGAAGAATAATCTGTCTGAACCAATAATGAACCCTAGGTGCTACACTAACAATCAGCTTGACAGGCTATGCCCATTGAGATTATATTGGCAAAATATTACTTTAGTAACCAATTTTATGAATGGATTTAAGACCTGCTTATAAGATTTAATTCATGTGTGGCACCATTCATAGAGCCAAGATACCATGGCTAGGTGGGTCCGTGCTTAGGAAGAACCTATTACTAGTATCTGCTGTGGGATGTATGGCAAATGTGTTGCTAATTAATCAATAAAACACTGATTGGCCGTTGGCTAGGCAGGAAGTATAGGCAGGGCAAGGAGAAGAATAAAGCTGGGAAGTGGAAGGCTGAGTCAGAGAGACACTGCCAGCCGCCACGATGAGAAACAGCTTGTGAAGATGCCGGTAAGCCACGAGCCATGTGGCAAGGTATAGATTAAAGGAAATGGATTAATTTAAGCTATAAGAACAGTTAGCAAGAAGCCTGCCACGGCCATACAGTTTGAAAGCAACATAAGTCTCTGTGTTTACTTGGTTGGGTCTGAGAGGCTGTGGGACTGGCAGGTGAAAGAGATTTGCCCTGACTGTGGGCCAGGCAGGAAAACTTAAGCTACAAATGGCGTCCAACGTGGTGGCGAGAGTTTCCAGCTAAAACCTGAAAAAAGATTCTAAAACGGAGCTAAAAACAGCTTCCTAATTGTCTCTCTCAAATGAGCAGCAGCTGCTGGTTTGAGCTATTGGCGGGTTCCTAGCGCGTGTGCTTGATCTGCAGTAGGGCGGAAATGAGGCCTCTGCAAGTGGCACATTAAGCTGCATGGTGGATTTAGACATTGCTAGTATAAAACAAAAAAAGAAGTTTCTGGACTACACGCTGCTTGGATAAAAGCATAGACCCACGATAGCTCCCAGAGCTGGTGGTAAACGTAGCCATGTTGGGAAGCTGAGGTGGGCAGAGCCAGCAGCCACAGCTGCTGCAGTTTAAAGCAATAGATTCACAATAAGACAGATTCAGGTGTAATAGTTTACAATGTGTGTAAAAATGTATGTAGGCTTGAAAGAGAAAGAAAAAGGAATATATACAGTTATATAAAGAAATAGTTTTTAAAAATAAAGTCTTTAAAGAGACAGTAAAGGTAGTATAAAAAATAAGCCATGTAAAAATAGATATTACACAGAGAATCTGGATTATGTTGTCTTTGGGACTTTTAACTGCAGAAAAACATTTGATCATAAAAGATGTTGAGTTAAATCAAAATGTATATTTTAAAGATACCTTGACTTCAAAATTTGAATGTAAGGATATGTTACTTTGGAAAAGAGACTCTGCTTTTGTTCCCACAGAAAGCCAAAGGCTGTGGATTTGTTCAAGATTAAGATACATCAGGTTTGACCAGCCAAGACCCCCTGAAAGGTCTCCGATGACACCATGGCCCAGATGATCTAACATCCAGAATGGTTTGAAGGCATCTGGCTCAGATGATACAGCCTCATGGACTATTCCATAATCCTAAAATTTTCTTTGTTTCCCCATAAGATACAGCGCCCCCCTCCAGCAGGAAGTAGTAAGAGAAGCTACGTCCAAATTCCCAAATTATGTGTAATTTTACTTTGTTAAGGTTAAAACCTTCCTTTTTGGAAAAAAAAAGGGGAAGTGCTGTGGGATGTATGGCAAATGTGTTGCTAATTAATCAATAAAACACTGATTGGCCGTTGGCTAGGCAGGAAGTATAGGCGGGGCAAGGAGAAGAATAAAGCTGGGAAGTGGAAGGCTGAGTCAGAGAGACACTGCCAGCCGCCACGATGAGAAACAGCTTGTGAAGATGCCGGTAAGCCACGAGCCATGTGGCAAGGTATAGATTAAAGGAAATGGATTAATTTAAGCTATAAGAACAATTAGCAAGAAGCCTGCCACGGCCATACAGTTTGAAAGCAACATAAGTCTCTGTGTTTACTTGGTCGGGTCTGAGAGGCTGTGGGACTGGCAGGTGAAAGAGATTTGCCCTGACTGTGGGCCAGGCAGGAAAACTCTAGCTACAAGTATCCTGTTAGATGGACATGTTATATAACTTATCCATAAAGACTTATCATTATATCCTCAGATCAATGCATCTCTTAATCCTCACCAGACAGAATTTGTTTTGCACTAGATGATGATTAACACAGTCTCCCACTATTGGCCAGTTTTCAAAGAATAAGAGACTGTAAATTGTTCATTCCTAAATGCAACATCTCTCCTACCAATGTCCAAGGATCACTGCTGAATAGGAAGCAGAAATATTACAAGAACTATAGGCTATCAGATAAATACAATGAAACAGTGCTTTCTAGGACACAACAGTGTATATTCATATATGAGATCACAGCAGTGCTGATAGCATGCAGAAGACATAAGCATGGTCAAGATAGAAAAAAATCAGCAAGGTGGGGAATGGTGGTTATGCATTCCACTCTTTATCTGATGGGATGGGAACTGATGACTTCTGTGAAATGGTAGAGTTAATTTTCTTCAAGAATTCACCCACTGAGAAGAACCCATGACCCAATAGATGTCTCTAAATCTGTAGACATACTGACAGCACTAAGTGAATTCAATAAGTTTAAAAATCAGGGCACATTAAATAGGCAAAGAATGAAGTGGTAACATTGAAGGGTTATTGGAAGAGAGCCAGTGAGATTGTAGACTGAATAAATAATAGTTCACTGTGCAAGCATGAAATTCTGAAGCAGTAAAAAGTAAAGAAAATGGGCCATGGAACTGAACAAAAAATTCTTTTCTTTTCTTTTTTTTGTTTTTTTTGTTTGTGACAAGGTTTCTCTGTGTAGCTTTGGAGCCTGTCCTGGAACTCACTCTCTAAACCAGGCTGGCCTCAGACTCACAGACATCTGCCTGCCTCTGCCTCCCAAGTGCTGGGATTAAAGGTGTGAGCCACCACTGCTCAGTTCCAAAAAATTCTAAAAAGAATAATAAATACAAATGGCTATTAGAAACTTTAAAAGATGTTCATCATCTTTAGTAATGAGGAAATAGAATATTAAAACTATATAATTCCATCTCACAATAGAATTCCAGTCATCAAGAATAAAAGTAACAGTAAATACTAGATTGAATGATGTGAATGAGGGACATTTATGGACTGCTGATGAGAGGGAGAATCTTGTAGAGAGTTTGGAAAACAGTTTTGTGGTTTCTCAAACACTAGAACTAGAACAAGCTGTATATCCAAAGTTTATATACTAGTATAGCAATGCTTACACTGCCATGTTTGTTTGTAGGTGGAGTGTTTGGTCGAGACCACAGACTCCACATATAGCCACACAGAGAGTTATTATTAATTATAAATGCCCAGCCAATAGCTTAGGCTTGTTACTAACTAGCTCTTACAACTTAAATTAAACCATATGTTTATCTATGCTCTACCATGTGGCAGTACCTTTTTCAGCATGGCATATTCATCTTGTACTTCTTCTGCTTCTCACTAGAGACTTTGCTCTCCTTTTTCCCAGAGTTCTCTCATTTTGGGTCTCCCACCTAACCTCTTCCTCCCTAGCTGTTGGCCAGTCAGATCTTTATTAACAATGAGAGCAACACATCTTCACATTATACAAAAGGCTTATTCCACATCATTTATTGATACTCAATCCAAAATAGCTAGGAAATGGAATCAACATAAATGGTTACTACCAGATAAATGGATATGCAAAATGGAATACATATACACAATTTAATGTTACTCAACTTAAAAGAAAAATTAAATTATGCAATTTGTAGGTTAATAGGGGGAACTAGAAAAAATTATAGTGAGTCAGGAAAGTCAAATCTGTAGCTGGAGAGTTTCTCTCTGGGTCCTGCCAAGCCCCTGCAGTCCATTTATAAAATTATTACCCAGATGCTTATATTACTTATAAATTGGATGGCCGTGGCAGGCTTTTTGTTATCTAGTTCTTCTATCTTAAATTAACCCATTTCTATTAATCTATATTTTGCCACGTGGCTCATGGATTACGATACTTTACATCCTGCTCCTCATCACAGCAGCTGGCAGCGTCTCTCTTTGCCTCAGCCTTCTACTTCCCAGACTTTTCGTCTCTTTGTTCCACCTATACTTCTTGCCTGGCTACTGGCCAATCAGCATTTTGTTTATCAATCAGTCATCCACAGCATAAATCACAAAAGATAAATGCCTTATGTACTCTCTCATATGCAGATCTTAATTTCTTTTCTGTAGTTATCTTGGAACAAAAGTAGAAGACAAGAAATTAGTGACTATTGTTATAGAGAATTAATTAAAGAAAGTGGGATAGTAGATTGCAGGTGAAGTAGAAGGAGACATGTGGCATACTAGTAGTGGAAATGAATATAAGGAGGCAGTTAATGTAAAAGATAAGTTACAAAAAAGCCACATGACCACATACTATCTCAAACTCAATAAAATATTTCAATAAAAATATAATTGGCACCTGAGAGGGACACTTCCAGCACCTGATTGGACTAAGAGGTGAGTTTTGTATAGGTGTGGCCCAGGGGCACAACCCTGTGCCCTTACACCAACACCCATCCCAGTCCCAGTTTCAGGCCAGTCAGGCTGGCAGATCCCCTACAGACAGGTCAGATTATCACCATCCCCCATCAGACTCTGTAACCCAAGCCCTACCTCCCCCAAATCCCACCCACCCTCCCAGACTTCAACTGTTCCCTGAGACAGAGCCTACCAGCATCCGACTGGACTAAGAGGTGAGTCTTTATCCTCAAACATGGACACCCCAGCCCCTAGGCTTTGGGCCCAGGGGCACAACCCTGCCCCCCTATACCACTACCCATTGCAGTCCCAGTTTCAGGCCAGTGGGCAGGCAGACCTCCTGCAAACAGGTCAGACTACCACCATCCCCCATCAGACCCTGTAACCCAAGCCCCACCTGCCCGAAATCCCACCCACCCTCCAAGGCTGAAACTGTTCCCTGAGACAGAGACCTCCAGCACCCAATTGGACTAAGAGGTGAATCTTTGTCTAGGAGGGGTCCAGGGGCACAACCATGTGCCCCTACATCACCACCCATTGCAGTCCCAGTTTCAGGCCAGTGGGCAAGCAGACCTACTGCAGACAGGTCAGACTACCACCCTCCCCCACCAGACCTTGTAACCCACAAGCCCCACCCTTCCCCACCCACAGAAGTACCAAGATTACAACTACTCCCTGAGACAGAGCCCACAAGGGCCAGTTGGACTAAGAGCTTCTCCCTGAGTCAAACAGTCCATCAGCACTGACTAGACCAAGAGCTCCCACTGGACCAAGAGTATAGATCAGACCGAGAGAGCCTCCCTCAGACAGAGACACCAATTGCACCAAGTGGAGAAAGAGATGGATAGATGCCAGTGCAAAAATATAGTCAACAGCAAAAAACCCACTGTGGCTCCATCAGAACCTACATCAGTAAGACCTGACCATCCCAACACAGAAGAAACAGAAGAAACTGACCTCAAAAAATGACCTTAAGAAGATGATAGAGACCTTTAAAAAGGAAATGAAAAATTCCCTTAAAGATTTAGAGGAAAAGTCAAACAAAAAATGGGAAGAAATCAGTAATTCCCTTGAAAGCCAAGAGAAAGCAATTAAACAAATGAGGGAAACAGCTCAAGATTTGAAATCTAAAATCAAGACAATAAAGAAGACACAAATTGAGGTAATGCTGGAAATGGAAAATCTGAGTAAACAAACAGGAACTACAGATGCAAGCATAACCAACAGAATGCAAGAGATGAAAGAGCAAATCTCTGGTGTTGAAGATACAGTAGAGGGAATAGATTCATCAGTCAAAGAAAACAATAAAGCCAATAGAGTCATGACCCAAGATGTCCAGGAAATCTGGGACACTATGAAAGACCAAACCTAAGAATAATAGGGATAGAAGAAGGAGAAGAATACCAACCAAAGGCACAGAAAATATATTCAACAAAATCATAGAAGTAAACTTTCCCAACCTAAAGAAGGAAATGCCTATAAAGATACAAGAAGGTTACAGAACACCAAATAGACTGGATCCAAAAAACAAAACAAAACAAAACAAAACAAACAAATAAACAAATAAAAAACAAAGAACTCCCCTCACCACATAATAATCAAACCACTGAACATACAGAATAAAGAAAAGATATTAAGAGCTTCAAAGGAAAAAGGCCATGTTACATATAAAGGCAGACCCATAAGAATAACACCTGACTTCTCAATGGAGACTCTAAAAGCCAGAAGGTCCTGGACAGATGTTATGCAGACACTAAGAGACAATGGATGCCAAACCAGACTATTATACCCAGCAAATCTCTCAATCAACATAGTCAGAGTAAACAAAATATTCCATGATAAAACCAGATTTAAACAATATCTCTCCACAAATCCAGCCCTACAGAAAGCACTTGAAGGAAAAAATCCAACCTAAGGAAGTTAGATACACCCATGAAAACACAGGTAAGAGATAGTCCCACACCAACAAATACCAAAGAAGGGAAACATATAACATTACCACAAAAAAAAAACAACCAGGAATTAACAATTACTGTTCATTAATATTCATTAATATCGATGGTCTCATTTCACCTATAAACAGACACAGGCTAACAGAATGGATACCGAAACAAGATCCATCCATTTGCTGCATACAAGAAACACACATCAACTTCAAAGACAGACACTACCTCAGAATAAAAGGATGGGAAAAGACTTTCCAATCAAATGGATTTAAGAAGCAAGCTGGTGTAGCTATCCTAATATCTAATAAAATAGACTTCAAACTAAAATCACTTGAAAGAGATTGGGAAGGACATTACAGATTTTTCATAGGGAAAATCCAACAAGATGAAGTTTCAATTCTGAATATTTATTCCCCAAATACAAGGGCACCTACATTCGTAAAAGAAACATCACTAAAGCTTAAATCTGACATCAAACCCCATACACTAGTAGTGGGAGACTTCAACACCCCACTCTCACCAATGGACAAGTCTTCCAGACAGAAACTTAACAGTGAAATAAGGGAACTAAAGATCTTTTGACTCAAATGGACTTATTAGATATCTACAGAATATTTCACCCTAACACAAAAGAATATACCTTCTTTTCAGCACCCCATGAAACCTTCTCCAAAATCAACCACATGCTTGGTCACAAAACAAATCTCAACAGATACAAAACAATTGAAATAAGCTCCTGTATCTTGTCAGACCACCATGGCTTAAAGTTAGATTTCAACAACAAAAAAAGTCACAGAAAGCCTACAGTCTCATGAAAACTGAATAATGTCCAATTGAATTACCAATGGGTCAAGGAAGAAATAAAGAAAGAAATTAAAGATTTCCTAGAATTCAATGAAAACAAATGTACAACATACCAAAACTTATGGGACACTATGAAAGCAGTGCTAAGAGGAAAATTCATAGCTCTAAATGCCACATAAAGAAGCTGGAGAAATCTCACACTAGTGACTTAACAGCACACCTGAAAGCTCTAGAAAAAGAAGAAGCAAACTCACCCAGGAGAAACAGATGCCAGGAGATAATCAAATCGAGAGCTGAAATCAATAAAACAGAAACAAAGAGAACAATACAAAAAATCAATGAAACAAAGAGTTGGTTCTTTGAGAAAATCAACAAGATAGACAAGCCCTTATCCAAATTAACCAAAAAGCAGAGAGAGAGAGAGAGAGAGAGAGAGAGAGAGAGAGAGAGAGAGAGAGAGAGAGAGAGAGAATCCAAATTAACAAAATTAGAAATGAAAAGGGAAACATAACAACAGACAACGAGGAAATCCAGAGAATCATCAGGTCATACTTCAAAAACCTGTACTCCACAAAATTGGAAAATCTAAAAGAAATGGATGATTTTCGGGATAGGTACCACATACCAAATCTAAATCAAGACCAGATAAACTGTTTAAATAGACCAATAACCCCAAAGGAAATAGAAACGGTCATTAAAAGTCTCCCAACCAAAAAAAGCCCAGGACCAGATAGTTTCAGTGCAGAACTTTACCAGACTTTCAAAGAAGAGCTAATACCAATACTCTTCAAATTGTTCCACACAATAGAATCAGATGAACCATTGCCAAATTCTTTTTATGAGGCTACAGTCACCCTGATACCCAAACCACACAAAGATGCAACAAAGAAAGAGAATTACAGACTAATCTCCCTTATGAACATTGATGCAAAAATACTCAGTAAAATACTGGCCAACTGAACCCAGGAACACATCAAAAAAGTTATCCACCCTGACCAAGTACGCTTCATCCCAAGGATGCAAGGATGGTTCAACATACGAAAATCAGTCAATGTAATACACCATATAAACAAACTGAAAGGAAAAAAAAAAAACACATGATCATCTCATTGGATGCTGAAAAACCCTTTGACAAAATCCAACACCCCTTCATGATAAAGGTTCTAGAGAGATTAGGAATACAAGGAACATACCTAAACATAATAAAGGCAATCTACAGCAAGCCAACAGCCAACATCAAGTTAAATGGAGAGAAACTCAAAGCAATTCCACTAAAATCAGGAACAAGACAAGGCTGTCCTCTCTCCCCATACTTATTCAACATAGTACTTGAAGTTCTAGACAGAGCAATAAGACAACAAAAGGAGATCAAGGGGATACAAATTGCAAAGGAAGAAGTCAAACTTTCACTATTTGCAGACGATATAATAGTATACATAAGTGACCCCAAAAATTCTACCAGGGAACTCCTACAGCTGATAAACTCCTTCAGTAATGTGGCAGGATACAAGGTTAACTCAAAAAAATCAGTAGCCCTCCTATATACAAATGAAAAAGGGGCTGAGAAAGAAATCAGAGAAACATTACCCTTTACAATAGCCACAAATGATATAAAATACCTTGGGGTAACTCTAACTAAGCAAGTGAAAGACCTGTATGATAAGAACTTTAAGTCTCTGAAGAAAGAAATTGAAGAAGATATCAGAAAATGGAAAGATCTCCCATGCTTATGGATAGGTAGAATCAACATAGTAAAAATGGCAA
Organism: Peromyscus eremicus; assembly: GCF_949786415.1. Classification (NCBI taxonomy): domain Eukaryota; kingdom Metazoa; phylum Chordata; class Mammalia; order Rodentia; family Cricetidae; genus Peromyscus; species Peromyscus eremicus. The sequence continues at coordinate 40,845,230 of NC_081425.1, read as the reverse complement.
TCTTACCAAAAGTATTGATTCAATGCAATCCAATACAATTTTTCACAGACTTGGAGAGAACAATACTTAACTTTATATGGAAAAACAAAAAACCTAGGATAGCTAAAAGAATCCTGTATAATCAAAGCAACCTCTGGAGGCATCATGATCCCTGACCTCAAGCTCTACTATAGAGCTATAGTAATAAAAACAGCTTGGTACTGGCATAAAAAACAATATGTGAAAAAAAAAAAAAAAAACAATATGTGGACCAATGGAATCAAATTCAAGACCCTGACATTAATCCACACACCTATGAACATATGATTTTTGACAAAGAAGCCAAAATGGCACAATGGAAAAAAAGAAAGCATCTTCAACAAATGGTGCTGGCATAACTGGATGTCAACATGCAGAAGATTGCAAAAAGATCCTTATCTGTCGCCATGCACAAAACTCAAGTCCAAGTGGATCAAAGACCTCAACATGAGTCCAGTTACACTGAACTTGATAGAAGAGAAATTAGGAAGTAGTCTGGAATAAATTGGCACAGAAAACCACTTCCTGAATATAACACCAGTAGCACAGACACTGAGAGCGACAATTAATAAATGGGACCTCCTGAAACTGAGAAGCTTTTGTAGAGCAAAGGACACGGTCAATAGGACCAAATGACAGCCTACAGAATGAGAAAAGATCTTCACCAACCCCGCATCTGACAGAGGGCTAATATCCAAAATATATAAAGAACTCAAAAAGATAAACTTCAAGATATTGAACAATCCAATTTAAAACAATGGGCTAAAGAGCTTAACAGAGAATTCTCAACAGAAGAATCTCAAATGGCTGAAAGACATTTAAGGAATTGCTCAACATCCTTAGTCATCAGGGAAATGCAAATCAAAACAAATCTTAGATAACATCATACACCTGTCAGAATGTCTAAGATCAAAAACACTGAAGACAGCTTATGTTGGAGAGGATGTGGAGCAAAGTGAACACTCCTCCACTGTTGGTGGAAATGCAAACTTGTACAGCCACTCTGGAAATCAGTATGGCAGTTTCTCAGAAAATTGGGAATAAGTCTTCCTCAAGACCCAGCTATACCACTCTTGGGCATATACCCAAGGAATACTCAATCTTACCACAAGGACACAGGCTCAACTATGTTCATATCGGCACTATTTGTAATAGCAAGAACCTGGAAACAACCTAAATACCCCTCAACTGAAGAATGGATAAAGAAAATGTGACACATATACACAATGGAATACTACTCAATAGTAACAAACAATGATATCAAGAAATTTGCAGTTAAATGGATGAAACTAGAAAATATCATCCTGAGTGAGGTAACCCAGACTCAGAAGAACAAACATAGTATGTAGTCACCCATAAGTGGATACCAGATGTGAGGGAAGGGATGGCCAGACTGCAACCCACAACTCCAGAGAGGCTAGCTAACAGGGAAAGACCCTAGGAGGTACACATGGATGACCCAGCGAAGGAGAAGTGGATGAGATCTACATGAGTTGACTGGGTGTGGGGGGTGGTGGCAGAGGACGAGGAGTGGGGAATAAGAACATAGGGAAATGGGAGGGTAGAGCTGGAACAGGGACAGAGTGGGAGGGCAGGGAGGGAGATACCATGATAGATGAGGACATCATGGGAATAGGAACAGGCAGGGTGCTGGGGAGGCTCTCAGGAACCCACAAGGATAACACTGCCTTGGACTGCTTGCAGTGGTCCAGAGGGTGCCTGGACTGGTCTACTCTGGTGACCAGTCTAGGGAATACCCTAACTATCATCGTAGAGCCTTTGTCCTGTGACTGATGGAGGCAGATGCAGAGATCCACATCCAGGCGGCAGGCTGAGCTCTGGGAATCCGATCATTGAGAAGGAGGAGGGATTTTGCAGGCGAGGGACATTGAGATCATGATGGGAGGAAGTGCAGAGATGACTGGCTACACTATTGGAGGCCCACAAACTGTAAACTAGTGGCTGTGAAGCCCCCACGGGACTGGACTAGGCCCTCTGGATACAGAAGACAGTTGTTTGGCTCGAACTGTTTGGGGAACACTCAGGCAGGGGGGTCAGGATCCATCCCTGGTGCACAGGTAGGCTTTTGGGAATCTGGTGCCTGTGGTGTTGCACCTTGCGCAGCCTTGGTACAGTTGGAAGGGGCTTGGACCTGCCTAGGCTCAGTGTGCCAGGCTCCGTTGACTCCCCATGGGAGACCTTGATTTGGGGGATTTGGGAATGTGGGGTGGCTTGGGAAGGAGGGCTGGGAGATGGGAAGAGGGAGGAGGAGAGATCTGTGGGTGGTGTGTAGAGTGAGTAGAAAATTTCTTAATTAAAAAATATAATTGGCATTTGTACATTGTATGTGAAATGAAATGAAAAGAAGGTATCACAGGGGGGATAAAGGTTTAAATTAGTGGAGATGGGTGTGATGGCATGGGAGAGAAGAGGGGAAGGAATATGTCAACACAAATAAGCATGTATTAAAAGTTAATCTACCAGATTGTAAACTCTTTTCAATTTATAATATTTGCAGATAGAGTTTGTATAGAGGTATCATGCGTGGGTGCACAATGCAGACTATTGTCATTGCTCTCTTGGTTCTCTACCATAACTAAATAATAAGATCTTATGACTGAGGACACTCCATATGCTGGTGACTTCATAAAGACAATAATATCAAACTGACATGGAAATATTCTCCCTGCTGGCCAGATTTCAGAGTGTTGTGTGAGAAGAAGAGTCTCAGTGGTCTTACCTAGAACCAGATCCTGTTATAATACAGATGTGCCAGACAAGATTTTTTCCACCAGTACAATAGTGGAAAGCCTCATGAGGCAAACAACCATTTTCTAATTGGATTTGAAACTTGTTTCCCAGGAAAGAATCATATCTGAATACATTCATCATTAAAAATAAAATAAATTTTTAAAAGAACTACATTAGTAAGATTTTGACATTTACTTTTCTCAGTGTATCTCAGTGTACCTACTAATTTCTTAGCATACAGGTTGGAAAATTGTCCAACAGAAGTTCTACATGGACACCACTATTTTTGTTTGTAATGCTTATGAAGGGAAGATATACCACTCGTATTGTATTATTGCATCCCTAATTTTAGTGGCTACATAAGATGGGACATTTCCAGTTTATTTCTCTGGACCCTAGGAACAGAAACTAGAAACCAAGACAACATTATCTCCATTAAAGCAAAGCTCTATCTAGTAAGGTGAGCAATTTCTCAAACATAAGCTCTCTGAAGCTGGCAGACAAACAGCGATCTACATCCCTCTACTGCCCGACCTTTATAGTCCTCCTTGTATCACTTTGCCCCTACATCTTGACCGAAAGAATCCGTGTGGGAATTTATTGGTTTCGTAAGGCAGTACCAACTTCCAGCTGATTTACTTGGAACTGTGATCTTAGAGGCTATTGACAACTTATTAGATCAATTACCAGTCCGACAAAGATTGAAAGGCCTTGTAGAAAATGAGTGAAGTATTTTTAATAAGACGTCTTTTACTTATTGAGTGCCTGCCTACATCATTTATTTTGAAGTGTCTTCCAGATTCTCTGGTTGCCAATGTCCTTTAAATGAGAGGAAGGAAAAGGGGATAGACCAGGGCTGTAATCTCAGAAAATGTGTTAATATCCTAGTCTGATTGAAGCCTCGCCACATTATTTGTATTTTATGTACTCAGACATGTCCAGTCTTAAGAATTATCTTGGACACTTGTCACAAACAAAGACACCTACAGACATTTCCAGCATCGACACAGAGCACATGAAGCAGTTCCCCTGAAGAACTTGCTGTGTTCACCTTTTACATTTCTACATGTGTTCAAAATGACTTACACCTAGGTTAGTTTAGCAAGTTCTCAGAAGACAGAATATGGCTATGGACATTAGGTTCCAGATTGCAGGCAGTTAACACAGTTGTCTGGGTAAGTATGTGGTTGCATGCTACTGTTCTGGTAAGTAGAAAGCTGTTATTGAACAGATTAAAAGCTGTCTCTTGGTCTAACACCTAAGAAATCTTTGGCCAAAACAACTTCTTTTAGTACCTAAATAATTCTCTTAGAGTCCTATTAACTATTTTGTCCTTTAAGATATATTACAAAATAACTTTTTATGTCAGAGTTATAGCTTAAATTTCTTCTTGACCTATCAGCTTTTAAAATCCTTCAGCCATGAAAGCATGCTATATGCTATTTATCTGTTTAATAAGATTTCATTTTTCTGACTGACTGAATGCCTCTATAAGGCATTTTAAAGTGTCTCCATCTATTGATCCATATACTGAGGCTAAAGATATATTTTAAAAACATAAGGATAAAGCAAGCTATTAATAGTGTATAGCTCTTTAATATGCAGACATAGAAAATAAAGTTCATGTTCTATGAAAGAGAAATAATGCACTTTTTAATTAAAATGATTGATTTGATTTTATAAACAGCTCTTTTCATTTATAGCTGGGAGGAAGAACATATTTGGACTCCTGTCCCTTGACCACTTTGGAACTGATACGGAATATGATATGTGGTATGAGGGATTTCCCTTTGTGTTGAATGTGTAGTATATCTTTGTTTGAGTGATTCTTTCTTCATTTGAACATGGTGTGTGTGTGTGTGTGTGTGTGTGTGTGTGTGTGTTTCTCATATTTTCACTAAATATTTTCCACAGTCTTTGCTTCCAGTACTCACAGGAGTTCACATGTTACATCTGGCATTCTTTCTGTTCTTAATGTATTCCCCAGGTATTTGCAAAATGTCCACCTGTCTCCTTGGCACAGATAAGAATTTCTGATTTCTTTGTTTTCCTTTATTGTTCTGTATCTAGTTGCTTTTAAGAGAATAAATCAAATCAGAAGAAATGATGTAAAGATCTTGAGAAAAATTAAACAAACTTTACAAAGACCTGCAAGGCCCTTGAAAGCATTTTTGGAGCCAATTTCCAGGCTTCAAGTACCAGATATTTCTACATTTTCACTCTAGTGAATCTATCCGTTATTTCAGTGGTGCTGGAATGTTATTTACTTGGTTCTGGCTGTGTCATTTCCATTTTGTGACACAGAGTTACCTTTTCCTTGCTAAACATTTTGTAAACTATAACCTACGTAATGACTACCTTTTAAAATACTTATATTAATGTCAATTGTTTGACAATATTGTTATGACCATTTTTTTCTGAAGTAAAATAGCAAATATATTTCAAAAAGATAGACTTTCTCAAGTCTTGTTTTTCTTAAATCTTTTAGGCCTAAAAATTGAAGTGTTGGGCACAGAATATTAATCCAATGAATAATGATGGCTCTCATTTATAAGTATAGATCATGATATCTGTTGATATATGTATGGATTCCAACTTTTGTCTGCGTTTATTGAAAAGTAGGTGTGATTTATAAATGACTGGTAGACTATTTTCTCATGAAAATAATGCTTTTCTCTTGGAGAAACAGTGTATTTCAGATATACACCCGGTGAAAAATTACATCATCCAGAGTAAAAGGGGCACCCTTGCAAACTTTCAAGAATATTGATAATAAACTGGAATAACAAATAAAAAAGTATTGTAAATATTAGAGGGGCAGGAAGTTTGATACAAGATAGTGTCTTCTGATGCGATGGGAAGTGGCACATTGAAATTTCAATAATATTGCTTCCTAAATGTAACCTAAGTCGTGACAACACTAGTTGACAGGCCAGTGTGTTGGAGAAAATCTCACAAGTCTTCACTCTCTGATGAAAAGTTACAGGCAATTAATAACTACTGGAAGAGGGAGAATTAGTTTTCCTCTGGGATGTATCTCACTATTGGTTATCCTATATATAAGCCTTAAAAACATACTTAAGTGCAACACTAGATAGAATCAGCAGGTTGTATTCATATGTTACATGTATGTAATAATAAGAGTGAAAAACAAGAGTTCATGAATTTCAGGGAGCCACCTGAATGGAATAGACATGGGAGAGTTTAGAGAGAGGAGAAAAAATGTGAAATGGTGCTATTGTTAGAATTAGAAATGGGAAAAAAAGTGGAAGACATATTAAAGCCTTAAAGAGGAAATTAGTAAACAAAAACCAGAAGAAAGTAGGGCTGAGCATGTAGCTTCAGTGATAGAGTGATTGCATAGCACATGGGAAGCCCTGAGTTTGAGCCTCAGCACCAACATACACCAGGCGTGGTGGCACATGTCAGTAGTTTCATGCCAGTAATCTCAATACTCTAAAAGGGGCGCAGAAGGATCAGACACTCAAGGCCATCTCAAAAACATAGTCTTAGGATGGTCTGGAATCTGTAAGACCTTGTCTCTTAACAGAAAGTACAATGAAGAAGTTGGGAAATTTAGTATCTAAAGTTCATAGGTAACAGTGGAGCCAAAAAATTATCATGTATATATTAGTTTGAATAGTACCTGAATGGTTCAAAGAAAATAAAAAGTAATACTTGGAGTCTTTCACTGAGATTAATGGATTTGAAAGAAGCTCCAATATATTAATTAATTGAGAGGATTCCAGATGAAAGGAGTGGCAAGATTAAAGACATGGCAGCTTAAAACAGGTGGAGTATATTGTCTGTCAGATGGTAAATTCATACTTTTTTTAATTGAATTTTTTCATGTAATATGTCAAGGTTTCTCCTCTCCTAACTCATCCCAGATCTTTACCACTCCCCATTCACTCAATTCCATGCTTTATTTCTCATTCTGTTTAGAAAGCAAGCAGGCAGACAAACAAACAAACAATCAAACCAGAACAAAAAATAAAAAATAAAACAAAGAAGAATCCCAAGAAATGTACATGTATATACACATACACAAACAAAATACCTAAATATCTAAAAATAAAAATTGGAAATCAAAATGTTATAACTGGTCTTTTGCTGTTGTAACATTCAATGGTCTTTTGCTAGTTTTAACATTTGATAATGCACTCAATAGGACACTGGTATTGCTGTGACATACAGCATGATGAAGATAGTTTTTGAACAAGTTTTAGTTAGTGGTGTGTTTTACCTGCACAGAAGATATTATGAAACCACAGACTACCTGCGGATGTCTCTGGAATTCCCCATCATCTATACATATTCACAGTAGAAGAACTGGAGAACAGATGGACTGGGCTATAATGTCATTATATTTGAAGTTGACACTTAACACAAAATTCTTCAATAAACAGTTAAAAATTAGAATTTTTAACTGAGAAAATAATAATAAGTGAATGGGAAAAAGTAATAAATTGATCCGAATTTATCTCTGCCCATTGTTTGTCGGACATAAGAAAAAAAATTAGTTGTATATGTAATAGGCCTGCTACTACTCCTCAGTAACACTTAAAGACAAATTGTTTTGGCTACTGGACATTATCATGCATTTAATGAGTATTTAAATATCTTATAACAGTTTGATGCTTCTTGTCTTCTTTGGGGCTTCTATTGCTGTGAAGGACAGCATGAACATGGCAACTCCTATAAAAGAAAACATTTAATTGAGGTGGCTCATTTACAGTTCTGAGGTTCAGTCCGTCATCATCGACATGGTGACATGCAGGCAGACATAGTGTTGGAGAAGTAGCTGGGGGTTCTACAGCTTGCACAGGCAACAGAAAGGGAACTAAAACCTTGCATGTGGCATGCGCATATAAGAGACCTCAAAGCCTGCTTCCTCTGTGACACACTTCCTCCAACAAGGCCACACCCACTCCAAAAAGCCACAGCTCCTAATAGTGCCATTCCCTTTGGGGGCCATTTTCTTTCAAACCACCATACTTCTCTTTCTTAGTTACTTCATCCCTGACACACATATCAAAGCTATGCGCTCCTTTGTTTTAACTTGCACTTCAGTTGTTAATGTATTTCACTCCTTAACTTGTCTAAAAGAAATCTAATATTTAATAGATACACAATGGTAGCATATCTGTGAAAAAAAAGAATAAACTCTTCCATGATCAGAAAGTGAGTGCTAATATTTGTAGAGGGCAGAATTATAATGTGGCTCCTATAACTTTTAAACTGTGTATAAAGGCTGCTCAGACCAGTCTCAATTTGAGCTTGGGTAAAATAGCAGTCCATCCCTACGAAATACTACTCAGAAAAGGTGAACGGGGTTTCAGCTGCAACTAATGGATCTAGTCTGCCCACATTAAAATAACCAGAGATGTTTCTGGGTATTCCTTAATGTATCAGATGAAAATATTTTGAGAGAAGATTGAGAGATCAGAACCAGAAATGCTGGAGACAATTGAAGGAAATGGAAAGAAACAGAAAGATGAGTGCCTTGTTGTTATAAGGAAGACACTGAGACAGTGAGGTAGGACTGAACATAGAATAGCATCCAAACCCAAACTGGATGCTGTAGCATGAATCTTAAAAGTTCTTATTAATAAAATCAAACCTGAGGCCAGTTATTGGGGTCAATGCTGGTAGATCAGAGAGACAGAACAAGCCACAGCTATCTCACCTCGCTGGATCCTCAGCTGGTCTTGTTTCCTCAGACTGGAGGCCTCTGAGTCCGCATCCAGAATGGGTCTCAGCTGAACTGCTGCTAGAAGCCTGAATGCTTAACCAGCCAAAATGCTTAACCAGGCCAAATGTTCCTAGTTTCTGGTCCTCACGCCTTATATACCTTTCTGCTTTCTACCACCACTCCCTGGGATTAAAGGCTCGCTTTCTGGGATTAAAGGTGAGTGTCACCATGCCTGGCTGTTTCCAATGTGGCCTTGAACTCACAGAGATCCAGAGGGATTTCTGTCTCTGGAATGCTAGGATTAAAGGTGTGAGTGCCACCATTTTCTAGCCTCTGTATCTAGTGGCTGTCTGTTCTCTGACCCCAGATAAGTTTTTTTTTGTTTTTTTGTTTTTTTTTTGTTTTTTTTTTTTTTTTTTGGTTTTTCGAGACAGGGTTTCTCTGTGTAGCTTTGCGCCTTTCCTGGAACTCACTTGGTAGCCCAGGCTGGCCTCGAACTCACAGAGATCCGCCTGGCTCTGCCTCCCGAGTGCTGGGATTAAAGGCGTGCGCCACCACCGCCCGGCCCCAGATAAGTTTATTAAGGTACACAATATTTTGGGGAACACAATACCACCACAGGATGCCAAGCTCATGGAACTGACATTATGGTGGGTAGCATCAAAGCAAACAGGAATGACACAAAAAGAAAACAATTAGAAATTATTTGTGACAAATTTGATAGGAAATTAATGTATGGATTTTTTTTTCAGGAAGAAAAATTAGTTTCATCCTGCTGAGAACAACTGGGCAGCACTTGAGCCCCACAGAGGAGGCAATGTTGCTTGGAAGTGTAATGATGGACAGAGTTCATGGAGCTAACCAATGATGGACAGGATGGGTGGAGCTCACCAACCAAGATGTTCAGAAACAAGAGCAAGTTCTTGATTGAAGCAAGACCTGACAGCTCTTGTGAAGCCCAAAGGGAACTGTATCCAAAGAATAATAAGAACACACTGAACATTAATTTGGTGTGATTGAATAGTTTCCAAGAATGAAAATGGCTCCCAACAAAATATAGGACAGGGAAATAATTTCCAGAGCAGTACAAGGAGTTTTAGCTACCTTTTGAGGCAAAATTGAAAAGTCTTATTAATCAATTTTGGATTATTACTGGAGAAAAAAGAAGCACCGTATGCATTCATGTTCTTTTAAGCATGTATTGAAATGCAGTACAAGCAAGTAAATAGTAAATATACATGAATATTTCTTAAATTTATTAAAAAATAATGCTTTGAAGGAAATAATATATGATAAAATCCACATGAAACTTCCTGCATTTATTTTCTATACTTTCTAGAAAATTAAAAATAATTTATTATTTGTAAATAACCAACATAGTATTACATGTTTTCAATGACTGTGGGGTCTAATCTCATAGCCTTAAAATTGTAATCAAGATGGCAGACAAAACTGGATTCTCATGTGGACGCTCAAGTGGGATAGTCTGTGCACAATCTCATCTAAGTTACTGATCAAATTTATTTCCTCCCAGATTTGGTCATCACAGCATTATCCTACAGAGCTAACAAGGAGAACAAAACTAGATGGTGTAATACAATGACTCTTACATAACATTATGATCTATCATTGGAGAAGCAGTGAGAAGCAAATCCCTAATCTCCAACTACACTGATAAGTAAAGGGTTGTTCAGGAGTGAATATAACAGGAGATCAGTTTCATAGGAACACATTACAATATCTGCACATGAGCTAAATAAAGTGATTAATTTATTTGTTTATGCTAGTGAAAAGGTTGAAATATAGCCTCACATAATAGCTGATCAGGGATAACTTTGTTCTTTCCAAAGATGACTGCAAGTTAGTTAAAGAAAACTGGGTTAAAAATCTGGGCATGCAGACAAATGATTATTTGAACATCAGTAATGGCAGATGGAATAAGACAGATTCCTTGAGCTCACTGGCTACCTGGTTTATAGATAATCAGTGAGCTCCAGGTTCAGTGAAAGACTTTATGTCCAAATATAAGCTGGAGGAATTGAGGAAGTCCCCGAATTCTTACCACTATAAATAACCTACCAGGGCCACCAGCTATGCACATACACACATGCATGCATGTGAACATCACACACACACACATAAACACCAAGTTATGTTCAAATCCCATTATTTACATAAATAATACCACTTAGTTCACTTAGTATTAATCTTTTGAAAAAATACAGGCTTCATATTTGCAAGACTTTATGACCCATAAATGAAAAAGCACCCAGGAAAGTTGGCACCCGAAAGAAATCAACATATTCGCAAGAAATGACTAACAGTGTCCTTCCTCAAACCCACTGGTTTCTCTCATTCTGAGTTCTGAGACCTACAGTTTGATAAACTATTCCTACTTTTAGACAAGATTGTTCTCTGTGTCTAGTTTACTGAAGAGTGATATATATATATATATATATCATGTATCCCCATATGTTTTGGTACCAGAAGTTAGTCAGCATCACCAGCTGGATCAGAATGAACTATTAAACTGTGTCTCTCTCTAAACACTCCAGGCCATTGTTTAAAGGGAGCTTGGAGCTTGGATTTTAAACAGATACTTGAAATTCATATAACAAGAAGTCATCAGCAAGAGTGATAAGAGTGAAATGCTCTAAGAGCTTTAGACCAAGATGGTCCAGGTCTTGGTGTCCTGCAAAAGCAGAATCTGTCTTTATGAAAAGACGTTCTGTGAGGATACATACTTACTGGCTTGTAATTGACTGTCTTCAAAAGGAAATGCAAGCATCCTGAAAATGCAATAAAATAATGTAAAAAGGGATGCCATAATCTGTTTACTATGGTAAGGAAAAAAATCTTAACAGAATGCACACTGACCCAGGGAAGAGAAAGAATATGACCCATCCAAGAGGGCTAAGGTAGTTTATTGAGAATCTACTGAGCTTGGCAGTGAAAGTTCATGGATAAGCTAATGGGAGTATTGTGGTTACCCCTTGTGAAATCTCAGGGAAATTCTCAATGGAAAAGAGTGATTTGCACAGGTGCTCCCTCACTCCCAAGTCCCATATATAAACACAAAGATTTGCCAAATGTACCAAATGCTACAGGTAACTGGGACTAGAAAGCCATTTCAGTTCCTAGCATTTTATTGATGAGAAGATGGATGTTACCTATAGACAAAGTTCATCTAAATGTTGGTGGGACAGCTCTGCAATATGAAGCACAGTCTCTGGGATTCCCCTACAGAGTACTGTTTTCTAAGAGAAACTGAAGCCTGGCCCCTAATTTAATTTAATCCAGCCAAGGACAGCACTTATTGTGCATGAGCAAAGATGGATTTCATTAGTGTAATTGTCAAACTACATTGAATTGATTTTAACAAATTCTATTTTACTGCTATTGAACAGAAATAAAAAGAAATAGAAAAGTATTAAAAATACTTTATTGTGATCACCACTTGCTCTTTATTGTAGCAAATGTGAATGAATAAGTTTATTGACCTAAGTTATTTGTGACACTTTCTAAAAGTTAAGAATGTAGGTAGAGAACAATATGCCAACAGTCATCCTTGACAGGACAAAGCCAATATTCCATGATCAATGGATAACTGTAATAGAAATTTCAGACTGCCGTCTTTGCCCTCCAAAATATGCAATGTGAAGAGTAGTACTTGTTGGCAGGGCAACTGCATAAAATTGGGCAACTGAAGATGTTTGGAGCTCTAGGGGCCTTCTAAGTGAAAAAAAAAAGTTGTAATTAATTGACTTAGAGTCAAGGTAGAAACTGTCATACCTGGTCTTGGTTCAGTAAAGAAAGGGCCTTTCCATCAGGTGCATGTCATCCACTTTTCTGTGCATCACAGCATTGTAGGAAACAACAAAACCAAAGGGGAGAGAGGGCTGTGCACCTTGACACACTCTCATAGTCTCATTTGAGATGGTCTTATTAAAACAAGGCTGAAAACATTGACCTGTATATATGTTTATCTTCTCTTTCATTGGGAACAGCAAATGAAAACTGGAAGTATTTTTAAAAAAGTATCCATTACAGTATTCAATAAATAGGGCAGACACAAAATAGTATACAAAGCATAGGACCTAATGCTAAGAATAAAAATAAAAATATGTTCAGGTGCTAGGTGTAGTGGCACACGCCTTTAATCCCAGAACTTGAGAGGCAGAGGCAGGTGGATCTTTGTGAGTTCGGGTCAGCCTGGTCTACATAGCAAGTTCCACAACAGCCAAAGTTACACAGAGAAACCCTGTCGCAAAATTTAAAAAAAATTAATTAAGTAATTAAAATGCTACTAAAAAAAAGTATGTTCAGGCATGTGAGTATGCAATAAGACTACAGTAAATTACATCTAATAGACCAGATGGATTGTGTAGAAAAGCAATACAGTTAGAGGAGAAAAATAGTGACCAGGACCCACAATTCTCTGCAGTTTCTGCCTGATTTGTACTTGAAAAGCAGAATTGCATACACTATAGAGATTTCTAGAATCCCAGGTTTTAGATAAATTATCTATCCACATCTTATAAAAATTGAGTAGAAATAGAACCAAAGTCATAAAATTGTATTAACTTGTGACTTTTAAGTCTCTGATTCCCTTTTTTTTTTTAATATTTTTTATTTTTATTTTGCAATACAATTCAGTTCTACATATCAGCCACGGATTCCCTTGTTCTCACCCCTCCCGTCCCCCTCACCTTCCCCCCAGCCCACCCCCCATTCCCACCTCCTCCAGGGCAAAGCCTTCCCTGTGGACTGAGATCAACCTGGTAGACCCAGTCCAGGTAGGTCCAGTCCCCTCCTCCCAGGCCGAGCCACGTGATCCTGCATAGGCCCCAGGTTTCAAACAGCCAACTCATGCAATGAGCACAGGACCCAGTCCCACTGCCTGGATGCCTCCCAAACAGATCAAGCCAATCAACTGTCTCACCCATTCAGAGGGCCTGATCCAGTTGGTGACCCCTCAGCCATCGGTTCATAGTTCATGTGTTTCCATTCGTTTGGCTATTTGTCCCTGTGCTTTATCCAACCTTGATCTCAACAATTCTCGTTCATATAAACCCTCCTCATTCTCGCTAATTGGACTCCCAGAGATCCACCCGGGGCCTAGCCATGGATCTCTGCATCCAGATCCCTCAGTAGTTGGATGAGGTTTCTAGCACAACAATTAGGGTGTTTGGTCATCCCATTACCAGAGTAGGTCAGTTCGGGCTGTATCTCGACCATTGCCAGCAGTCTGTTGTAGGGGTATCTTTGTGGATTTCTGTGGGCCTCTCTAGCACTTTGCTTCTTCCTATTCTCATGTGGTCTTCATTTACCATGGTCTCCTATTCCTTGTTCTCCCTCTCTGTTGTTGACCCAGCTGGGATCTCCCACTCCCCCAAGCTCTCTTTTCCTAGACCCTTGCCCTTCACTACCCCCACTCATGTCCAGGCTGTTCATGTAGATCTCATTCCCTTTTTATACAAAATTTACCAGTTAAGGTATATTTTAAGAAAACATTTTGGGATTTTTGCAAGAAAAACATTACCAAAGCATACAGTGCACATCCACCATGATCTCTAATAAAGAAAATAGTTAAAACAAAGTACTAATAAAACATGACATTTCTTAAGGCCATTAATAGTTTATTTTCTAAATTATCATATTCAATAATTAGTCACCAGTGAGAATATAAAAATTAGAAAATACTCTCTACATGTTTCAGGTTTATTACTAATAATGGCTATTAGTATTTTACATTTCAAAAGATAATGCAAAGCTACACAGACACATTGACAAGGAAATTGCTGAGAAACAGTTCTATGCCTCATGCTTAATGGTGAAATAATTAGAATAATTACAGCCCTATATGTGTTTAATTGTACATGAAGACGCTATTAGTGATCAAACAAGGACACTTTCAATTAGTGTGTGGGTTTTGTTTCGGATTTAGCAGGATATTTTCATAGAGCTGATTGCCTTTTAGAGTATTTGTTTGTTTTATGTGTATGAATGTTTTGTAGGAATGTGTGCTTCACAGAATGTTTGGTACTGAAGGACGCTAGAAGAAGGTCTTAGAATTGGAGTTAGAGACAGTTGTAATGTTAGTGCTGGTAATGAAACAAAAGTGCTCTCAAAGAGCAGGAGGAGCACTCAACTACCGAGACATCTCTCTAGCCCCAAGATGATTGGCTTTGAAGATGAATACAATAAGTCAAAATGTACTGACAACAAAAATAGGCAATATGCATTGAGTCTACATGCTAAAAGGCTCTTAAGCAAAGCTGTGCATTATGTTTTATCTTAACTTCAATGTTTAAAAAAAATAAAATCAATATTTCTCTACCTTTATAACATCATAATTTCAGTTTTCAGGGAAATTAATGACATTAATATAGTTGCACATACTTATAGTTTGAGTACTTAGAATGTACAGATAGGAGGATCAGGAACTGAAAGTCATCCTCGGATGCATTGAGAATTCAAGGTCATGTATTAGAATTCTTGTCAACTTTCTTCTCCACCTCTACAAATAAAAAAAATGATCTTACTTGAAAGTGAAATAATTGTACTAGTAGTTATTTTTTAATATTAGATATCCATATTAGCCAAAAGTATTTGTATTTGTATTTTGGATGACTCTAGAAAAACTAATGTATCCTGGACCACAGTTCTTGGATTTAGAAGCCAGTAATACAGGGAAAGAATTCTGTATTTGGATTTGGACTACAAAAAGCAAGTTCTTGGAAAATGTACAGTGTTGTATAAATTCTGTGGTAGTATTAATTTATAATAATAATAATATAGTTTTAAGACACTGGCCTAACTATAATGCCTATGCAATGTCAGAAACTCTAAGTGTGCAGGAGTCTCCGTGTGCACACAGTTATGGTTTGCATGTGTGTATGTGTTTGTGCACATGTGTGCATGCATATATATCTTTGAGGATGAAAGGAAGTCATTTTAAAACAAGATGTTTAGTGTGTATAATACCACAAGCTTAATAGTAACAACTAAAGATTTAAGGACACTCACTTTATATATGTAGCCATTTTATGTAATAGAATTATGACATTTAGTGTAATTTTCATGGTGCTAGAGACACTGGCAGGAAATGGTTGTGCATTGTGCTTTGTTGTGTATGGGGCCTACTGGGGTGATATTGTGTTCCCCTATATATCATGCACCCTAATAAATTTATCTGGGGTCAGAGAACAGAACAGCCACTAGACAGACAAAGAGGCCAGAAAATGGTGCACTCACACCTTTAATGCTAGCATTCCAGAGGCAGAGATCCATCTGGATCTCTGTGAGTTCAAAGTCACACTGGAAACAGCTAGGTATGGTAACAAGAGTCTTTAATCCCAGGAAGTGATGACAGAAAGTAGAAAGGTATATAAGGCATGAAGACCAGAAACTAGAAGCTTTTGGCCTGGTTAAGTTTTCAGGCTTTTGAGCAGCAGTTCAGCTGAGATTCTATTTGGATGAGGACTCAGAGGCTTCCAATCTGAGGAAACAGGATGAGCTGAGGAAATGGCAAAGTGAGGTGGCTGTGGCTTGTTCTGCTTCTCTGACCTTCCAGCATTCACCCCAATACCTGGCTCCAGGTTTGTTTTAACTAATAAGACCTTTTAAGATTCATGCCACAGCACACAATTCATTTAACTTACCTTGCAGTCACTTCTTTAAGTCAATGAAGACTTTGAAAATATTTTCAAGTTTTGTGCTTTCTGGATACAGCAGTTTTGAATGTGAACCTCTATATGGTCTAACAAACAGGAGATGATTATCTTTGGACATTAAGGGGAAAAAAGTCTGTATTCTTAATAGCCATCTAAGCTGCAAGATATCTCATATGAAATTTGTATTTATCAACAAAAAATAAAGCAAAGGAATAAGACCCAACTCACATGTAATATGTTCACTAAAATTTTACTAAAGCGATAACTCATCTTCTCTCCAGTCCTCTCCTTAACATATCATCTGATATACCATGATGGAATTGTATAAAAAGAGTGATAGAGATGCCAAGTCCATTTTGATACACAAACATTAAATCTAATTCTGGCATTATTCCAAGACTCTTCAGCTCTTCAGAATTTTGTTGCAGGTAAAGCTATGTCTTTGTTGATATACATTATATATGGTTCATTCTTTTCTATGTTAAGATCATTACCTACTGAACAATTAATACCATTTAAAATTTATGTGGAGAAAAATATTATATAACCTGTCTTCTACCCCATAATTAGAATACCCTTATCATTAAAAAGAAGAATAGATTATGTGTAGGTCTCATTACCCATCAAAGATGCTTCTTTATGGAACTGAAGGAGACTCTTACAAAGATCTACAGCTTGTCAAAATATGGAGAATATGTGTCCATGGGATGTACAATGTAAATATATACACAGACAATGCAACTCCTACATGAAAGACTGTAAGAGCCAGAGGACTGGAATACCTGTTATTAAATAGCATCTCAGTTGGCAAGTCACTCTGGATGGTATATATTCCATAAAGTCCCAACTCTAGATTAAGGACTATTGAGAATGGGAAAATTTGGTTTTTGTTTTCATTTTATGGATATACTCCCACAAAATAGTCCAATTCCAAGTGGTTAACTCTGGACACATGTACATATAAACAATAATAAATGGACTCAGTAGGTTGTATATACACTTTATCTGTCCATATATGCACATGTAACACAGAAGGAGAGGTAATGACTTTTGGAGGGAGAAGGCAAGAGGGGTGGGTGAGAATAATGTAAATGCAGAACTTATATATAAATTCTCAAACCCCCACCTTTTTTAATCTTAAAAAAATAAAAACATCAAGGGAAAAAGGCCCTCTAAATCAACCCAGCAAAGCTCATATGAACTCATGGAGACTGAAGGAGCAAGTACACACCTACACTTGTCTGTGCCTGGTCCTCTGCATAGTATATACTATTGCTTTCAGTTTAGTACATTTATGGGATTCCTGAGCATGTGAACAGTGTGTCTCTGATTCTTGTGCCTTCTCATGGGGTTCCTTTCCTTCGGTTAGTTTGCCTTCTCTAATTTTGATGTGATGGATTTTGTTTTATCTTATTAAAAAAAATCACTGTTAAGACAAAAAAAGTAAGGACAATGCAGCAATGTTAATACTTAGATTATGTTTTGTAGAAGATAACATGCCTGAATATGTGTATATATGTATGCATAAACATATATGTATTATATAAGTATCTGTACACAAAATGTTTTGTTTAAGTCTCTAATCACTTGAAAATACCATTCTGAATGCATATTTTATATATTTACCTTGTAGACTACTGAGCTAAATATATGATTAGACCATCAGGCTAGTACATGTATTACGTTACCAGATGTCCACACATTTATGAACTTGTTAAGCAGTTCAAGCCAGTTTTATGCTGAACTATTTGCAGTTTACATAGACTAATTTAAACTTGAAAAATTTATATTCTAAACAACTTTCAAGGCCAAACCTTTAAAAGTATCAGCTTTTCAGATTTTCATCCTGTTGTTATACATCTGTTTTCACTGTTGTAGTCCTGCTAGTCTAGAATATGAGTGTCAGATTATTTAATAGCTGATGGATTCATTTAAGCAAATTTGTAGCCACAATAATATTCAATGATAATGTAATCTGTGCTATGATTGAATCAACACTAAAGACATACAACATTTCACTTTCCTTTCATTGCCCTGGTGTTTATATTATGCTAACCCTACTGAAATATGATTTATATGCCATGGAATTCTCCCATTGAAGTTTAGATTAAATATTTTTAGTAGATTCATGGACAAACATCCAGTTTCAGAATATTGTTCAGTTTAAAAATATACCCACAATTCCAAAATAAATCTTCTACCCTTTACAAACAATTTCTACTCTTTCATATAAAAGAAATAATGTTATATCAGACATACTTTAAATAAAATGATAAAATGTTAAAATACTAGAAAATAGCCTATCCTGTAGAATATATTTCCAGAATATTCTTAACAATGTGCAGTTAATTGTACTAGAATGCATATATGTACAGATACACATCCCTTAAATACATAATTGCACATGTCCTTCTTATGAAATGTTAGTTATAATCTTTAAAGTGTTGAAGGAAATGAAACTTTTTTCTGAGTGATATTTCTGTATTTTGTTGGTAGAGTTTAAATAAGAACCTATTTTATAATTTCAGACAAATCATTCAATTAATTTTTTTAAAGAGGTTGAAATTTTACATTGTATTGGACAACAATAATGTTGACAGTGAGTGTATTAGAAAATGGCATAATTACAATGATTTGATACCATATATATGTTTTTTTTGTTTGCAGCTAACTACTAACAGTAGGTAGCACCTACTCTAACTCCTTTCTTTCTGATTTTATATATTTCACTTCTGTCTTTCTCATGATCATTCCCTCTCTGTCAAGTTACAGTTTCTATGAAGCTCTTTTAAGTTTACTCCATTCTTAACAACTGTTTTCTACTGTTTGAAATCTGTAAACCCAGATAGCTCAGCCTCCCATTTGGTCTTTATGTTATAAAGCACCATTTATAGCAGGCTTTGGAGAGGTGAAGGAAGTTCATAGCGCACTCTCAGGAGCAACTCACAATGGGGTACTTGACTCACATTTCTGCTTCTAAGCTTGTAAACCCTTTCTGTTTACTTGCGCTGTGTTACACAATCCTCTCTGCTTTTATTGCCTTTCTTTTCCTTGTCTTTGACCTTCAGCACTCCCAAAACAAAAGGAGATGATGAAAACAAACTTCCGCATCATATAGAAAAACGTTCAGCTAGTCCTATCGTCAACGCTTAAGATCTAGGATTCTTAGCATTTGAACTTAACAAATCAAAACAAACTAGTATCTTTTTGTATATTTGCTGGCTCGTGTTCTCAACCCTTCCACACTCTTTCTGTAAAGAAAATGGGACTGGGAAGAAAGTGCATGATGTCTTCTAAAGAGCATGGACAGCTACAGTTACACAGCTGCTTGTGTCTGTAAATGAGTTTATTTATTGATTTCACCTATTTTTTAAAAATTTTTATTTTTAAAATTTATTTTCTGAGAAACTCATACATATATAAAATGAAATTATCATATTCATCGACATTCTTAATGTAAGCCCCTCAAATGGCCATGCCTCTCCCCTGAGGACCTCCACCTACCATATTCTACCCACAGAACACTCTAACAGTCCTAAGGGCTGGATGCTGCTACCACCTACTACCACCCTCCAGAGTAAAAAGTCCAAGCTCTGCACT
Source organism: Peromyscus eremicus (assembly GCF_949786415.1). Lineage (NCBI taxonomy): Eukaryota > Metazoa > Chordata > Mammalia > Rodentia > Cricetidae > Peromyscus > Peromyscus eremicus. The sequence goes on along the minus strand of NC_081425.1, from coordinate 40,825,490 downwards.
TGAATTCCCAACAATCCCTACCGTTGAAAGCTTCACCCAGCAAAGCTCTGTCCCACCCCATCCCTTGAGAAAAGCTATATAAACCCTGTCTTCTGTTCAGTTCTCTGCTATTTCTCACCTGAGAAGAGGCAGCCACCCCTGTGTTTTTTCCATCCCAATAAATCTCTTGTGTGAGGTTTGTTGTATGGTGTGATTTTGTGCCGTTCCTTGGCTCTCAACTTCCAGGATTCCTTTCCATCTGAGATGTAACACATTAAACCCCTGCCACTTTCCCTAGATCCTTGACAGCACATCCCCTCCCAATTTCATATGCATTCCTCCTTCATTTTAAAATAAGCCACTAAGTTCAATTAGTGCTACACATCTGGGCATGGCCACCCACTTGAGCATGGACAACTCTCCTACTTTCATTCTGTTGCTGTGATAATGCATTCTGATTAAAAGCAGCTTAGGAGAGGGAAGGGTTTATCTGATTACACTTCCAGGTTCCAATCCAACATGGAAGACAGTTAGGGCAGGAAAACAATCAGGAAACATGGAGCACTTCTCCTTATTGGCTGGGGCTTTTTGTTTGTTTATTTGTTTGTTTTGTTTTTATTTTTATTTTTGACTTGGCACAGATAGCTTGAAACGGTCCAAGACCCTGTGCCTAGAGATGATACTGCAGATAGGTGTTGATACCTCCTTTATCCATTAGCAATCAATACAATATCTCATACACATGTTCACAGGCCAATCTGAATATCTGATCGAGGTACTTCTTCAACTGAGGTTTCCTATTTCTAAATTGTGTCAAGCTGATAATTAAAACTAATAAAGAAAGCTACCCACATGTAACCACACTCCCATGGAATGACTCTCCCTCCTAAAGCAGCTATCAACCGCCGATTGCTCCTCAGATAGGAGTGAATCTACAAGAGCATCTCCTCCGTCCTTGCTGAAATGTAGGCTGATTTATTCCCTGTAAGTCTCACATAGTTGTGAGGTCATGATTGCAATGACCAGGGCATGTTCAGAAGACAGGGTTTAATAGCTCTCCCCCCTCTCCTCTTGCTCTTACAATTTGATTACCACCTCTTCTGCTACGATAAAGATGTCCCATACAGGGATGGGCACTCAAAATCATGTATTCTCAAACTTTGACCCTCATTTTATGATCATTTTCACTTGCATTTCACTTTAAATGGAAAAAAAACTTGCAATCAGATCCTTTTGTTGTAGCTGAATTGTTTCTCAGTTCTGCCCAGCCCCATGGTCCTGAAGACGCTTATAAAACAATCACTCTGAGGCTTATGTTAATTATGAGCAATATGGCCTATGGCTTCAGCTTCTGGCTAACTAACTTTTCCATTATAAATTAACTCATTCCTATAAATCTATATATAGCCACGTGGCTATGGTGTTACCGGTCTGCTGGCATCTTGTTGCTCCTTCAGCAGCTGACTCAAGTCTCTCTGCCTCTGCCTTTCTTCTTTCCATATATCTGCTTGGATTCCCTGCCTGCCTATAAGCTGCCTTGCCATAGGCCAATGCAGCTTTATTTATCATCCAATCAGAGCAACTCATATTCACAGCATACAGAAAGACTTGCCACAGCATTTTGCAGTCCGTTTTCTTTTAAATTTTTATATTCACTTCATTATCTCTTCATCATATTAATCATACATATTAATGAGGATAATTATAATACAAACATATGGTCTGCACAGAAAAAAATTCTAACCCAGCCCCTTCCCATCTACTTACACCCTCTCTTAAAATCAATATCTATTAATCATTCCTCTTCTTTCAGGTTAACATTTTTTAGCCTTTGTGTTAATCACTTTCTTTATTACTGTAACAAAAACCAAACCATAGCCACAAAAATATGTCAGAGAACATGCAATATTTGTCTCTTTGTTTCTGGTTTACTCACATGATCATAGATACTTTTCCAGTCCATCTAGTTTGGTTTATATAACATATTTCATTCTTATTTTTGGATGAATAATATTCCTTTGTATATATTTGCCATTTTTCCCTTTATCCATTACTTTCTTGCTGTAGAACACACTAATTCCACATATAACTCTTGTAAATAGTGCCATAATAAACATCTTTTTGAGAGTCTCTCTTGGTTGATTACTTTTCATTTAGAAATATAACTTAAAATTGGGATGCTAGGTCTTTAGTAGATCTAAATTAGTTTTGTGAGGACTTTCAAAACTATTCTCAGTAATAGTCATGCTTATTTAAATTTCTGACAGTGACATGCAAAAGCTCCCTTTCCTCTGCTTCCTCACTGGGATCTATTACTTTCTGTGTTTTATTTTTTTTTTCTAAAATAGATAGTCTACCTGAAAGAATTTTGTCTGCCATTGTAGATTCTAAAGGCTTGTCCATGATGTATCAAGAAATCAAGACCCATTTTAGTTCACTAGTTCTTTGCATGTTTTTGTGAGGTATCTATTCAGATCCTCCACCTGTTTCTTTCACCAGAATGCTTGTTTTCCTCTTAGGTTTTAGTGAGTATAATTACTGATCAACAATTCATGGGAGTTATATAGTTACATCTGGATAATGCTTACTTTAGACTTGATTCTGTCATAAATTGGATTCCCAATTGCTTTTATAATAGGAGAATGAAAGAAATTCTACTGCATCTACAATTTTATGACAATAATCTAGGATGAATAAGAATATCAGACTGCCATGTGGCCTTGCCAATAAAGATGAGTACTATCTTGAAGTAACAAAGACAAGATCGCAGAGATGACATGAAGAAAGAAGTTAGAGGTGAGCCAACACAGACATGGATCAATATAGATCTAAACAGACAATGCTAGCCTTGAACTCACAGAGATTCACCCACTTCTGCTTCCCACGTACTAGAATTAAAAATGTGTGCCACTATAACCTGCCAGTCTCAGATGCAGAGATCCACCGCCAGTCACCAGGCTGAGCTCCGTGACTCCAACTGATGAGAGAGAGGAGAGATTCCGCAGGAGAGACCGGCCACACTAGTGGAAGTCCACGAACTGTGGACTGGTGGCTGTGGAGCCCCCATGGGACTGGACTAGGCCCCCTGGATATGTTTGGATAGAACTGTTTGGGGGGCACCCAGGCAGGGGGATCGGGATCTGTCCCTGGTCTATGGGCAGGCTTCTGGGAATCCGGTGCCTGTGGTGTGATGCCTTGCACAGCCTTGGTGCAATGGGAAGGGGCTTGGATCTGTCTAGGCTTAGTGTGCTGGGCTCTGCTGACTCCCAACGGGAGACCTCAATTTGGGGGATGTGGGGTGGCTAGGGAAAGAGGGCTGGGGGGTGGGAGGAGGGAGGAGGGAGGAGGGGGATCTGTGGATTGTATGTGTAGCGAGTAGAAAATTTCTTAATTAAGAAAAATAAATAAATAAAAAATAACCTGCCAGTCTTTCTGCCAAAACAGATATACTACAGGAAGATTTCAAATGCCTGCTCATCCAAAGCAGGGATTCTCACTAGATTCAGCCTCTTTTGCTATTCTCATGACAGAATATGTAAGCCATGTCATGGTCCTTTTTCTTTTTCATGATAAAAGCCTTTAATTTTGCCATTTTACAGATTAGACAAATTAGGGTTTTAATGGCACCAAAACCTTAAAAATATCAAGAACCACTATTTTGAAGGACTGATTCTGGTTTTCAGAATACTGTGTGGAACAGTGCCCTTTGGGAGTACAATACATTCAGAATGACAAGCACAGAAAGGAAATTACAAGTTTCAGTTATTAGTCAAGTACATTGATTTTATTTTCTGTTGGGATATAATTTAGTGACACAGCAGATTGCATTAGCTAAACTATGCAAATTTGTTTTAAATGATAGTTATTTATAAAATTAAAAAATAAATAGCATCAATACAATCATGGAGCAGTGAACATTGATTAAAACGTGATCACTGACACTGTTCAAGCTGAAGACATATGGACATTTCTGAGAAAGGGTGGCACTTGATTTCAGTTACAGTGAATGATCTCTAAGGCTAGCTCTAGTTCCATGATGATGATTAACTCCCACAAAGCTCTGAGAAGAACTGTAGCAATTGCCTCATGTGAAATTATTCAAAAATTTCCAGTAAAATAGTCAGTGTTCAAGGCAAATAACAGATTAGTAACTAGCAAAATAATTAAAATGATCCTCTGTCATTTTAAACTTACACTTCCACATTAACCAGAGCTGCAATGCTCTGAATTTTATGCTATATATTTCTACATCTTAAAAGGCAAATATAATAAAAGCCTAAATCCCATAGAGACTTAAATATTGAATATGTACTGATATTAGTTAGCCCTCTACAGCAGGCTCACTCACAAGGCTGAGGAATTTTGTTCTAGAAGCTCACCTCACATGTTTTCCAGAACCAAAATGAGCCACGTCAGCCTCCTCTGCTAAGCTCCACATATGCAGTCCTGGGTACTCTTTCCAGGTACCAGGACTTAGAGTTTCTTGCCAGGCAATATCTTAGGAACCTACTTATATGCAGGAGGCAGAAGTTGACTCTCAGACAAAGGCTATTGACAGAAGTATTGGCCTCCAAGAGAGGATAAAAATATCTCAAACACATTAAGACTTAGTCTTTCTGGAACACTGCAAACATTTCCACCAAAAGAATGGGTAAAATAACAATAAAATAAAGAAAACAACAACAACAAAAATTCTTGAGACATACTACTCCAACTGTACAAGTCCCCTCCCAGAAAAAAAAAAACAACACAATAAAATACACAATTGTATTTATGTATTTAGGAGTACATAGGTATACTTAAATTTACATGTACATCCATATATATGTATGCAACTACAGTTAAGGGGAAAAAGGCCATGAATTTGAAAGAGAACAAGGAGGTCTATCTGGGTGAGTTTGGTAGGAGGAAAGAGAAATGGGTAAAATGATTTAATTATATTATAATCACAAAAATAAAAGAAACAAAAAAATACAAATTCTTTAATTAAGTTCCCAGTGAGGATTACTTGGAAAAAATTACAGTCAAATAATTAAAAGGAATGATCATACAATATTCAAACAACTAAAAGAAGACATGAATACACTCCAAAATTACATAAAAACTGAATGAAATAATGATGCCAGAATAAGATATTAAAGATGCAATAAAGATTAAAATTACTGAAGAAAAAGCTGAAATGAAATGACATTGGAGTGAAATGATTATACATGAAGTACACCTAATAGACATTTATATAATATTCCATGAAAACACTAAAAAATAAACAAAACAAAAATTATTCTTCTCAGCAGCTTATGTAAATTTCACCAAAATTGACCACATATTAGTAAACAGGTTGAATCTCAACAAATGCAAAAAAATTGAAATAACAGCTTGCATTTTATCTGACCACAATGGAATAAAATACCCATCAATATTTTTACACGCTACAGAAAGTACTGAACAAACCACTAATGATTGATAATTTAGTCACCAAGAAAGTCATAAAGGAAAGAAAAAAACTTAATTAAGTTTTAATGAAAACACAGCATAAAAAGTCTATTGGGCCCAATGTAGGAAGTCCTAAAAAAAAAGAGTTTATTGCATTATGTATGTACATCAAAAAACAAATAAAAAAGAAGCCTAAAATAATAAACTACAGAGGTACCAGAAAACTTTACTAAAAAATAAATAATACCCCAAATCAGAGATGAAATAAATGAATAGAAATGAACAAAACCAATAAAAAAATACAAAAAGTCAATTAAATAAAGAGTTGATTTCATGAAAATATTAATGAGACAAAACTTTAGCCAAACTAACCAAAAGAAAGACAGAAGATCCAAAGTTATGAAATTAGACAGGCAAATGGAGACTGTACAGATACCAATGAAGTTCAGAAAATCAAGAGAAGCCCCTCTTCGATGACAACAACGGCCATGCTAGCGTGGAGGGGGCAAGGCTTACAGGAACTCAGCCTTAGGCAGCGAACTGTGGACAACTGAGGAGAGCTGAGAGCAGGAGAAACGACATTTCCCTGGGAAGGCTGTCTTGATCTGTTCTGAAAGACAAAATGATCAGCCCTGAAAATGTGTGCACAAGGAACATTATAGAGACTGATGTTTATATATTGAGGAGAGTGGGGAGAGGGAAAGGATGGGAGAGAGAGAGAGGCAGAGACAAACAGACAGAGAGACAGAAACAGCAGTTATAGATGAGGAAGCCATTTATTGCAGAGACATAGGAAGTCAGTGCATAGGAAGGGTTAGAGGGAAAAAAAAGAAGGGAAATTATGTGATCATATGTAGCTAGAGTTTTCCTGCCTGGCCCACAGTCAGGACAAATCTCTCTCACCTGCCAATCCCACAGCCACTTAGACCCAAACAAGCAAACACAGAGACTTACATTGCTTACAAACTGTATGGCCTTGGCAGGCTTCTTGCTAACTTACAGCTTAAATTAATCCATTTCTATTAATCTGTACCTTGCCACATGGCTCGTGGCTTACCGGCATCTTCACATGCTGTTTGTCATCGTGGCGGCTGGCAGTGTCTCTCCCACTGAGCCTTCCACTTCCCAGCTTTTTTTTTAAAATTTTTATTTTGCAATACAATTCAGTTCTACATATCAGCCACAGATTCCCTTGTTCTTCCCCCTCCCGCCCCCCTCAGATTCCCCCCAGCCTGCCCCCCATTCCAATCTCCTCCAGGGCAAAGCCTTCCCCACAGACTGAGATCAACCTGGTGGACTCAGTCCAGGTAGGTCCAGTCCGCTTCTCCCAGGCCGAGCCAAGGGACCCTGCATAGGCCCCAGGTTTCAAACAGCCGACTCATGCAATGAGCGCAGGACCCGGTGCCACTGCCTGGATGCCTCCTAAACAGCTCAGGCCAATCAACTGTCTCACCCACTCAGAGGGCCTGATCCAGTTCGTGACCCCTCAGCCATTGGTTCATATTTCATGTGTTTCCGTTCGTTTGGCTATTTGTCTCTGTGCTTTATCCAACCTTGGTCTCAACAATTCTCGCTCGTATAAACCCTTCTCATTCTCGCTAATTGGACTCCCAGAGATCCACCCGGGGGGCCTAGTCATGGATCTCTGCATCCAGATCCCTCAGTAGTTGGATGAGGTTTCTAGCACGACAATTAGGGTGTTTGGCCATCCCATCACCAGAGTAGGTCAGTGCAGAATTCTACCAGATCTTCAAAGAAGAGTTAATACCAATACTCTCTAAATTGTTCCACACAATAGAAACAGAAGGAACATTACCAAACTCCTTCTATGAGGCTACAATTACCCTGATTCCTAAACCAAACAAGGATACAACAAAGAAAGAGAACTACAGACCAATCTCCCTCATGAACATTGATGCAAAAATACTCAATAAAATACTGGCAAACAGACACCAAGAACACATCAAAACAATTATCCACCATGATCAAGTAGGATTCATTCCAGGGATGCAAGGATGGTTCAACATACGAAAGTCTGTCGATGTGATACACCATATAAACAAACTCAAAGAAAAAAAACCACATGATCATCTCACATGAGAATAGGAAGAAGCAAAGTGCTAGAGAGGCCCACAGAAATCCACAAAGATATCCCCACAACAGACTGCTGGCAAGTGTTGAGAGACAGTCCGAACTGACCCACTTCCCAGCTTTATTCTCCTCCTTGTCCTGCCTATACTTCCTGACTAGCCACTGGCCAATCAGTGATTTATTTATTGACCAATCAGCAACACACTTGACATACAGACCATCCCACAGCACTTCCCCCCTTTTTTTTTTTTTTTAAAAAAAGGAAGGTTTTAACCTTAACAAAGTAAAATTACATATAATTTGGGAATTTGGGCGTAGCTTCTCTTACTACTTCCTGCTGGAGGGGGGCGCTGTATCTTATGGGGATACAAATCCAGTTGTCTTGAAACCATTCTGGATGTTGGATCATCTGGGCCATGGTGTCATTGGAGACCTTTCAGGGGGTCTTGGCTGGTCAAACCTGATGTATCTTAATCTGGAACAAATCCATAGTCTTTGGCTTTCTGTGGGAACAAAAGCAGAGTCTCCTTTCCAAAGCAACATATCCTTAAAGTATATAGGTTGATTTACTTCTGTAGTTTTTTTCTATTATCCAATGTCTCTCTGCAGCTGTTGTTCCTTTTTCATTGGCATTGAGAAAATTCAAAGTTAATAGAGCATTATGTAGTCTATTTCTGGGGTTTTTTGTTACTCCTTTTTGTTTATTTAGCATATCCTTTAAAGTTCTGTTTGATCTTTCTATAACTGCTTGACCTGTAGGATTATGTGGTATACCTGTAATATGGTTTATATTATAATAAGCAAAAAACTGTTTCATTTTAACAGAGACATATGATGGAGCATTATCAGTTTTGATTTGTGCAGGTATACCCATAATGGCCATAACTTCTAGCAAATGAGTGATTACAGAATCAGCTTTTTCAGAACTCAAAGCAGTTGCCCATTGAAATCCTGAATAAATATTGATAGTGTGGTGTACATATTTCAATTTTCCAAATTCTGCAAAGTGAAACATGTCCATCTGCCAGATTTCATTCCTCTGAGTACCCTTTGGGTTACATCCTGCTGGTAATGGCATTTGATTGTAGAAGGAACAAGTAGGACATTTATTTACTATTTCTTTGGCTTGTTGCCAGGTTATGGAAAAATCCTTTTTTAAACCTTTACTATTTACATGATATTTTTTTATGAAATTCTGAGGCCTCCAGCACATATTCTTTCTCAGCTTCAGGTGATAATTCTCTTGGACTATTCAAGTCCTTGTCACCTTCTAAGGTTTTAAACAAATTATTCAGTTCATCATTTTTTACACCAACAATAGTTCTTAGATGAGAAATGTCTCCAAATAATCTTTGAAAGTCATTAAGAGTATGTAGTTGATCTCTCCTAATTTGCACCTTTTGAGGTCTAATTTTTTGAAGTTCTATTTTATATCCTAAATAATTAATATAATCTCTTCTTTGTATCTTTTCAGGAGCAAAATTTTTAACCTAAAATTTTTCTTTTCAGGATAAAGATACCTTCGCCCATACCCAGCAGGAAGCAATTTCAAGAATACGACGCCCACATTCCCAAAGAGGTGGTGTGGGGCGGGTGGTTTTTTTTTTTTTTTTTTTTGGTCTTTTAATGGGTTTTGGGTCTGGGATAATTTTCATTGATTAGAGGGGTTGGTTACAAGTTGTTGTCAAGGGATAGGAAAAGGGCTAAGCAAAGGAGATTAGATTTAAGGTTCTTATTTTTAAAAAAAAGAAAAATGTAAATACTTTACATTGGATTGGATTGTTTTATATTGTATATAAATTATATATATTGAAATTGATATTGTTAGAAAATGCTATATGTATATTTCTAATTGTACCAGTCATTTAATAATGTAATGCAAATTTCTGATCCTTGAATGTTGTTATTACCAACTATTAGGATATAAAGAAATGAAAGTTAGTAGTTAGACATTATAATAGAACTTGTAGTTATATTAGGTATGTTTTCAAGATTGAGTAGATATATTTTAGATAGACAGGTTATCTTCAAACCCTTCAGAGATCTACAGAATATGGCATTTAAAATGTTTTAATAACTTAGAAAATTTTTCTTCTTTGTTATGACTATGAGACATGTCGGCTCCTGACAGTACCAATCTACTTCAGAGAAAATATGGGCATTGAAAAAACTGCAATTGGAGTTAACTTTCATTGTGGCAAACGTTAGCCACTGGACAACAAAGTATCCTCAAATCAACTGCTGACAAACAGGACAGACAGGACACGAAGCAAAGGACTACTGATTCTTGTGAAAACAAGTGTGGTTATGGCTTTATCAAAAGGCATCTTCTGAGGCCAGGACAATATGGCACCATCCCTGAAGTGGCCTTCGCAATCCGGGAAAGGTACAGTGCCCTTTTCTTCGAAGGCAGCTTAACAGGCAGTGGGCCGATGGCTTCTGATGTGCAATGGGAAGGTAGTTGAAACAGTTATTTTTGAAGAGTAATTAAGCTCACACCTCTCAACAGTAGAATGGCACTTAATAGAGGGATATGGAGAAGAACAGGATGCTGAAATGAAGCCACACACACAGCCAAGAAGAATGGACAGCTGAATTCAAAAAACATCAACAATTTCCAGAATTTAAAATCCTGAATCATGACATGACACTAGTGGAATTCAGGTGTTTCTGGTATATAGACTTCTCTCACCCAATGTGAGATTGAACTGTTGACCTTGTGTACATCCTACTTCACAAATGAGTCTGTCAGATACGCTAAGCCTATAGGCTGAAGATGATGCCCCAACACTGCGGAGAAGCCTCAGATGATAGTCCAGGCAGCTGGCTGTTTCTGTCAACTCACAAGTTTTTGGAAGTTGCTTGCATATACTTCCTGTTTTTATTTTTTTATTAGCTAATATTATTCCCTTCTTGGGTCTCTGAGGGAGTTGAAGATTAGTTAGTTATAGTTGAAGATTAATTAGGATAGAAAATGAATTAGATACAATAGAATCGATAATGGAATTATTTTCTCTGAATTTGTCAAATACAAATGAACTAGACATTGTTTAGGTATTTATTACTTGTATATATTGTATATAGTTATTGTTCTTTTGTATATAGTTTTTCTTATGTTAGTTATAAGCTTTTTCTTTTTTTTCCTTTTTATTAAAATAGAAAAGGGGAAATATAGTGATATTTTATTTGTATTAAAATGTTATTTGTATGTTAATAAATAAAGTTGTCAAGGCGTCAGAGCTATTAGCAAGCCATAGGAAAGCAGGGCAGTGGTGGCATACACTTGTAATCCCAGCACTTGGTAGGCAGAGCTGGGTAAGTCTCTGTGTGTCCAGGGATACAGCCATTATTGGATACACATGCCTTTAATCTCAATACCAAGCATGGAAAACCTGGAGGCCTATACAGACAGGCCGTGACGAGGCGGTAATGTGGTTGGGTTTACAACCAATGAGAAGGCAGAACAGGAACTCTATATAAAGACTTTAACACAGGAGTAGTTCTGGTTCGAAGAGGTAGGACCACTGCAGGAGGAAGGGTAAGGTTTTAGCACTTAGCTCTGACCTCTTGGCTTACTTCTTTGCTTTGGTTCTGTGTTTCTTATTTAATAAGAAGGTTGGTTACATCTACATTACATCTACAAGGAACATTATAGAGACTGATGTTTATATATTGAGGAGAGTGGGGAGAGGGAAAGGATGGGAGAGAGAGAGAGAGGCAGAGACAGAGAGACAGAGAGACAGAAACAGCAGTTATAGATGAGGAAGCCATTTATTGCAGAGACATAGGAAGTCAGTGCATAGGAAGGGTTAGAGGGAAAAAAAGGAGGGAAATTATGTGATCATATTATCATTTAAAAAAAGAAAATGAATTATCTAAAGTAAAATTCACTATTGCATTAAAATGGAAAAGGCTAAAGAAACTGATGTTTTTTAGGTACACAAAATAAAATGTAAACCAAGATAAAATGAAACAGAACTGCTAACCACCAATGAGATTGAAACAGTAATAAAAAGACTCACAACTTAAAAGGTTCAGGACTAGATGGATTCATTAAATAATTTTAGAAGAACTTCAAAGAAAATCTGATTTCAGTACAACTCAAATGTATCCCATGAAACAGAAAATTAAAAAAGGCTTCTAAATTCTTTTATGAAGCCAGTATTACCTTATTACTCACACCAGACAAAAGCACTACAAAAAGGAGAACCTGATGAACACAGATACAAAAATTCTTAAGAAAATATTCACAAACTTAATTAAATATTATATCAAAAAGTAACAGCTGTCTTTTGGTGTTTGAGTTACCTCCCTCAGAATGATTGTTATCAACTCCATACTGTTCTATGCAAATTGCATAATTTCATTTTTCTTTACCACTGAGTAATATTCCATTATATAAATACGCCACAATTCATGATTCATTTATCCGTTGATAGATATTTATCCTGTTTCTATTTCCTTGTTGTGAATGAAGCAGCAATGGACATAGATGAGCAGGTATCTCTGTGGTAGGAAATAGAGTCCTTTGGGTATGTGGCCAAGAATATTTTATAAATCTTCAATGTTCTTAGCCATTTGGGAAATACAAATTAAAACCTTTTATGATTTTATTTCACTATTATTAGAATTGATATGTTAAAATTAGAATAAAAACTAAATGTCAACAAATATTGATTTCAACATGGACAATGGGGGAACATTTAATTATTACTGGTAGGAGTACAAAGCATACAGTCACTTTGGAAATCAGTGTGGAATTTCACGAGAAACTGGACATATATGGACCACAAGATGCAGTTTTACATTTGTAATTTATATGTGTACGATACATATATTTTGATATATGTGTACATTTAAATGAACAAGCTACATTAAAGCTATCTCCTCATTTTTATGATAAAAGCAATCATTGTCTTCATTTCTTAAAACTACAATATGCTATCACTATAATCAGTTACTCAGCTGTGTAGTAACAGCAAACCTTCTCATTCCTTATTATAATTTAGTACTCATAATCATCATTCCTCATTTGCCTCTTCATTTTCAGACTATAGCAACCTATATACATATCAATGTTTCTATATCTTATACATGAGTAGGATTGTATGTCTGTTTCTGTGCCTGTTTTTTCTGTACAAATGCAGTGATCTCAGTTCTGTTCATATTGCTGTAACTGTTAGCATTCCATTTTTATACAGCCAAATATCATTCTTCTGTGCATATGTTCCAAATTTTCCTTTTCACTGGCCAGTTAATGGACATTTAGGTTGTTTCCGATTTTGGTGATTGTGAATAGTGTTGTAGTAGTAAGGGTGCAGAACTGTCTCCTCAACATGCAGATTCTGAGTCCTTTTTGGCTATATTCACAGCAGTGAGAAAAGTGTGTCCTAGGATATGTAATTTTATTGCTGTTTTGTAGCTTTTTTTTTTTTTTTTTTTTTTTTGAGGAGCCCATGTACGGTTTTCTGTAGAGGCAGTACTATTCTATAGACAAACTGAAATTTTTAGAGGATTTTGATGTTCTGACCTGCTGTAAACTTTTGTCAAATTCTGAAACTCCTGTTCTGTTAGACTCCTGCCATTGTTTAGTAAGAACTATATACTGCTCTCTCTGCTAAGGTCTTCCTGATTTGCTACACTTCATGATCCTGTTCTGTTCTCTAACCCTTCCTAGAGAAGTGTTTAACTTAGTTCTCAAATCATATGCTTCCTTCTGTACTGGTTAACCTACACTTCTTTTTTATTATGTTGTTGAGTAGTGTTTTCTGCTTGTCTTCCTTTTTTTCCTACCATTCGTACTGTTTACTCTTCCCTTTTAGAACTATAATTAAAATACTGTCTAATTCCATCACCCAAGGAAAGTTTCCCCATCAAACTAAAAGAAAAAATGCTAATGTCTTTCTATTAGTACAGGCTGTTTGGTTTTAATACTCCATTACACTTATTGTTCAACACAAGGAAGCATTGTACTAAGCAAGTTATACCATGCTATTCAATTACCTTACATTGGAAGTCCTACCCACCTTCTAAGAAGACACTGTCTTCTTGCACTTTCCCACTGAGGGTCCCTATTACAGTACAACGTCTCTTGTTATTTATGACCTCCTACCTATCATCTTTTTAAAAGCCAATCCACAAACTACTTTGGGGCAAAGTAGATATTTTAACTTATATGTAGCATGAATCTTAAAAGGTCTTATTAATAAAATCAATCCTGAGGCCAGTTATTGGGGTCAATGCTGGTAGATCAGAGAGACAGAACAAGCCACAGCTATCTCACCTTGCCAGTTCCTCAGCTGGTCCTGTTTCCTCAGACTGGAAGCCTCTGAGTCCTCATCTAGAAAGAATCTCAGCTGAACTGTGTTGCTCCAAAGCCTGAAAGCTTAACCAGCCAAATGCTTAACCAGCCAAATGCTTCTAGTTTCTGGTCCTCACGCCTTATAAACCTTTCTGCTTTCTACCACTACTCCCTGGGATTAAAGGCTGCTTTCTGGGATTAAAGGCGTGAGTCACCATGCCTGGCTGTTTCCAATGCGGCCTTGAACTCACAGAGATCCAGAGGGATTTCTGTCTCTGGAATGCTAGGATTAAGGGCGTGTGCTACCACAGCCTAACCTCTATGTTTAATATTGTGGCTTGTCTGTTCTCTGACCCCAGATAAGTTTATTAGGATACACAATATTTTGGGGAACACAATACCACCACACTTATAAATATGTTAGTGTGCTGATTTGATGAAGTAGGCCAGTTGTGATTTGACCTGGGATGGAATGGACCCAGTCTATCCTGCTCTTCACCTGTGATGCATATTTCCACTGATGTCACCTATAAAACAGTTAATGGCTTTAGGGGTCTTGCTGTCTTGCTTACTTATGCTAGTTTCCATAATTTCAGTACACATAGTTTTCTTCAGTATCTCACATATACTAATGGTTTGCTTAGTAATCTTTCATAACAGACAAATTATTAATGTTGTCGCCTTTGAATGGCATGTGACTCAGGCACACTGACTTTACTTAGCTTTGATCTCTTAAAGATTTTGCTACGTTTAGTCCCCTTTTCACAATGTCAAGTTCAATGCACCCATATATTTTTATTAGAAAACAGATTATAAAAGAAAGTAGACAAGTTTTCAAGTGAGATTTTAACAACATATATATATATATATATATATATATATATATATGTTTCTTGGGAAGGAAAATAGTATTTTAAAACTTAGGGTGGCAATTATAAACAAGATTTCTAAAGAGGCTAGACTCAGAAGGTTTCATGAGATAAAGCATCATCTGATTGAATAATTCCTCCATACTGTTATAAATATGACTCTGCATGTAGCTGAAGTTTTCTCTGGTCCTGCCCAGCCCCAGAGACCCTGCAGCTGCTCATAAAATAATCACTCAGAAGCTTATATTAATTAAAACTGCTCAGCCATTAGCTCAGGCCTACCACTGACTAGCTCTTAAGTTTAAACTAACTCACAATTCTTATTAATGTTTAGCCACGTGGCTTGGTACCTTTTCTCAGTTCTGATTCCTCTGTGTCTGGCTGGTGACTCCTGATTCAGCCTTCCTATTCCCAGAATTCTCTTTTCTGCTTGTCCTGCCTATACTCCTGCCTGGCTATTGGCAAATTAGCACTTTATTTTTTAACCAATCAGAGCAATACATTCACAGCATACAGAGTGATATCCACAGCTTCTGAAACAGTGGGCATTTGTCTCAGAAGCATTATTGTCAAATTCACTGTAGTTTCTCATTTTCCCACACTGATGGTTCTTGTGTTCTTCCCTCTCTCTACTTGCCCTTTCTGGAATGTGTTTCTGAGACTTCCATATAAATTTCTTATAGATAAATCAATATTTTCACACAAACACACACACTCTTTCTCTCAACTATGATGATGATGATTACTACTATTACTACTACAACCAAGATCTGAATTTTGAAGGTAATCTACCTATTTTGAAGGTATCTACCTATTTCCCTGTGGGTTTATGTATGTAATATATTTTATGTACATATTCATATGCTGTATATGTTCACAGTATCAGGAGTACTCACTATGCACAGGGTGAGTTGAAAGATCTTATTTCATTTCAGCCTCTGATTTCCTCTCTTGTGATACATTGGCCATTCTGTGTTCTTAAACTTTCTTCAACATGATATTTTCTGCCTCCTTTAATATTAGGTTTTAGAACATAAAATAGCTATTTTCTCCACCTTCATTTATATTGCTTATAACACTGTTTCAATGTTCAGGCAACCATGATTTCAGACAAAATTGTTCTTTGTCTTTGAGAAAAATCATTTGATTCTTACATCATTCTGATTATCTTCAATTATGGCCAAGAGACTGAAATACTAGTCATTGACACTACATATCCAACCATTCATTTTCTCAATCTCACTTTTCAAATGACATACTTGAATGCATAAAGTGTGTGCCTCACATTCTTACATTTCTGTAGAACACAAAGGAAAGCTTTTGTTATTGTCCATGCTGCTATTACTAGTGGGAATCCCTTCATTCTGTTTGCATGAAAATCTTACAATAATCCCCTTGATTCAAAATATTTTACCTCCTTAGCTCCTTAAGCCCACATAACATGCTGGATTGCCCAATTTGTCACTATTAAAACATATCCTATTCTGAAAAATCTCTCAAAGACTACTTCATCTTTAGCTCAAATAAAAGCAGGACTGCCGCTTAAAGATACTGGTTTACTTGCTCACTCAAGCAGTGCCTGTTTCAATATTATAACCATTACATCAGAAAACAAGTACTCTCTGTGGCCTCTGGGTTGTGTCTGGTGTATAATTAGTTCCTTCTCATGTTTAATAACCCTTCAGATTCAGAGATCATAAGAAAATGTTGTAAAAATTCCTTTATTTAAAATATCTGCAAATCTTTGAAAACTCTCAGTTCCCTGACTGCTGTGGAGATTGTCTTTCAGGTTCCTGCTTCACAGAGGAGACTGCCAGACATTCTACAGGATACAGGAAAAAGTGACTGAAAAATTCTAGGCCTATAGGTTGAAGATGGATGTCCCAACATTGTAGAGGAACTTTGGGTGACTGTCCAGGCAGCCAGCTGTCTCTGTCATTCTAGATTTTTGGAAGTTGCTAACAATGCTCTTCCTTTTTGATTAGACAGAAAAGTGGCAGCACTGTAGGATATCTTTCTGTACTCTGTGAATATGTGTTGCTCTGATTGGTTGATAAATGAAACGCTGATTGGCCAGTAGCCAGGCAGGAAGTATATGCAGGTTAAACAGACAAGAAGAATTCTGTGAAAAGGAAGGGTTGAGTCAGGAGTCACCAGCCAGACACAGAGGACGCAAGACATCAAGGCAGAACTGAGAAAAAGCACCAAGCCACATGGCTAAACATAAATAAGAATTATGGGTTAATTTAAGTGTAAGAGCTAGTCAGTAACAAGCCTGAGGGAGTGGCTAAGCAGTTATAGTTAATATAAGCCTCTGTGTGTTTACTTAGGGGAAGCGAATGGGAGAGATTTGTTCTGACCGCTGGCATTCTGGGACACAGAAAAACTTCCAACTACAATTAAAGTTTCCCCAGTAATAAAACTTTAGAATCACTCAAATTGCTTATCTTCATGGTCAGATGGACACTTTGACTCACCCTACACTTTATTATATTTCATAATTAGTCTGATTCTTTACATGTATTTTTTTTCACTTAAACTGCCAACCTGGATAAATTGAATTTGGTTTTGTTCTGTTTCTACCATAAAATAATGTCCAGATGATTAGAAATAGAAAACCATACAGCCTTGGATGTGCAGAACAACCTGCACATATTTTTTAGCAGAACAAACAACTATATTTTTTTAGCATTTTCTCAAAATTCAGTGTACCCATTCTTCCTCCTTCATACAATCCTTAATTGAACTATTGTTCAACCTCAATTTATCCTATTCAATTAACTTGTTGAAATAAACAAAATTGATGAGGAGTCTGACTCTAAATATGATGGTATTTCTCAGAAAATAGACGTGTTACGGTTACTGTGGAAGAACAGAATTCACTAAATTGTGTGTACTCATGATGTGTGATAAACAACCACTGATTGCAATTATCATAGTGTATTTGACAAACTAATTTGTATTTAAAATACAATCTATAGCTTTTGAAGAAATTGAGATGCAGAAGAATCCGTGGCATATAAATTACATAGTGAGTTAATATTGGAAAATATATTTGCTAATACTTATCAAAAAAGAAAATAAATTAGTTTGTGAGCAAGATCTGCAGGAAACATTTTATCCCTAATACTTGCTTCTACCTAAATCATTTAAAGAATCAAGCAAATCTAAAACTTCAAAATGTACTTACACAAATACTTAATATAAACCATTATTGAAACAAAATTGTGACAAATTTTATCTCAGTTATAATAAAAATAGAAAATACATGGCTTTTAGAATAAAAATAATATTAGAAAAATTATAAGACAAAATTAAAAATGGAACAAAGTGCAATAAATATACAGGTCAAAAACATAAATGAAATAACATAATCACAGCAAATCAAAATAAATAAAAGATTAAAACAGAGTTAAAAAACAAAACAACTAGTTTTAAAACTGATAAATTATTAAAACTGTATACCATTTTAATTACTAGTTTTGATAGGTTCATTCATTTCTATAATGAGTGTTAGTCATTTTCATGTCAACATTTCCTTTCTACTTAAAATTCCTTTGCTACTAAAACTGTTCTTTCCAACAAATTCCCCTTCTAGTCACATGCTTTCCTATGTGTGCCTGAGTTTAACGAGAGTTTCTGGCATGAGCATGGCCAGGAGTCCCTCTGTTGTAGCAAGTACAACTGAACAGTGTCCATACTACTGAAAAAAATGGCCTCCCTTCTGCCAGTAACAACTTATTGCAAATAGTTCCAAAGGAAAGGCAGGATACCTTGGGCACATTCCTTACCCATAATTGTTGTGTGATGGTCTGTATGTCAAGTGTGTTGCTGATTGGTCAATAAATAAATCACTGATTGGCCAGTGGCCAGGCAGGAAGTATAGGCGGGACAAGAAGGAGAATAAAGCTGGAAAGTGGAAGGCTGAGTCAGAGACACTGCCAGCCGCCACCAGGACAAGCAGCATGTGAAGATGCCGGTAAGCCATGATTCGCGTGGCAGGGTATAGATTTGTGGAAATGGATTAATTTAAGCTATAAGAACAATTAGGAAGAAGCCTGCCACAGCCATACAGTTTGTAAGCAATATAAGTCTCTGTGTTTACTTGGTTGGGTCTGAGCGGCTGTGGGGCTGACAGGTGAGAGAGATTTGTCCTGACTGTGTGCCAGGCAGGAAAACTCTAGCTACACATAATGAAACATTTCACTAAGAATAATTAAAGAACTTTTGATCACATTATGATAGAAAAGGATATATAATACAGTGACATTAACAAAATAAGAAATTGTACAAAATCATCTATGTAGGAAAAATAAATACAAAATTAGAGATGCACAGTATCTTATTCTACAAAACAAAAATTTGTAATGCAAAATAAAGTTCAATAAATATAATTATAAAACATGTTCCAGTATCTTAGGGTATATAAAACATAGAAGGATATAAAAGGACAAAAAACAAAAAACAAAACAACAACAACAAAAAACCTGCCCTGCCCAATTAAAAAAAAAAAACAAAACAAAACCAAAAAAACCCTGATCCCCAGTGCATCAAGTTCAAGAAATATGATCAAAAAATTCAGAATTTCCATTAAAAACAGCAAATTTAAGATTCCTTTATTAGCACAACACATACAAAAGAAAAAAAATATTGTAATCAAGTTTAGAAAAGCAAGGGAAATATTGTCAAGAATGAATAATGAAAACCACACCAAAAAAAGACATCAAAAATGACATTAACATACAAGAAACAATGCAAATGTCTGATATAGAACATAATTCAGAATCTAGACATGCACTCAAGAACAATGCAGTACAACAATCAGCATCTTCCAACTATAGGAATTTTAAATTTTGCAAAGTTACAGGAATTATTAAGAGACTAAGAGAGAAAATATGGAATCATCTTCAAAGAGGCTGCAAACTAACGTGTCAGATTTCAAAATGTATTTGCTTGGCTTTTCACTTACACACCAACATTATTCAAGGCTGTTGCTACGTATATTTGTCTCATTCTACATCTTTCATCACTTTTCAGCATCTTTGGAACAGATTGCCCTTTGAAACAGCTTGTACAATTCAATATATATATAATTTAACTGAAATAAGCAGGAGTGTAACTAGATTGAACAGAAATTAGTACATATGCATTCAAATCTTATCTTTTTTTTGGCTCCATAGCCTTTCAGCTTTTTCCTCCCATAATGTCAGGGAGAGAAAAATTTATTTGAGAATACTCTTTTGTCATAATGTTTTTATTGGTTATTTGGGAATTTCATTTCATGAATCCCAAGCACACTCACTTCCCAGTCCTCCCAGGTCCGACCCCACACCCTTGTGACCTCTTTCTCCCTCCAAAAGGAAGAAGTCTAAAAATCTTTTTAATAATTATACATGACAATTGCAAATTAAAATAAATATAATGCTGTTCCAAAAGCTGTTCTCAATGAAGCCCAGCACACATAAATAAGTCTATTAGCACTTTCTATATCTTATGTATCACCTATGTTTGAAATTAACAATGACAAGTCCATTTTTCTTTATGTTTAATATGGAAGAAGGCAATCAGGAGATTCCTGTGCTTAGTTCAGACTCTGTGTCCTTACATAGCCATCGATAGATTATAAGCACTTGTGCATACTAACTATAAATTATCTCTATGTCATTGGTTTTTCTCATAACATCTATTATTTAACTTTCTTCTATATATTATCTAATAAGAGACTGATCTCTTTTTTATCATGATCAAAGCCACTACAAAAGAGTGTAAGTCAATTCAGTTATGTTGACCTTCAAAAGTATCTGACATTTGGAAAGGATAGTGACTACTATTGCTTTAATTAACATTGTGAACAGCTGGATTGACTATCTTATATTTTGTTTAACATATTTTTGGCTGTTTGACTCCATAAACTTGGTCTTTTTAATGAGACAACACATTATCAGGACCCTTAACTGTTTCAGGGAACTGTTATTTGATTTCTCAAAAAAAATGACAACATTTCTGTTATTCTTCTCATTATTTTATTTGTAAGTATATACAGATTTTAAATTTATCAGATAAATTCAAATTTTACTGAGCTTTGGGATGCATATTTTCATTTTTCAAGGACATTTTATCACATATTTGTAGCTGAAGTTTTCCTGGTCTTGCCCAGCTCCCATGGTCCTGTGGCTGCTTGGACCCAAGTAAACACAAAGAGTCTTATAGTAATTAAAACTGCTCCGCCATTAGCTCAGGCTAACTATTGGCTAGCTCTTACACTTAAATTAACCCATAATTCTTATTTATGTTTAAACATGTGGCTTACTACCTTTTCTCAGTTCTGCCTTGACATCTTGCTTCCTCTGTGTCTGGCTGGAGACTCCTGACCCTTCCCAGAATTCTCTTCTCTGCTTGGTTGCCTGTGCTTCCTGCCTGGCTACTGGCAATAAGCATTTTATTTATTAACCAATCAGAGCAACACATTCACAGCATACAGAGCGATATCCACAGCACATTTTTTTTTGTATAAAAAGTGATAAAAGTTTACCTTGTTATTTAATGTTTGTAGTGATTACAATTCAATAGTTGAAATCTGCTCATAACTCCTAGTTTATGGAATCTGGTGTTCCAGGATTAACAACTTTTCCATATGCAAGCTGTTTCGTTTCAAAATACCTACTTGTTGTTTGGTGTTTCATATGTTTCAGGAAGCTTCAGATCCCTCATGCCACTCAGGTAGATGGCAGCATTACAAAAATTTCCTCAGAACTTATGTGGGCTTCAGGGTTGCAGATGGTTCCCAAGGGAGATTTAAACATAAAATAAACTTCACGAAGATGGGGAAGTCTTAAGGATACAAGAATCAAATGAAAGAAAATGCAGCAAAAATCTGAAAAATTGTCGAAGATGAAAAAGAATTCATGATCCAGGTAGATGGTAGACCTCACTGGTCTGACTTAGAACACTTGACTCAGAAATACATTGGGAGCAAGAGCATGTAACCATGGCCAACAGAGTGGAAGTCCATGTTTTGAAATAACCTTGTCATATTATGTAACAGAGAATGATTTGGACATTACTGATAAATATTAGATGTTTAGAATGACATGGGAATATAATCTTCTGATAATGGAAATACTTTCATTTTTTCTTATAACTTGGCATCTCTATTTTATGGGCATTGTATATTTATTTTGAAAATAAAAATATTTTTAAATATATAGTATATATAAAACTAAAAAAGTATTGTAAAAACTGAAGGTCAGCATTTTAGTAAATTACATTGAGTCACAATATACAAACTATCAGAAAACCTGTATTTAAAATTCAACACAACTTGACTTTCATTAATTTGTGTATGTTTTAATCATAGTGAAAAAAAATTTTTTCCATGGTGAAAAATTTACAGGAACTTAGAAAACATCTTTGTGTATTTTTAAAATTCTGTATTTGTCAATGAAATTGTCTAGCTTTGAGAAACATCATCCAAAATACCTCATTGGTAGCACAGGATTCACTTGTATTATTGCAACAACAAATTGCCTGATTGAAAACAACAAGCAATCAAAATGGACAATTTAATTTGGCCTTACAAACCCTTATCAAGTAATTGTATATTAATAAAAAAAACAAAAAAAGAAAGAACAAAACAAAAATATACACTATTTAAATTAATGGAAATCTCACAAAAATGCAAGGAGGGATAAAAATATTAGTCTAATTTAGCAACTATGATTAAAAATGAGTAAGCATACACTTGGGCAAGGGTATTTTCTTGGTCAAAATATGATTTACAGAAGTGTATGAGATTACTGAGGAAGAATAAAGGTCTAATATGTCCCCCCTCCCCACCCTACCCCCCCCCCGTGTGTATTTATTTACTCATTCACTTTTTTTTTATTTTCAAAACATCTGCTATGTTTCTATTTTGTTTTGCAGAGTCTATAATTTTAGTAAATATTTACAAACATACTTCAAAAGTGTAGCCTGAGTGTGGCCCACTGCCTGGCAGCAGCAGCTCTGGATTACTGTGTACACTTTCCTGGAAGCTCTATGGCAATCGGCTGTCTTTTTCCTCATCTTTCTTTCTCTAGATTACTTCATAGACGGGTTGCCTACATATAAAGACAAATCTGCATGATTTTAGAAAAACTATTTTCAATTGTTTTAATAATACTTACTTTTTCTTATTTTTTTTTTCGTGCAATGTATTTTGGTCATATTCTTTCTCTTCCCAATTCCTCTCACATCCTCCGCACCTCCTTAACGTACACTTCATGTCTTCTCTTTTGTGGAAAAGAAAAACAATACAAAAATAGAATAAAAAATGAAAATCAAAACAAACTAAAAAATGATAAATATTAGTCAAATGTAGCAAAAACCTCACAAACAAGCAAACAAACAAAAAGTCAAAGCAAGCAAACAAAACAAAATGAGCAAACAAACAAAAAGCATGAAGTCTCTTGTGTGTTGCCCAAATACTTCTGGGCCTTAAACCTGACCTGGACTGTGTTTGATATAGGCATTGACACTCCACTGGAGAAAACTGATTTTTCCCCCTTTGCCAGCAGGTATCAATTGCAAATAGCTTTTTAAAATTGAATAGGATTTGTGTCTACTATCCCTTCTCTGGTACTTTGTCTGTTGAACCTATGTAGGTCTCATGTATGTTCTCACAATCTCTGTTGATTCATATGTATTGAGTCGTCTTGCATCTGGAAGATGTAGTCCCCTTAGCATCATCTTCTACATCTGGTTCTTACAATCTTTCTGCTTCCTTTTCCTCGTAGATCACTGAGCCTTGAAGTGAGGGTTTGATAAAAGACATCCCAATTAGGGCAAAGTGCTCCAAAGTTTCTCACTCTTCACATCTCCATTTGTGGGTCTCTGTGTTAATTCATACCTGCTATAAGAAGATCCTCTGAAGAGGCAATACTCACAATATGTCGTTGAGAGTCATTTTGCTTCTATTTGTCTTTAGCAAGTTAATTGTAGTAAGTTTTCCCCTACGGCCCATGACCTCTCTAGTCTCAGCTTTTATGATAATATCTTTCATACAGCTTCCTTCAGTTTAATGTAAACATTATATTTGACTTTGTAATTTGGTACAGATAATAGTCAAAATAGTTTAATACTGAGATTTATTAAGCAAAATGCATTTACATATCAACACTTATAGTGGGTAGCCATTCCAGCTTTGTTCTGGAAGTTCCAACCCCCATTGAGACTTCGGCAACTGTCACGCCTACAAGGCGGGGCCAAGGGAGGCGCCTGGGGACCGGAGATCTGGATCGGTGAACACTCTCTTGGTTCCAGGACCCTGGATGGTTGAGGTGGACAAAGCAGAGCTCCAGAGAACACCGCTGGACTGTGATACACCTTCCCCAGACCCCGCGACCTACCTATCCCTTAATTTGTAAGTTACGCCATTAAATAAATCTCCTTTTAACTACGTGGAGTGGCCTAAATAAGTTCACCAATATCTGGCGCTCATGTGGGGCAAATTCCAAAAGCCTGGGTGGCTCCTGCCCTCAGCCCCCTCCCCGGCTAGCCGGTACCTAAACCTGCCTGCAAAGTTCCATATAACCAGGGAACACCCACACGGTTCCATTCCCGAAAAAGGGAGCAGCTAGTCCGGTCTCAGCTCCCTAGCTTAGCCCCGAGACCAGCGAAAGAGGCACTCCCCAGCTTCCTGAGTGCACGCGCGCCAGCTGCGGCTCGGCTCTGCCATCTTGACTCCAGCGAGCTGCAGTCAGCCAAGATCACCAGCAGGCCCTGCTTTGGAGCTGTATCATCGCCACCTGCTGGCTGAAAAGTGCTACTACACCTCCCAAAACCACAAAAGGTAAGTAAAAGTACCTGATAATTTTACACCTTAAAATTGACTGACAAATTTTGAGTAATTCTTGTAATATGGCTGACAACATTACTTCACAAGAATTTGAAAACCTTTTTGCCTGTATGATGAATGACATCTTCCTGGAAATATACGACCTTCCTAAGGCATATCTGGCCTGTACCATTTTGGCATTCATCGTAATAATTCACACAGTGTTCAAACACTGGTTTAAAAACAAGAACAAAGATGAGTTATTATTGGGACTGATACAGGCTTTAAGCGAGAGCAATGAAGGCTTACAGAAAAAGATTCTCTCTCTGGAATCTGCTAACCAGGATTTACAGGTTTTCAAAAATAACAATGAAGGCTTACAGAAAAAGATTCTATCTCTGGAATCTGCTTTAATGGATAGCAATGAGACCTTAGAGAAAAAGATTCTCTCTCTGGAATCTGCTAACCAGGATTTACAGGCTTTCAAAGATAGCAATGAAGACTTACAGAAAAAGATTCTATCTCTGGAATCTGTTTTAATGGATAGCAATGAGACCTTAGAGAAAAAGATTCTCTCTCTGGAATCTGCTAACCAGGATTTACAGGCTTTCAAAACTAACAATGAAGGCTTCCAGAAAAAGATTCTTTCTCTGGAATCTGCTAACCAGGATTTATAGGCTTTCAAAACTACCAATGAAGGCTTACAGAAAAAGATTCTATCTCTGGAATCTGCTTTAATGGATAGCAATGAGACCTTAGAGAAAAAGATTCTTTCTCTGGAATCTGCTAATCAGGATTTACAAAACAGGCTTGTACCAAAAATTGATCTTATTGATAATAAATGTGAATATTTAATGGACAGAACACTAACTCTCCAGACACTATATAAGGAAGAAAGATTATCATTAATTGATAAGATAAGGTCCATGGAATCATGTGTTTCTGAGGAACATAAAAACTTCTATGATTCCATGAGAAATCTGGAGTCCCTTGCCAGAGAGGAGGTTCACTCCCTAGAACAGACCCTAGGTGCTCGTTTGTAGGCCTTAGAAGAAACTCTCAGTAAACATGACAAGGGACCTAATAAGCAGAAGGGCAAGACCATAGAGGTTGTAACATCTCCAAATGGCTCTCACACAATGGCTTATCCTGTTATCATCCATGAGAAGCCAGCGGATGACACACACCCCGAGCCTTATAATACATATACATTACAACCAATTTCAACAAGGGACTTTAAAAATATAAAGGAAGCAGTAGTTACGTATGGGATACACTCCACATACGTAAAACAATTGTTAAATTCGTGGTCTACCTCACATAGAATCATCCCAGATGACTGGCATCAGTTAATTTCAGCTGTTCTAGAATATAGTCAGCAGCTACAGTGGAAAAGCTGGTTGAGAGAAGAGGCAAAAAATTTAGAACAACAAGGTAAACTCAGAGGTTTTGTGATCTCCCAAGATCAAATACTTGGTGAGGGATGTTTTGCTGACAGGAATGTACAAGCCATTTATGATGAACATACAATATCCCTATGCCGTACAGCAGCTCTAAATGCTTGGGAAAAAATTCCAGAACCTGGAAAACCAACTGAGGTATACACAAAGATATTTCAGGGACCGCATGAACCTTTCACTGATTTTTTACAAAGACTGAACACAGCTATAACAAGAGCTGTATCGGATAAAGAATTAAGAAAAGTATTAATTGAGTCTTTGGCGTTCGACAATGCTAATGCAGAATGCAGAAGAATACTTACACCATTAAAGATCAGATCAGCTCCTTTGGAAGAATGGATTCAGTATACTAATGGTGTTGAGTCTCGTAACTACAGTAATGAAGCTTGGATAGGAGAGACAAATCCCAGAGGTGAAAGAAGGCCCCGTGTTACCAAATGTTTTAAATGTGGTACACCATGTACATGGGGTAATCCTAGGAGTAATACTCCTTTTAGGAATAGCCTAAACAGGAGACCCCAACCACCTCCCGGATTATGTAGAAGGTGTGGCAAAGGCCGACATTGGACCAGTGAGTGCAGATCAAAAATAGATATACGAGGTAACCCTTTACTGGTGGGAAACGCCTCAGGGGGCCTCTTGCAGGCCCCCAAATCAAATGTAGTACGAACATTCCCAGCCACTGTGGAAGAAATTCCTCTCCAGGACAACTGAATAAACCACTGCCTAATGTAAAAACCGATACTGCAATGGATGATAAAACAGCTCTGATGGATGGATCACAGTTTACAAAGAACACTATAAAACAAATATTTTGGCAGACTTCCATAAATGATCAAAGACCAAAGCTTAGAATTCGAATTAATGGCCTGGTTATGGAGGGACTGGTAGACACAGGTGCAGATGTGACTATAATTACACCAAAATCATGGCATCCGAATTGGCCTCTTCAAGAGGCAGATGTCCAACTTTTAGGGATTGGCACCCTATCTCAGATAAAACAGAGTTCGAGATGGGTTGAATGCATAGGGCCAGAAGGACAGAGAGGAAGACTGCAGCCATATGTAGCAAATGTAGCAGTAAATCTTTGGGGCCGAGTTCTGTTACAACAGTGGAATACCCAGATTAAAATTCCTACACTTTCAGAAAAAGAATACAGACCAATGCATGTTTCTAGGAATAATATCATCGCATGCTATAAAAATCAGGCACCAAGCATTCAGGCTGTTCACAAACAGAGCACAACTGCTGTTGAACTCTCAGAAGTACCAACTGCCTTACCTTTAAAATGGCTAACTAATAAACCTGTCTGGGTTGGACAATGGCCTTTGACAAAAGAGAAGCTACAAGCTTTAGAACAGCTGGTTCAAGAGCAGTTAAATGCTCAACACATTGAAGAATCTACCAGCCCTTGGAATTCTCCTGTATTTGTTTTTAAAAAAAAGTCTGGTAATTGGAGAATGCTGACAGATCTGAGAGCTATTAATAAAGTAATTCAGCCAATGGGCTCCCTACAGACTGGGATGCCCTTGCCCTCTCTGCTACCTAAAGAATGGCCTATAATAGTTATTGACTTAAAAGACTGTTTCTTTACCATACCCTTACAAGAAAATGATAGAGAAAAATTTGCCTTCACAGTACCTAATTATAACAATTCTCAGCCAGTCAAGAGATATCAATGGAAGGTCCTCCCACAGGGAATGTTAAACAGCCCTACTTTGTGCCAATACTTTGTGCAGAAACCATTGGAGATAATTCGTGTAAAGTTTCCACAATCCATAATTTATCACTATATGGATGATATCCTATTAGCTGATCCAAAGTTAGATACATTAGAAAGCATGTTTGAAAAAGTAAAAAAAGTTTTGCCTCACTGGGGACTGCAACTTGCTCCTGAAAAAATACAAAGAGGAGATTCTATTAACTACTTAGGATATAAGATAGAGCTACAAAAAATTAGACCCCAAAAGGTACAGCTAAGGAGAGATTGATTGAAGACTCTTAATGATTTTCAAAAGTTATTAGGAAGCATTTCCAACTTACTGGGTATCATGGGAATACCCAAAGATGGACTACAAAATTTGGCTAATACTCTAGAAGGGGACAAAGAATTAAATAGTCCAAGAGAATTATCAGCTGAAGCTGAGAAGGAATTGGCTCTAGTAGAAAAGACAATTCGAGAAGCACATGTGGATCGTGTGGATCCAGAACTTAAATGCATTCTTGTCATATTCCCCTCCAGACATTCCCCAACAGGTGTTTTGATGCAGAGGGAAGATATTATATTGGAATGGATATTCCTGCCACGTAAACCAAATAAGAAATTAAAGACTTATATAGAAAAGATCTCTGATTTGATTCAAAAAGGTAAACTAAGACTTCGCCAGTTGACAGGAATGGACCCAGCAGAAATTGTAGTACCTTTAACTAATGAAGAAATTTCATCACTATGGAAAGATAATGAATACTGGCAGAGAGCCTGCAGTTACTTTTTGGGAGAGATTAACAACCACTATCCCAAAAGCAAGAGAATAGAATTTATAAAGAAAACCGAATGGGTCCTTCCTCACATTGTACGACAAAAGCCAATTTCTGGAGTCCTCACATTCTATACTGATGCAAATAAATCAGGGAAAGCAGGATATAAATCAGGAGACTTAAGTAAAGTGGTACAAAGTCCATATAGCTCTGTACAAAAGGCAGAACTGTATGCCATTCTTATGGTACTGATGGACTTCAGAGAACCCCTCAATATAGTCACTGACTCTCAATATGCAGAGAGAGTTGTTTTACATATTGAAACTGCTGAATTTATTCCTGATAATACAGAATTAACTTCATTATTCATACAATTTTAGGAAATCATCAGAAAAAGGGAACATCCTATATATATAACACATATCAGATCCCATACAGGTCTGCCAGGACCTCTAGCACAAGGTAATGATGAGATTGATCAGTTACTAATAGGTAATGTGCTAGAAGCTTCAGAATTTCATAAGAAATACCATGCAAATAGCAAAGGTTTGAAGAAGGATTTCTCCATCACTTGGCAACAGGCTAAGGATATTGTGAAAAAATGTCCTACTTGTTCCATCTATAACCAACTTTCATTACCTGCAGGGAGCAATCCAAAAGGTATACAAAGAAATGAAATTTGGCAGATGGATGTGTTTCATTTTGCAGAATTTGGAAGATTAAAGTATGTACATCATACCATTGGCACCTATTCAGGATTTCAATGGGCAACTCCTATGAGTTCTGAAAAGGCTAATTCTGTGATTACACACCTATTAGAAGTTATGGCCATCATGGGGATACCTGTACAAATTAAGACAGACAGTGCTCCAGCATATGTCTCCAATAAAATGAGACAATTCTTTGCTTATTACAATATAAAGCATGTTACAGGTATACCACACAATCCCACAGGCCAAGCAGTCATAGAAAGATCCAATCGAACTTTAAAGGATATGCTAAATAAACAGCAACAGGTAACAATGACTCCTAGAAATAGATTGCATAGTGCTTTATTAACCTTGAATTTTCTCAATGCTGATGAGAAAGGAACAACAGCTGCAGAGAGACATTGGACGACAGACAAAACTCCCGAGCTAAACCAACCAGTTTATTTTAAGGATGTGCTGACCTTAGAATGGAAACCTGGATATGTTCTACGTTGGGGAAGGGGTTTTGCCTTTGTTTCTGCAGGAGAAGAAAAGCTATGGATACCAACAAAATTAATAAAAATTTGATTTGAACAGGAAAAACCCCTTGATGAGGTGAAGTAAAAGATCATCCACCAATGTGACATCTCTACAAGTTGTAAGAAAAATTTAACAATCAAGGTTGGGGTAGGGTTCTGTTTTTGTCTTTCCAGGATAATGGAAATACCCATCTTCCAAAAATCATAAGGCCTTGGATATCCGGATGTTTACAGCAGAAAGAAAGAATCTATTGGTACCAATCTACACACGGTAAAATCTCACTGTCTAACATCTATCTCTCTATCAATATAGAAAAGTTGTGGTTCCAACTCAATTATAAGCCAAGCTGGCTTTGGAGATGGAATTGGCTCACTCCTTCTCTAAACCCAAGCACATTGCTAAAAGAAAAGTTTGAGAGATTCTTCAGTACCATATCAGAAGAGCCCTCTGGTGTGGGACAGAAGGAAACCAATAAAAAGGGACCATTGTCTTCTAGATTCTAATTCTCTCCATGCTTACTCTTGATTTCTCAGAATCCTTTCTTACATGCTATGTCCTCTTTAAATCCAAATCTTCCATTTTGATAACAAATAAGTTTTTCTAATAGCAATCTCAGAAGTCTCCAGAAGGAAGATGGGGCCCCAACAACAACTCTACCCAATCCAGAATGATGCCATGGTAATCATCATCATACTACACTTCTTACCAGAATTTCAGACAATCTTACCCATTACTCTAAGACTTGCTGAAGAACCTACAGTTAGTCTAACTGAAATTTAACTATCTGCGCTTTCTCACAGTACCCAACAGAGATAACATCACCCCCTAAACAGCAGGAAGCAATTTTAAGAAAACGACGCCCCTTCTCCCTTAGGTTTCATAATTCTCAGGGTTATGGATGATGGTTATAGGGTTGGGGGTGGAAGGAAATATTAAACTCAGTACTCCTAAAAAAAAAAAAAAAAAAAAAAAAAAAAAGGAAAAGAAGAAATGGAATGTATAGGTATAAGATATTATGGTAGATTATTGTGTATAATAGTAAACAAATTTAGTAAAATAGCAGCCTTAAATAATTTGCACTGTAATTTGCACTGTTATGGATTCTTATATGTTGATACAAATGTAAACTATTTTTATATTCCTGTTTAAGATAATTTGTATATTGATACAAATACAGAACTATACTTGGTATAATGTACATATATTTCTACTCTTATTTGAAATATTTGTATATTGATACAAATGTAAATTTATATCTGTCATACTTTATGTATGTTCTACTTCTGTTTAGGATATTCGGTATATTGATATATATTTAAGATTATTGTCATATTGCATATCCCACTACATACTCCTACCTCTGTTATAAATATTGATATATATTTAAGATTATTGTCATATTGTATATCACACTATACACTCCTACCTCTGTTATAACATCTTGTGTATTGTCACAATTTTGAAGTCATCATTCTTTACCATACACTTGCTTATAGACTGTCTACCTTGTTTATGTGAAGCCTTAGTCCTTAGGTTATTTCGGTAGATAAGACTTGTAGATTTATAGTCACCTATGCTTGTCATCTCTATAGTTACATTAGTCAGGTTATACAGATTTACAGATACATAGGTCAGATGGACAGGTAATCTTCAAACACTTCATAGACCTAGAGAATATGGCATTTAAATAACTTAGAATTCTGTTGATGCGAGACACAATTGCTCCTGGCTGCACCAATTTGATCCCGAGAGAATGTTGGGCTTCTAGACATTTCCATTTGGAAGTTTGTCTTCTTGGCACAAAATGGCCTACTGGGCAAAGAACTGCCCTTGCCTCGACAGCTGACAGTACAAATGCAATGCTATCCTTTCTGGACAAGCGGGACACAAGGAAAGCGACCACTGTACTCTGCCAAGACAGGGTAAGATGGTCTTTCAGAATTCCTGCTTCTGAAAATGGTCTGTCAGATACTTTAGGCCTGTAGCCAATTTGAATGCACCAACAATGCTGAGAAACATTAGGTGATTGTCCAGGCTGCCAGCTGTCTCGGTCTACTCTCACAAGATTCCCGAAAGTTGCTTGCATCCATCTACCATTTCTCAGGTACCATTATATTCCTTCTCAGGTCTTTGATGGGATTGAAGACTAGCAGTTATAGTTACAACTTAGTAGACAGAACATATTAAGTATTAGATTCAGGTTCTTTAGGATAGGACACCTTTTGGAATGATCTTTGTAACATGCCATTTACCTATGCTCTATACTTCTCTGGATTTTAATATGTGTTTCTTGTTTGATATTGTTTGCATTGGTTGTAGTTCCATCTTATCTAGGTCATTATCCCTCATTATTCCTGGATAATATTTGATAACCATTCCTTTGTATATAGTCTTGTATTAGGTTAGAACTTTCTTATTTAGACAAAAAGGGGGAGATGTAGTGGGTAGCCATTCCAGCTTTGTTCTGGAAGTTCCAACCCCCTTTGAGACTTCGGCAACTGTCACGCCTACAAGGCGGGGCCAAGGGAGGCACCTGGGGACCCGAGATCTGGATCGGTGAACACTCTCTTGGTTCCAGGACCCTGGATGGTTGAGGTGGACAAAGCAGAGCTCCAGAGAACACCGCTGGACTGTGATACACCTTCCCCAGACCCCGCCCCCTACCTATCCCTTAATTTGTAAGTTACGCCATTAAATAAATCTCCTTTTAACTACGTGGAGTGGCCTAAATAAGTTCACCAATAAACACTGAAATGAAGAAAATAGGGCAGAAAAGAGGAGTTAGGCCAGGCTTGGTGATTTCTCTTCTATGAAATTTGAAACCACAGTCTACTGATGGCTCATTATAGGGACTGGAGGGTCCTGTTATATTTATTAACTCAATAGAAACAGTAGTTGAATAATCTATTTATACTCCATTCAATGAATCGATGACGTATTTCTATCATTCATAATCTTCCTTAAGTTCTGCTGACTATACTCAGCAGATTTTGAGATCACCCTCAGAGGCACAAACTGATAACATACTTCAGCTTTTCGTTTTATGGAATGATTAGAATTCTCCATCTGCCTCCAAAACTCGCTCCACTGTTTGCCACTGTATACTTTGTTCTCTGCTGTGGGATAATGCTTTTGTACACTGGTTTAATAAAATGCTGATTGGCCAGTAGCCAGACAGGAGGTATAGGCAGGATAAGCAGACAAGGAGAATTCTGGAAAGAGGAAGGCTGAGTAAGGAGACGCCATCCTTTTGTCCAGGGAGCAGCATGTAATGGCACACAGGTAAAGGCACAGAACACGTGGCAACATATAGATGAACAGAAATGGGCTGAGTTTAAGTGCAAGAGCAAGTCAGTAGTAATCCTGAGCTAATGGCTGGGCAGTTTTAATTAATATAATCCTCTCTGTGTTTACTTGGATCTGAGCGGGACCAAGGACCACAGGAGCTGGGCAGGCACAGGACAACTTTTAGCTACAGTACTTCTTTACTTGCATGCAATACTACATATCACACTGATGTCTGCTTTATTATTTTCACTCTTTGCTATTGAAATAACATGGTTGGTCAGTGATATCCAATTAGTATCTTTGTATCTACTGCCACTTACTGCCAAAGCAAAACTTATTCTTGCCAAAATTAAAGAGGCAAGGAAGATACTCAGACTGCTTTAATAGAACAGAGGGGTCAAGCTTAACTCTGATAAAGGAAACAATTTTAGAGTTTAAAGTGCTGGGATGGGGAAGAAGCTAAATAGCATTTACTGCTTTTTTATTTGTATGTTTTTTGTTATTTCATATTAAATCAATAAGTAAGCCTTTCTTATCTTTATGCCAGAGGTAGTTTTAAAACTTGCTTACATTTCTGTGTCCCTTTCTCCCTCAGCTAGGCTCCTACCTTCTTAGAGGGTGGAAAACAGGAACTCTATTTCCCCTCTGGTTACATTTCTAATAGAAGACTCCAGGATTTTTGAGAAATACCTGACTGAACGGTGAATTAGAAGGTAGCTTTCAAAAATATTTATGTAACCAAAGTATGGCAAAACCATTCACAAATTGTCTAAAGTGAATCCCCTGTAAGAAAAGGGCAGCAGGAGTGAGCTTGTCTCAGGGAAAATTCTCAGGATTTCTTGGTGAATTTTAAGGACTTTTGACCCACTGTTACTTTTCAAAAAATGTATTTATATTTATTTGTATGTATATTTTTACATACATGTACTGAAGTTTCTCATCAAAAACATAAGAAGAAAGTTTAAAATAAATGAACCCATGAAATAATATTAATATTAGAATAGGCTACTACTTTAAAATCTTTTTGGAGTCAACATCTTTGAAATGCTTTTTACATAGTAATTATGAAATATATATATATATATATATATACATATATATATATGCAAAATTACACGTTTTTGCAGAGATAGTATTGTTTTCTTTTATATATTCACAAATGACATTACAAATAGTATTTTTCCTGCATAATGATATTAGATAAAGGGAAGCCTTGGGTACCTGAGTCTTTCTCACATATAATCACTGATCAAATCTCTAGACTGTTGGTTCAAGTTGCTTCTGGGGCTCCCATTTTCACAAACTTATTTCCTGCCATTTACTGAAACCATGTACTTCAATATTTGTTATAAATCGGATAAAGGAAAACATAAAATTAAACACAGTATGGCAACTTTGTTTCTAAGGAACTGACTACAGAGTCTGAGGGGGACTGTAACATCGCTTTCTAAATTGTCCAAATTCTTGCATCCACTTCATACGAATATGGACATGTCTTTTCCATTGAGTCGTCTTATGAAAGGGTGAACAACTGTTTTTAAGACTCAGTTTTGATTAACACGAGCTCACTAAATTCCTTGAAGCCTTAGGTTCTTTTTCAATGGGAGTAATTACCATAGTTTAGTATGTTTGCCAGGAGTATTGAATTGGGAAGTTTTGCCATTTACTTAGAAAAAAGCCAGCAAAGATTAAGTGCTCAATAGTAACAATTATCGATTGAAATCTTGAAAGGTTTGGTTTTAATAAATAATCAGACTCTTACTCCATGGAGACATCCAGTTTATAACTTCCCTATCAGCATCCTCCTGCCTGGCTCTAAGGATCAACTGTAGGACAATGGTGCCACTATTTCATGAGACTGTGCAGTATATTCCTACTCCACTTTGAGCATATTCCCGCAAAATTTGCATGTCTGTCACACCTATTGCTTCTATATCTTTTTCAATGGCTATGAAAAGCATATAGAGCATAGGTAAATTTGAAATAATTTGCATTGTTTGACAAATACATATTTATAAATGTCAATTTTACATCTGTTGCTTTTAAACTTTTTATTACCTAAATTAGCAAAGTTTCAATGAACACAAAACTCTTAGAGTCACCTTGGTTTGTCACTGCCGTAATTTCAGCACAAGGTGTTGAACCACATGTCACTCTGGATTCTCTAAGGTGGTTGTGAGTCCTCCAAAGATGACTGGAGGCTGATGTGTGTCAGGTTCTCAGGCACCAGGCATTTTATTATAGAGATATGAGAAAAAGCAATGAATGTCAAGATGGTATAAAGGCGATGTCATTGCCTTCAGGAGCTTAAGGGGAGAGATGTTTTCAGAATCCCAGCAGCATCAATCCTGTAACCTCTCAGCCACTACTGACTCTTGACTTGGACAGTGGAAATAACAGTCATTGAATACTCTTGCTTCAAGGATTTGTTGAATGACCAGAGTATAAAGAGCTACCACTGATACTGAATCGCCACATGACTCACTGATGGAGGAAAAGTACAGGACTGTTTATTTCACCATTTTTTATGGATACAGAAACTATGTGTTTGCAAAACTTTAAAATCTGCCACTCAAGTGGAATGACAGCTTCAGCATCTGTGACTTTGTTTTCTTTACCTTTTCTCCTATCTCTTGATCATATGCAAACTTCCTTTATTTTTGTTTGTTTGTTTGTTTGTTTATTATTAGGATAACTTTGTTATTTCTTATAGCACTCAGCCACATTTACTCAAGATGACATAAGCTTTGTTTAAACACAACATTCATCCAAATTCTTTGTCCAATAATTGGACTCTGGCAGTTTCTATTGTTCTATAAATCAATCGTGTCCCTGACTTCCCCCTGTCTTCCTTTCATACTAGATATGTCCTGGCTGCCTTAGTTCTATCACACTGGTCTCATTGTTTCTCCAGCACACCTTGTATTCTATCATGCATGTTAATGAATTCAGTAGACTTCCTTGATAAAACATACAGCAGCTATGATGATTTTCCTAGAGGCTGTCTTTTCTACCAAGTAGAATTTCTGACAGTTGAGACTTCCTATGATGCAATTATCTGCCTTTTGGATGACTAGCACAGTGCTTGGTAAACAAAGGATTGCTATCATTTTCACCGTGCTTCCACAAAAGGGACCATCACCATTTTAAATGAGTCTGTAGTATACATATACTGAGTCCTTATTTGTTAAGCAGGTGATATTGTAATCTTAATTTTTTTCTTTACAAGAGTTCAGAAACGAATTTTGAAGCCTGAATTTCAATCATATTTCCACTACTACCAAGTGCTTTCTATGATTCTAGTAAACTTATTTTGGTGCACAAATAATTAATAGCAATACTGGCACACAACAAGCACTCAACAAGTAGTAGTTTAAAACATATTTTCTTTCATGAGAAAGCCTAAAATATAAACAGTACCTCCACAGATATTTGTTTTACTGTAATTGGAATGTATGTTTCTGATTTACTACTTTCATGATTTAATGAGGTAAAAAATATAATTGTGTAATGTAGCAAAGCTATCAATAATATCATGGATAATTAAGAATTAGAATTTGCAGTTTTATTTCTTCCTAGATGTATCATATATTCTATTGTATTTCCCACTTCCTATTTAAATAACACAAAAAAATCTTTTTCTGTTTATATTATTACTTTTGCTTGCATGATTTTCTGTACACCACATACATGCCTGGTGCTCAAAGATGATGTTGAACCCCCAGATGATAATTCACTGAAATGTAGT
Organism: Peromyscus eremicus; assembly: GCF_949786415.1. NCBI lineage: Eukaryota > Metazoa > Chordata > Mammalia > Rodentia > Cricetidae > Peromyscus > Peromyscus eremicus. The sequence goes on along the minus strand of NC_081425.1, from coordinate 40,788,800 downwards.
GCTAGAGACCAGACATGGGTCCTCTGTTAGAGGACTTAACCTCTGAAAGAGTCTTTGGTTAAAAGTTTTTTTTTTTTTTTAAAGTTGTAATTCTATACAGACACACATGAACACACACATACATACATACATACACACCCAGTGTAAAATTAAAATGAACATCAAGAGGCATTTTTATAAAAGAGAATTATGTCTGTAATATTTGGAAGTAAATCTTGATCTGCATCCCAGAAGCTCCCCGACAGCGTTTGAGCTCTCTATTATATTTCAGTTTGTTCTTCTGAACTAACTGTGATAGAGAACTCATTTCTCATGGTTTCTTTCGTTCAGAACAATGATTGAGAAATTGGTTAAAATTTCCGTGTGTCAGTTGTTTATTCCCACTTATTTTTTTTTTGTCTATGATGCAACTTTATTGTCTATTATATTATTGATGCATATGTGTGTTATTTGCAGTTCGAATTCTTTTGACTAATACTGTCACTCTTGAGGAAAACAAACTGTCTGTGTGTGTGTGTGTGTGTGTGTGTGTGTGTGTGTATGTTATAATTATAGAAGCAATCAGATTTAATAGATACAATTAAACTAATGGAAAGTAGTTACATCACTTATTTTTCAGCAGACTGTGAGTTCTAATGTTCAAATGTTACTAGTGCTTGATGTATTTTATATAGTTTCTAAATTTCTCCATATTCATTTATTTTCAGGATGTTTTCCCTTTTGGAACTTGTATTTTTAATTTTATAAGGGGACTATTGATTATGTCCGGTTTTAATTGTTTATAGTGTAGCTGTTGATTTCTTAGACATTGCTTAAACAAGTTCCATAAGGACCCACATTGTTACAATTTTTTTTCAGGATAGGTTCTGATATCAACTCTTCATATTGACGCATATTTATTCATTACTTTATGATAGGCATTTTGTTTTAAAAATTACCATATACAATAATTTGAGACACTGAAATAGTCATTTCTAAATGCATAGGGATTAGTCAGCCTCACCTGAAGTAAGAATGACAAGCACATTGGTGAATGAAACAATCCAGCTGCTCCTCTTCTTTATATGCAACACATTCACTGAGATATTAGAACGTGGAAAATATAATGTTCCTACCAACATCTCTTGTTGAATTAATGCCCAGGTGAGTTCTTCTGAAATGTTGCAGTTGTATCTTAGCAAAAACAAGAAGCACTAAAGCATCATCCTTATTAGGATCCAATTTGCCACAGCAGCAGTCAAGTGGCTCAGTTTCTCCCAGTGGTGATGGGAAGGGAAAGGCAGGGATGAAAAAATTAAATTAAATTCATAGTGCAATGCACATATGGAATTCAATATTGACAGCTCTAATTATACCAACCTTACTATCACAAGTTCATTAAGTGAGAGTAAAGAATTAACAATTACCCTATTTTTTATTTCACTATTCTTTTAGTACTGAGGTTTCATCATTCATTCTCCCATTTAATTTAATCTTGATGGAGATCATTGGGGTTTTGAAAAAGTGTATTCATTATTACTTTGATACATGCATAAACAGATATGCAAACGAACAGTTAGAAAGGCATCCTACAGCTAAATATATGGTTAGAGAAACTGTCAGCATAAAATGTTGAGCTCAGATATCTGCCAGTGTTTATTTGAATTTTCATGAATTACCCAGTGTAAAAAACAACCCATTAACTACACTGTTGGTAAAATTATTCATTAAACAAAAATCACACTTTTATATTTTCTTCACACTGAAAAGCATAACTGTTTCTCAATAAGAAACATACTACTACTCCTGCTTACAATTCATCAGGCTTAAACTAAATATGCATTACACTGTGATTTCTGACTGCCTAAACCCTAAAAGTTCTTATCTAATATAAGGAGCCCCATAATGCCAATCTCAAAACAGTAAGGCAGATGCTACAAAGTGTGTCGAAAACATGGAAAAGTATGATCTATCAATACCACCGATTTTGAGGTCTCAGGAAAGTGGAATATGTTGAAGATTTAAATATTTGATATCTATAAAATTTCTGGCATTGGGATTCTCCAAGAGAATCACTAAAGTTTGAAGGCTTCTGAAATTTTCCACACTCCTATGATGTGCTATGTGGACAGTCTTCATGGACTAGAGTCTATAATCTGTGCTGTTAAGTAACTTAAAAATATTTATTTACTTATTAGTATATGTTACTTGATTAAGAATAAATTTTCTGATCACTGCAATGTGAAATGTTATATGAGAAGTACTAAATGTCTCACAGTTTCTGCCTCCATAGAATTTGTGAGGAAGACAGATGATCACATGTGCATTTTTAAACAGTTTTGATTTCTGTTGCAGTAGAGAAAGTAGCTTGAGCATACATATGCAAGAGACCTAAAAAGTAAGGTGATCAGAGAATTTCTACCAGAAGATGCAACTTTCAAATGAGGCATAAAGACTGAGCCGGTGGGTGATAGCCCCTTAGATGAAGTCTGCTCAAGAGAAAGGAGAGGAATTTCATAAACAACTACTAAATGTTAAATAAGAACACTGAACATTTAAGGAGATAAGATTTCGAGACCTGAACTTAGTCTCTGATATGAACAGAGACAAGATTAATAGTCTTGAACAGTGAACAATCTAATCTGGCACAGCACTTGGGACTGATGGACTGATGGCACCAGGGCAACACTGGGTGTTAGCAAACGTTGAATACACTTTCTCCCAAAAGGAGTCATTACAGACTCTTTGGAAGAAGCAGGCTTTTGATGAGCCTATGAAAATAACAGCAGAGGAGTATCTCAATGAGAAATAGTAGGCAAAAAAACAACCCAAAATCAGAACTTTATAATTTTTTTTCCAAAATTTTCCAAATTTTAAGTGAATTGAAGAAAAATTTCCCAGAGTTTTCAATATTATTTTATGAGAAAACAAGAGTCAAAGCATCGATCACTTTCAGCTTCAACTTAAGGATGTGGATATTTCAGGGAGCAAATGTAAATGAAGAAATAGCTTTGTTTTCTCTAAGTCTATCTGGATTCCAATCTATCTTTGTGGTTTGTTGTAAAGTGTTGCATAGCAGGTGCACCTTGTGACAGAGAGGTCTTGTTACTGAGTGCAATGCATGAAAAGTTACTATAAAGTCACCACTACCTGTTACCTACAAAGCAAGTGAAGCATCCTCCTTACATACAATCTGGAAAAATACATTAGAATCTGGTTGTTATCCTTTCTTTCTTTCTTCCTTCCTTCCTTTTTTTCTTTCTTTTTTCATTCTTCCTTCCTTCCTTCCTTCCTTCCTTCCTTTCTTTCTTTCTATTGAAATTGACTACATTTTGCTGTATTACTTTAATAATTGAGATTGTTATGTGTAAGAAATATCTATGAAAACACCAATAACAAAACTAGAAGAAATCATCTTAAAATTTGATTGAAACCATGATAAAACAGTCAAGTTCATTAAAATAAACAAATACAAGGGAAAACTTACATTATCTTGACTTCAAAATGTACTAAAAAGGCTTGTAAAATACCAAAACATTGGCATAATAACATATACAAGATAAAAAAAAAAGAAACATCAGAAGAAAACCAAAAAGTGCCAAGTATCTCAGGTCGTTACCGAAGCTATTGGATGGTTTCCACAAACTTAAGGTAAGGCCTTACTGCTGAACGTAATACCTACATTTCTCATTAAAGATGGAGAAGTCAAGAAGCCAAGCTGGTGCCTAACAAGAGCCTTCATACCTACTAACTAGTGTTCACGGAACTGGAAGGTATGCTCAGTGCTACCAGAGAAGGAAGAAAGTAAACATCAAACAAGCTACAAGCTCTTTGATCTACCATGGTGACAAGGTAGCATGATACACTGGTGCAAAAGTGGTACAGAAGCTGTGGGTCCAGCTGACTACTATCAGATTAGATATAAGGCCCACTCTATGGTAAAATGACTTCCAGTGACATTCTGCTATATCCATAGAGCAGTGCCTCACTCAGTCACAGCCAGAGAGAATTCCCAGTGCAGTAGATGAGAGCAAACATAGGGACCCACAATTGGAAAATGTGCAGATAAATTGAGGAATCTTGGAACACTTTAGTCATAAATAGAATGTCTTCATCAAACTCCAGCCCTTGGAGTTTAAGAAACTCCTCTTGTGGAAGAGGAGGTAGAAAATTTGTAAGTGTGTGTCAAAGGGATTAAATGATATCAAGGAAATAGTGTCTTTCAGACACAAGAAGATGGATGGACATAGGAACTCACAGAGAATGAAGCAGCATGAAAAGAGTCTGCATAGGTCTATGTTAGATAAGGTGCCAGCACTAAGATGGGGAAGTAGACATGAGCTACCATTCCTAACCAAGAAGCTATCTCCAATTGACAAACTTACAAAGGAAAAATCAGTTTTCTTCAATGGATTCTCACTCAGAATTCAAGTCCTACTTAGGGGCAGGCACCATATCCATCACTCAATAGCTAAGACAAGGTAAATTCAAGGATACTTTTGAAGATTTTCTTTCATAGTTCTTTGTTCATGGTTTTTGTATTTATTTTTATCTTCCTGGACTTTTGCTTGTTTATTATGGTTTCTGATTCTAACACGAATTGCTAAATGGTCATATTAAAAAAAGAGAGCTAGATATTGGGATGAAAGCTGAAAGATCCGAGAAATAGAACAAGCCATCCATGTTCTTACCTCTACAAAATCCTCAGCCTCAAGAGAAAACACACCTTTCTGTGTTCTGCCATTTTGCATCCTGGGAATAAAGGTATGTGTCACCACTGCCTGGTTCTCTTTCTCTCATATAACCCAGTTTGGCCTTGAACTCACAGAGATCCAAGCTGATCTCTGCCTTCCGAGTGATAGGATCAAAGGTGTGTGACACTACTGCCTGACCTCTATGTCTAATTTAGTGGCTGGCTTTGTCCTCTCATCTTTAGGCAAGCTTCATTGGGGTACACAGTATGTCACCACATCTGATTGTTGTTTTATGGTTGTGTTCATAATTATGTGTGTGTCTGCATGTGTATGTGTTTCTTACACTTTCTTTTCTTTTTTATTCTGATTTTCTTTTCTGTTTGTTTTTATTTGACTTTTTGTTTACTAAAAAAAAGAGAGAGATAATAGGCGGATTTGGGTGGGTGGGGAGGATATGAGAGAAAGTTAACCATGATCAGAATATATTATTTAAAAATGTTATTTTCAATTAAGACCTCCCATATTCACCACAGACACACAGCAAACAAATTTTCCAAGAATACACTCTGGAGAAGAATTGACTTCAATAAATATTACTCTGAAAATTGACATTTACTTCCAGGAAAATCAAACTAGCTTGCTGGTTTACAAAAATTAATTTAAAATAGAATGTACACTTACAGATAAAATGTGAAGCCAAGAAACTACTAGAAGAAACCATAGAAGAAACATTTCAGGACATTGGAGTGTGAAAACCTGTTCATTTGGACAAGATCCCCAAACACAGGAAATAAAAGCAGCAATAGATAATATCTAACTAAAAAGCTTAGCATAATAATGGGACTAATCAAGACAGGGAAGAAATAACCTACAGAATGTAATAAAATATTGAAAAACCAAACATCCGACACTAGGTTACTAGTAAGAATATAATAGTAGCTCATACAACTACTCAATCTTTATAAACTTTTTGAAAATGCACATTATTGTACTAATTATCATGGAAGTTTCACAAATAATAAAAAAAAAGGAGTGAGTAACATGTTTGTCTTACTTAGGGTTTCTACTGCTGTGATTACTATGATGACAAAAAACGAATGAGCAGGAAAATGGCTTATTTCATATTACAACTCTCAGCTTGCACTCCAGCACTGAAGACAGTTGGAGCGGGAACTCAGAGGAGGAACCTGGAAGCAGGAACTGCAGCAAAAGCCACAAAGGAACATGGCTTACAGGTTTGCTCCCCACGGCTTTCTCATTAACCCAGGACAAACCCCCAAGTTTGGCACTGTTCACATTAGCCTAGACCCACACAAATCAATTACAGATCAAGAAAAATGTCCTATGAACTTGCCTACCTGTAATAGGATGGAGGTATTTACCGAGTTGACTTTCCTCTTCACATGTGACTCTATCATGTGTTAAGGTGACAAGACTAACTATCAGAAGGCTCAGAGGCATATAAAAAATGTTCAATATCAATAACACCCAAGGAATAAAATCAAAGGACAGTGTGCCAAGTTCTTACACTAGTAGGAATAAACATCATTAAATAAATAAGAACAAGCGTGTGAACAGACGTAGAGAAAAGAAATTCTATATACTTTTGATGAAAATATTCATTATATAATAATCATTGTTGAGGAAGTTTCACAAATAATAAAAATGAGAAACTAGTGTTATTTGTATGTTACTTATATATTAAAGCTAGATAATAATATAACAAGAAAAAATATAGGCTAATTTCCTGGATAAACTTGAAGCGAAAAGCATCAACAAATTACTTACAAACATGTTTACAATATATACATCATACCCTCTGACTAAGTTTGCCTCACTGCAGCCTCAAAGGACTGTGTAATGTGAGTAAATTAATAAATTTAACATGGCACAAATGGAAACAAGGACAGACATTATTGCATGATCGTCCTGAAATTACTAAAAATAATCTTGACAAGTCCAGCCTGATAAATTCTTAAAGAAATTAGGAATAAAAGCTTGAAGGATATTTACGGCTTATTACCAGTATTATACTAAACATGGGTTATAAAAGAAAGCTTTGCTCTAAAATCAGCAATAAGTCGGGCGGTGGTGGCGCACCCCTTTAATCCCAGCACTCGGGAGGCAGAGCCAGGCGGATCTCTGTGAGTTCAAGGCCAGCCTGGGCTACCAAGTGAGTTCCAGGAGAGGCGCAAAGCTACACAGAGAAACCCTGTCTTGAAAAACCAAAATAAATAAATAAATAAATAAAAACAAAAATATAAAATAAAATCAAATCAGCAATAAGACACATGGGCTCAGTTTTTATTATTGTTTAATATAATACTTGAATTTTTAACCAGAACATAAAGAAAATACAAATAAATAAAATAATTCAAGTAGGAAAGAAAGAAATCAAATTATTTATATTTTCAGATAATATAATCATATATATGAGACCCTAAATACATCATCAGAAAAGTCTTAGAACTGAAAAATACTTTCCACAAAGCAGTACTTACTATATCAGTAGTTTTCCTACCTATGAAGAACACGCTGAGAAATAATTCAGTGTAAAACATCCCGTTTAAAAAGATTTCAAAAAAATTCAGAAACTAGCAATAACACTAACCATGGAGGTAAAAGTAAATAAACATAAATGAACTCTTCACAATTAAGACTTTAAAATAGCAAAGAGAGAACCTGAGAGAAAAACGAGAGGATGGAATAATGCACATGCATATAGATCAGCAAAATTAATGTTGTGGACATGGCTGTACTTTAAATGTAGCACATAGAGTCAAAATAGACCTCTCCTAAATTTAATGCCTTTCTTCATAGAAATTGAAATTCATTAAAAGCACAAACTTTAGAAATATCCAAACCAAGTCTACGTAAAAAAGAACACAAATGAAGTTATCAATATACTTGTTTTCAATCTATGCTGCAGGTCCAGAGTAACAAAAACAGCATAGTACTGGTTCAAACACACACACACACACACACACACACACACACACACACACACACATACACACACACAGTGTGGGAGAGAGAGAGAATCAATAAAATATTCAGGACAAACATAAATAAAACTATATGACTACTTTTACCTGATTATTTATAAAAGGTGTCAAAAATATTCATTAGAGAAACACATACATTTCAACAAATGGTGCTGGGCAAACTGGATATCCAAATATGAAATGCTACAAGATCCCTATTTTCACCTTGTATAAAAAAATCAATTCAGAATAAAACAAAGAGTATCATGTGTGTACAACCTGAACATTTGAATGTGGATGAAAACATAAGGAAAACTTCAAATCGTAGGTATAGGCATGTCATTTGTGGAAAGGGTCCCCATTATATAGGAAAATAACCACAAAAGTCAATCACTGTGGTTACACAGAGAAAGAAATAATTAATTTAACCCTCTCTTTTTACTCTTAAAAAGAGAAGGTTAAAACTTTGCTTATTTCACATTAGACAGAATATTAATATCTAATACAGATATAACAAAATAAAATAAATATGATATATTACATATGATAAATATCAAATTTATATATCATATACTGTGAAACTGAACCATCTAATGAAGAAATGGTAATGTGATATGTACAGCAATCATTAAGAAAATAAATATGTGCTGGGCGGTGGTGGCACATACCTTTATTCCCAGCACTCGGGAGGCAGACCCAGGCAGATCTCTGTGAGTTCGAGGCCAGCCTGGTTTACAGAGTGAGATCCAGGACAGGCACCAAAACTACACAGAGAAACCCTGTCTCAAAAAAAAAAAAAAAAAAAAAAACAAGAAAGTAAATATGAAAAAATCTAGTGAAGATGTAAGGAAAAAAATGAATCCTAATACATTGTTGTTGTGCATATAACTTAATTCAGAAATTATGGAAATCAGAATGGAGTGTCCAGATAAAACTGAACTTTTAACTTCCATGATATATAGTATACGTACTCCTGGGGACAAACTCAAATGAATTAAATTCAGCAAAACAGAAGAGGTGATGACGGGTCTACTTCCATATTTTCTCTAGCAATATTCACAAAAGCCAAATTATAATATTAATTTAGGTGCCAATCAATAGATGAAAGTGGAAATCAACATATTAAGTGAAATAAACCATATTCTTAGAGAGAAATATCACATTTTCTCTCCTGGCTGGATTCTAGATTCTCTCTCTCTCTCTCTCTCTGTCTCTCTCTCTCTCTCTCTCTCTCTCTCTCTCTCTCTCTCTCTCTCTCTCTCTCTCACACACACACACACACACAGATGTATGTATGTATAAAATCATATACATGTGACATAAAATCAAATGAAGAATATTGGAGAAAGTAGAATACTTAGAGTAGGGAGAGAAGAGACATGTGACAGCACAGGAGGTCAACACTGTCAATGTATATTATATACCAAAAAAAATGTCTTCATGAGGCTTATCATCATATACAGTGAACATATGCTAATAAAAACTAAAAGAGAATTACTCTCAGAGCCACTAGCTCATTTAGCCAGAGAAAAGAATGCAGCATGTCAAAGATGCACTTGTATTTCCATGTTTATTGCAAGACTCTTCGCAAAGCCAAGATATCCACCATCAGATTATGGACAAAATGTGCGGTACATTTGCAAAATGTAATACTGTGTAGACTTAGCAACAAATGAAATATTGTCATTTCCCATATGATAGCAAATAAATGCATATTTGAAACTGACAAATATGTTTACATTGTCCTCATTTTTGAGGCAAAGAACCTAAGCCTACAAGATTGGAAAAGTCCCAAGGCCACAAAGTTCATGAGGAATCCTTTCAGTACTCTGATACAAGTTGTCTTAGCTTCTTAACCTGCTCCAGCAAGACATGAGAGAAGAAAATTATAAAACTCAAGTGTTTCTCATATGCTGGGTGAGGAAAAGATGCAGGAAGATGAGGGCATGCATTCCCATATTCTCATCTTCTTCTCATCTGGAGCCAAATAACGGCACAACTGACTTAATGGGTTTCCTAGAGTGTTGCTGATTGGTTTACAAAATTTGCCTCTGAAAGTAATTAGACCAAACAGACTAATTTTGGTTATGATTTGTATCTTATGTGTCATGTAAAAGATTATTGAATATTAATAATTTGGACAAATTGCTTTAAATGATATTAGAAATTAAACTTAATGGGAAATATAACAGTAGATCATTACTCATATATTAATGTAAAAGCAGGCATAAGTGAATTTTTGGTATATTTTTGCATGAGTTCATAGAATATTAGCTAGATATCATGTTATATTTCAGAAAAAATTATACATACATTATAGCTGAAGATTTGATTCCTAGTGTATTATGATGTGGAAACACCACTTTAATATATTCATTTTTTTCATAGCATTTCTTCAAGGTACAATATTTTCAAAAGAGTTAAGCCTAATGGGGTATTTCTGCAAAAGATCAGAACTTCTAGCAAAAACCCATTCATCATTACTTACTGTGTGCCATTCCCATAAAACAAACTTTAAACAGACTTTGGATTTCAGGAGACACCGGTGAAGTCTGAACACTGGAATAAGAGCTTTCTGAGTTACCTCCCACCTCATCCTAAGCAGTATTTCAGTTGCCAAGAAAGAGGTGGGCCCTCCTCTCCACTTCAGACAAAGTACATTCAGAATCACACAGAATGTGTGGTGCGATTGTAGCAAACTTCTTGCTCGGGTCACAGCTAAATGTGTAATGTGTTTGTAACAACAATTTTCGTTTTCTACATTTCTTCTGCTTATTGTTCTGTAACTTTCTCCCAATAAACTAAGAAATGTAACTTAGATAAAATTAAAACAAACAAAACAATAGTTCATGCCATTTATTGTGCTAATTCATCTTATGGTGTTAGATCAACTTGCTATTTTCAGTGAGGCAATATATTACTAGTGTATGCAGTGAAATGTGGTTAAAGCATAAAGCTGTATGTAAATGTAGATAATTGAAAACACTTGAGGTTAGGCTTTATTTTTTCCTAAGATAAAACCTTTACATTTTATACAATGAATAAAGATAGATATGCCTGACATACAGCTGATGTAACAAAAATTGTTTCAAATTCCATGGCGAATGAATGAAAAAATAGTTCTTTCTGTGGGAGGGCTGGAGTGGGAGAAACAAAACCTCAAAAGGCCAGTTTTTTCTCAAAAAATATAAGAGAACAAGTTTTGTATTAATTCTTTACTATCAACACAACTATACATTTAAAATTATATTTTCCTTTAAAATATATGTATGTCAATAAAATAAGAGATAATTAAATATATTCTAAATTCACTGAGCACACATCGAAGAACATAAAGAGCATTTTTTGCTAATTACCTTGCATCTCCCTTTAGGATTTTATTAATCATTAACTGTATCAAACATAAAAGCACATAAAAGTTAATGTAGCAGTAACAAATTATAAAGTGAACCAGTACAGAGTTAGCTACAATTGAGAACATTAACTTAAACAATGCCAACACACACACACACACACACACACACACACACACACACACACAGACATACACACACGTACACATACACACACATACCACATGATTTCCATGTACACAAAGGTACACACAGATAAATGAAATGGTAATTATTATTTTTTCTAAATTTTATTATGTTCAAAAGTATTTTTTGATGTCTAGAATTTTTTAAGTTAAATTTGGCATTATGTGTTTCAAATTTAAGCAAGTTATATTTATCAGTAACTCATCTGTATTCTTTATGATATGGTATTCCACTGGAAAAAAAACATAAAATTGCTAATTCTTTTGGTTTACAGATACTTGCTAAGTTTTCTTCCTAGTATTTCTAGAAATATTTAGTATATCACAGTGCTCCCTACCTTACACATGCAAAACAATATACCTTTAAAATCTCTTGATGTTTATGTCTTTCATATATATTGTGTTTGATGACTATACTATGAACCTATGTATATAAGCAAACTGTTTTATGTACACATTATTGACCCATATATCTTCTCTAGCATAAATATATTTTTGTGTCCCAGTTCTCTAGTTTTAATTTCATATAAAAACGTGTTTTAACCTCTCTTCTTTTGAGGGGTTATTAGTTTACATTTGGCTTGTGGGTGTGATATTGATTCTGTTCCCCATCTACATTGATCTCTATGAACATATACTAACTATATGGAAAATAACTACCTAATATTCAAATTTGTGGGAAAAATATACACCACCTTAACTTTTAAAATTAACTTCTTACTTTTTTATATAATTAATTTAATTTTATATATCAGCCACAGAATCCCCTGTCCTTGCTCCTCCTGCCCCCCATGGTCCCCCCACCCAGTACACCCCCATTCCCGCCTCCTCCAAGGCAAGGTCTACCCTGGGGAGTTAGCCCAGCCTGGTAGATTCTGTTGAGGTAGGTCCAGTCACCTCCTCCCTACACCAAGGCTGAGCAAAGTGTCTCAGCATAGGCCCTAGGTTCCAAAAAGCCAGCTCATGCACCAAGGACAGATCCCAGTTCCACTGCCTGGGGGCCTCCTAAACAGTTCAAGCACATCAGCTGTCTCACTTATCCAGAGGGCCTGGTCCAGTTCCTTGGGGGATCCTCAGCCATTGGTTCACAGTTCATGTGTTTCCACTAGTTTGACTATTTGTCCCTGTGCTTTTTCCAATCATGGTCTCAATATCTCTTGCTCACACAATCCTTCCTCTCTCTTGCCGATTGGACTCCTGGAGCTCCACTTGGGGCTTGGCTGTGGATCTCTGCATCTGCTTCCATCACTCATTGGATGAGAGTTCTATCATGACAGTTAGGGTGTTCAGCCATTCGATCACCAGAGTAGGTCAGCTCAGTCATTCTCTTGACCATTGTCAGTAGTCTATTGTGGAGGTATCTTTGTGGATTTCTGGGGACCTCTCTGGCACTCTGCTTCTTCCTATTCCTCTGGGGTCTTCATTTATCATGGTATCTCTTTTCTTGTTCTCCCACTCTGTTCCTGATCCAGATGGGACCTCCTGCTCCCCTAAGTTCTCTTTCCCCTGACCCTTGCCCTCCATTTCCTGCCCCCACCCCCAGTTTGCTCATGTAGATCTCATCCAATTCTCTGTCATTGGATGATCCTTATGTCTTTCTTAGGGTTCTCTTTACTAAGTAGCTTCCCTGGATTTGTGAGTTGCAGTCTGGTTATTCTTTGCTTTACATCTAGTATCCACTATGAGTGAGTACATACCATGTTTGTCTTTCTGAGTCTGTGTTACCTCACTCAGGATGATTTTTCCATGTCTGCCACCGTGCACAAAACTTAAACTTCTTATTTTTATCCCATAGGAAATCCCATGACTATGTGCTCTTTTTTTACCACACTTACCAAAATTCACTAATTTTAGCACATTCACAATTTCAATAAATGCATACCACACCTATTCTGTGTAACATGCTTGGTGATAATGTACCAAAAGAGATTCATAAAACAAGAGTTTTGATAATCTGTTTTTATTTGATCATCTAAAATTATAGGAGTAAAATAATGAATTTGAATATTGGTGCTGTCAAACAGTTATCTGTTACCAAGAATGTATAAAATTCACTAAAACACTGAGAGATGCCTATGGCCAACACACCACAAGCACACAGAACCTCCTTCTATTTTTAATCATATCATTCAACATTTATGTATCAACCTGGATGTGATTTGGAGGAAAAATTTTTCTCTACCTCCAGAATCATAGGTGACATAGACTTTCTCCTGAATGAATTTTGAAACAGGTGAATTTTAATTTGAGTCTCTGTCATTCTCTATGCCTTGGTTCTTTAATCATATTATTTTGATATTGTTAATGGCTGATTTTTATGTAATTAGGCTATCCATGAAACAATGAATAGGACTGGAAGATTTCTTTCTGTATATATATAGAATCTTGCCTATCTCATTGATGGAGTCATTAGGCATCTTTAGGAAAAGATACCTGATAGTTTTCAATTCATAATTTTTAATATTTGCATATTTTCCAGGTATTAAAAATATGTTAATAGAATATGATCTAATGTGTTTCCCTGATTTTTGCGATAAGAGGATAAGTGCACCATTCTCTTATTTATACAAAGAAATCAGATCCTCTCCATTCTAACATGATTGACCATCAAAGTTCTTCTTCAGTGGTCTATAAAAATAACTTAAAGCAAATGACAGCTGAGAATAGAAGATTGCCTTGGACAGCAAGATATATTTTTGGACTTCCTGTCATCTTCATATATCTTGCATACATAATACATGTAAATAAACTCTTTCATGTTTTTAAAATCAAGTGAAAATTATTCTAGTAATGTCTTATCTGAAAATAGCAAAAAAACCCTGAATTTTATTTCCTAATCAATTATGTTATACATTTGTTTTGAAATTCACAATGAAATAATTATAGATATTTTTTCTTTAAAAGTAGAAATTTGATAAAAGATATGACAAGAGTAACAAAAAATGTAAAGTGAAACTGGGCAAGAATGTTGTAAATAGTGAAATTGCTATGACCAATAAGTTCCCTTTAATTAGAGCTGAACATTGAGAGAATAAGATGTGATTTTTACAAGGACCGGTTGGCCAACAAGAAATGCTAACACTCTCTGATGGAGGTTGTATGTGATGAAAGATTTTTCTTCTCACACAGATTTTAAATTCATTTCCTTGAAAATTGCCAAAAATTAAGCATAACTACTTACTTTTTGTAAGATATTGAAAAAAGATCATTAAATTTCATTTAAGTTCACTGATGCATTGTTTTCTAACTTAAACCTTAATTTCTCCATCTGCAAAGCCAGGGTGACATCTGTTAAGAATATTGGCTTTGTTACCAAGCTAATTCACATTAATAAGGTACTAAGTATCTTTGTGGACTGTTACTGACAACTAAGGACCAGTCTGCAATACAAAAAGCCTCTAGTAGGGTTAAGGAAATATTCTGGCCTTTGGTATACAGAATACTGCAACCAGGGATACATAGGCTTTTAGTTGGCTTAAGTCATGTAACATCTCCCTTAGTAATTACCCATACAGTGGGACAGAAGGTAACACTGCTTTAGTACTTTGTCTACATATTTACCATAGAATGCAAAGTTACTATATTGAACTTTTCTCATCTGAAATTTCAATACTTTTTCTAGCTGGCACTACTTGGTAGATTCAATTCCCAATTCAAGTATTAACTCTCATTTCTGCTGATCTTATAAACAAAGAAGCCTGCTGAAATATCTTTTGTAAGGTTAAAATTATGGTGCAGTAGCATTAAAGAAAATGAGAAGATTGATACAGTGCCCCTGCCTGACATCTCTGCTCCTATTAGTGGAAGGTCCTGGAGATGGCAGGATAATGCCCAGGGCAGTACACACTATGACAGCATGGTTATGGCCTACTTCTGTTATTTCTTTTTTAAGTTAGCTTGCATCATTAGCAGTTTCCAACCCATCTCTGAGATATCTCTCAGGCACTGATAGGGATAGCATTTATTAGTGAGAGTAGAAAGTAATAGTCCTAAGCAAAATCCAGTTAAAAGACAGAAAGTAGCAGTTAACAAATCTGGAAACAAACATCAAAATGAAACATTTTACAACATACACATATTTATACATTCTGGGTTGTATATTCATTTCTCACTTTTCAAAGATTCAGACATTTCTTTCTAGATGTTATCACCTGTCTACAGTGTCAAGATTTTTCTCTGTCCATCAAGAAATATAGCTAAGAAAATCCAATTATTTCTTACTGTTATCTGTCTATTGTATTTTCTCTCTTTTGTGTAAAATCCCATACATCACACTTTAGTTTGAGTTTCTGGTAGGAAATAGTCAGCTCTGAAAGCATATATCCAAACAGCATTATACAGGCTCAACAGGTTATATTTAGCAATATATGCATATACAATGTTTATATGCATGTAGTAACAATGGATGAAAGTGGAGGCCATGAATTTGAAGGAGAGCTAGGAGGGTCTGGCTTATGGGAGGGTTTGCATGGAGGAAAGGGAAGAGAAAAATATAATTAAATGACAATCTAAAAAAAATAAACAACAATAATAAGAAAGAAAACAAGAAAACACTGGTTTGAACACCAAGATCTGTGGTAAATGGTATTAAATTACAACAAAGAAAATGTAAAGAGTAATTAAAACCACAATGTCCTAAACTCCCAAAGTAACTTATTTTCGGTTTAATATAATCATTAGTGTTTTTTCATGGATAGAATTTTCCCTGGACAAAAACCTAATATAATAATGCACACAAAGACTTGCTATAACAGAAACAGTATAGACGATAGTAGTACAGGAAGCCACTTATCTTTCTAACTGATCTTCATAAGTGGTTCACTCTAATTTTTGACTCATGGTCTACAATAGAAGTAAAGATGATCAATATTTTATTTGGGCTTTCTTGCTGTTAGGACCTACCTGACATCTCATCTAAGGGTTTTTCAGTTTTGTTAATCTGTCCCATCGATGGTCCATCTCGGGGAAGACACTGCTATCTTATGGTGAAGAGATTGTGAAATTGTGTCTAAAAAAGTTCAACATTTGGAGTCACTAGTCAGCCTTTGGAATGTTGGAAAAACATCTGGTATATACAGATAGCATTTCCTCCCACTGCAGTCTCTTCTCTGAGGACATATTTTTATGTTTAGTCCTTTGATGACTCCATGTAGCTTAGTATGAAAAGTTTTCCAAACTCTATTAATTATTTCATCAATTTTCTAAAATATGGATCAAGTAACTATTATAAAATGTAAATTTGTCATAAATTGTCTGGCCTTCTTAACACAAACTTTCTCAGTGGGCTCCACTCTGGAGTATGGTTTTAAAAATGGACTGAGCTTTTTCCGCTGCATCCACAATAGCAATTCCAGGTGCATATGAAGATAAAGGTGACTAATTAGGTTGCTGCTTATTCTCAAGGAAATAATTAGGCATCATTAGGGTATTTTTTTTTTGAATTAGGGCTTGCTTTCATGTGAAATTTACATAGTACTTTGTCTTTGTAGAAACAGTCTTGAAACTCATTCACTTGTTCAAAAAGAAAAATTAAATGTCATTATTAAGATCTACTTTTCTGAAAACATGGCCAACAGCAATTTAATCCTAAATTTGTCAGCTTCACACAAAAGGCAATTTGAACATTAGCAATCAATCTCTCAAGGTGATTGCTATCAGCATTTAGAGGAGTGTATAGAAGAAAAATACGGGAAATCATGGTCCTCATGACCACAATCAATGAAAATTCCTATCATGTACAAGCTTATGGAATGTGAAGAAGAGTCTAAGACGTACATGCTGGACCTTAGGAGTTCTTCTGAGGTTTTGTTTGTTAGACTGTTTCAGACAAGTGAATTGCTTCATGAGGAAAACTAGCCCTCACTTTTTAAAAATATGGAACCACCCTAAAGGGAGGTCAAGTATGTGGAGATTTATAAGATGTGATTTCAGGATTTTCATGTAAATCTGTCTTTCTTTCCTCAGGTAATCACCCTGAATGCAAAAGCATCTGGAACTTAGATGTGGAATTCTGTTAGGTTCTGAGTCAATCAAAAATGTATTCAAACGCAAGATAATTACTCTTTTCGGTTTAACCAGATGTACCTTGTATTTATTATCACTGGCAAAATGTGCTTTTGTAAAATCTCATAATGTCCTCTTCTGTGTAAAGAAGCTCTTCTGTTATGTTTCACATTTGTTGTAAGGTTTAAATTAGTTAATACTGGTCTACTGCTTAGAACACTGCATAGCATGAAATGGTGTGAACCATTATTTTAGAATTAGGATTGCTGTCGTTATCACTGACTGCTCTGTTATAGATGGACTTCATTCGTACTGAATAGTGCAGATTAGTTGTCAGAGTGATGGTACATGCGGGGCTCCTCAGAGTTGATTATGTCCTGAAGGCTTATTTCCCTTGAATGAGATTAATACCTTAACATAAAAAGGCATAGAGCAGCCTTGCCTTTCCACCTTCCATCTTCCATTACTGTTATTACTACTCTTTGGAGCACAAGGTTCTTTCCAGGCTACTGACCCTGCTAACACTCCATCTTGTGCTTCCAATCACCAGAACTGTAGACTTTTTCCACAGAAATTAGTCATCCACATATATTCTGTTATAAGGACATTGAATGCACTAGTCCAGTAGATACCAATTATGTACACAAACTGAGGATATAAAATTAAGTGTACCACCTATGAGTTTAACAACATTTCAAATAAATTATTGCATGCTCATAACAAATGCTCATTTATGTATCATTCACTTTCTTTAGCTTAATTCAAGATACTGGGATTACTTTTCACTTTGGGTAAATGCAGAAGGGAACATCTATAGTGACTATGATGGTAATCAGCATACAGGTATATGTAGGCACAGTCTGAGAGATAAGAAATTGGTGATCTCTTCAGAATTTTAAGGGTAGTCTAAGAATGATTTAGGATAAAGAGGTCAAAGAAGCTCTTCTGATCTATAGAAGACTATCAAAATACTGTCTATGTACACTCCTGACATTGTTACCAGAAGTATTAATCATCAGTAATGGTGTTGGGCAGCTAGCTAGTGACAAATAGTGAACAAATGAATGACAAAGGCAAGTGTGGCTTTACATGGACCATTTCTATACAGCCTGGAGCCGTTGAAATTCCTCTGTGAAAGGTGATGATATATTGGAAAGTTACTGCAAGAAGAAAAGAGGACAGCGATCAAAGTTATTGGCATGTATTATTTCTGGTTTCCTGTATGAGACATGAGCTTATAAGAAAAACATGGGTTGGATTAACAAAACTGAATAACTGGGCATTCCAAAGATAAGGAGACTGCAACAGTGCTACAAATTGTTACTGCTTGGAGAATCCAGACATTAGGAGCTAAAACTAAGAACATATTTAAATGACATCAACACACGAAAACTGACCTTAATGCACAGATCAAGTAAGTGTGCCGTTTTAGCTCGGTTTGCTAGAGAGATGTATATTAATAAATGCACATTGGACTGAAGATCCAGTTACAAAAATTCTTGGATCTGGGAGAAAAGACTCCTTCATACATTAATCTGGCAAAAATACTAGAAGTCTATCTGAAACAGTCTTGTGTTGCTTTTCACTTTAGGCTGACAACATGGTAATTGACTGTGTATAGCCATCAATAGAAATGTGGTTATGGAACCTAAAACTGTGTCAAATCAAAAATTTTACACATCAGAAGTGCCCACTGAGGCAGAGACAGTTAATCCTGCCATCCATGCACATGCTTTATTTCCCTAAGCATTATCGTCAGGTGGTACAGAACTAATGTTTTGTTTTGTTTTTCTTTGATTTTATTTATTTATTTATTTGCTTATTTTGAGTCAAGGCCTCATGATATAGCCCAGGTCAGCATGTGGATCTATGAATATGGCTTGCCTCAGAATTGCTGCCCTCCTTCCACAAGGCTTCCAGGATTATAGGCTCCATGAGGCCTCCATACTGGACTCGATGAGACTAGTTTTGTAAGATGAATGAACAAATGATTGTGCAGATGTGCTTCAGAAAGAAATTTCACTGAAGTCTATCATGTAATTTGATTGTATTTATCTCATTCTTCCTCAACTCCCCACCCTCTTCAGGTTCTCATAGATCCTTTAGAAGAGTGGTTATCAACTTTCCTAATGCTGCGGCCCTTTAATGCAGTCTCTCGTACTGT
The DNA here is from genome assembly GCF_949786415.1 of Peromyscus eremicus. Classification (NCBI taxonomy): domain Eukaryota; kingdom Metazoa; phylum Chordata; class Mammalia; order Rodentia; family Cricetidae; genus Peromyscus; species Peromyscus eremicus. The sequence continues at coordinate 40,769,438 of NC_081425.1, read as the reverse complement.
GGTGACCCCAACCATGAAATTATTTTTGTTGTGACTTCATAACTGTAATTTTGCTACCGTTATGAATTGTAATGTAAATATCTGTGTTTTCTGATGGTCTTAGGTGGTTCCTATTAAGTGTGACTCCCAGAGGTCTTATTTTTAACAAAAAAATCTCAACTGTTCAATTTTACCAATAAATGCTTGAGAGCCAGATGCTGGGGTGGAAGTCTGTGCTAGCTCAGAGAGGCAGAGAAAGCATCCAACTGAACTTCTTCCTCTGTTGACACTCCAGAAAAGGATCTTTCTCCTATACAGTCTCTAACAAGACTCTACCAAACTAGAACCAGGTCTTTGCAGTAAATAACCATCTCAGGCTTCACAGCATGATCAAATATCCTGAAATAAAGAGGGGTCATCCCCCACAGGGTGAAAACCACTTCTCTAGACAGTCTCTCACTTCTGCTCCCACTCCATATATATTTTTACAGCATGTAAATATTTTATGAATCACAGTATTTGAACATAATTTTATGTATCTACTTAAAATTGGACACATTGTCTGTCTTTCTGAGCCTGTGATGCTTTGCTTAACCTGATGATCACCACTTGTATCATTTTTCCTGAAAATAAAATTTAATTCTTCTTATGGCTTAACAAAACTTTATAGTGTATGTGTACTACATACATTTTGTTCATCTATCTATGACTGACATCTAAACTCATTCAATAACTGTGGTATTATAAGTTAGTTATATTTTAATAAACAAAGATGTGCAAACATTTCTTGGATATATTGACTTTTGGCCACAAAACCTGGAGGGGTGGGACTGGGTAATCTGTAATTATATTTTTGGGTTTCTTTCAAAGTTCTATACATATTTTCATGATGGTTGGACTAATACTCATCCCCACAACAAGACATAAAGGCAGTTACCTCTTTATCTTCACAGACAGTTGTATCTATCGTATTTATTTATGTATATTTTATCTTCTCTTAATGATATACACTCTTAATGGGATGAGGCAGAATGCTGCTGTCATTTTAATTTGAATTCCCTGATGACTAAGGATGTGAAATAATATTTCATATTTACTGTTTTCCTTCATCTTTTAAAACCTTTTGATTTCATTGGGTCATTTATGAAGGATTTATTTTTATTTTGTTTCATGAGTATTTTGCCTGCTTATAGATACATCTTTTATTTATATGCCTGGAACTTCTGGAAGTCAGAAGAGAGCATAGTATCTTCAGAAACTGGATCTATAGGCAGTTATAAGCCACTGTGTGGGTACTGCAAAATGATTATGGGTCCTCTGAAAGATGAACAAGTATTCTTAACCACTAAGCAACTTCTCTAGACCTTTTACTTGCCCATCTATCAATTAGGATTTTTAGTATCATTTTTAAAGTTCTTTGTGTACTCTAAATATCAATCCTCTGTCAGATAGATAGCTAGTAAATATTTATCTCCGCATTCTGTATTCTACAGGCACCACTTTAAAATTTTATGTTCCATTAGTTCTTGGAGAAATTTGTACACTATATTTGATCTCAGTTTTCAATGTATGCTTTTGGCATCATTGTCAAAAAGAAGTAGGTTCTAACACCAATGAAGGAATGCCTGAGGAACAGGATAGACAAACTGGTCAATTGGAGTGAGTGCAAGTAGGCAAAAAGCAAAAGCTTCTTTTGTTCTGTGTCCTTTAAACAAGCTGACACCAGACAGCATGACCTAGTTTTAGGGTTAGTGTTCTGATTTCAAATGATTCAGATTTAGGGTAGGTATTTCTACTTCAAATGATCAAATCAAGAAAAATCCTTCACAGATGTGTCTGCTTTGGTTTTTAGTTAATTTTATATGCATTTAAGTTGACACCTAATCATAGCCATCACAATCTCCCCTACCTCTCTATCCACTTGAAATATTTGCCTAATTCACTTGAGAGAGTTGCACAATGGAAGCATGTACCTTACATTTCTCATGCCCTAGTACCAAGATGTGCCGCAAAACCCACAAGGCATTATGTATAGGCAACAGCATTGTATACACATGTTAATGCTTACAGTTAGCTTTGAGTTGTTTTTCTAAACAGTTAAGAAAGAGACAAAAAAGAAAGAAAGAATGAAATAAGGAGATAAAAGGGGAAGAAAGAAAGAGGAGAAAGATAGGAAAAAGGAAAGGAGAAGAACAAACTGCATTTTGGAAACATTAACAGTAGGTAACTATATTAAAACGTGAGAGAATCCTTAGAACATTTACTTAATTTAATTTAATTATTGATATAATGTATTGTGGTACATATAAATTAAATATATATATTCCAAATGTACAACATAATCATGTTTCAAATTCTAGCTAATGATCACAAATTTTAGATACCAAATTATTGAGTAAAAGAGTGCTGAAAAACTCATACATGGTTTGTGAGGTTCCTTTGGGTGATTTTCAAGTTACATCTCAGTGTAGTACCTATTTTCTTCTAACTATCACCATATATCCAACAGCTGCAATATAAGGGAAGATGGACATATTTTATTATAGTTTGAGGGGACATAGTCCATGTCAATGGGGAAGGCAGGGCAGCATGATTGTTGGTTGGTCACATAGGTTCTAAGTCAGGTTTCAAAGATTGGAAAGGAAGTGGGGCTAGCCTATGAAAGCTTGAAGTCTGTGCCCAGTAACATACTTCCTCTAGTGAGTATCACCTCCTTATGTTCACACAACCTTCCAAAAAGTAGTACTAGCTGTGAAACAATCTCATGTTTAAATATATGGGACTACAGGGGAGATTTCACATTTGGACTAAAATGATAAATATTATTTATAGAACATACAGCTTCTCTCTAATATATCTAGGGTTATTGGTCAGCTGTTTCCCAAGTAAGAGTTTCTTTCCACGATATCATTATAAACATGACAGCAAAATTACAGTTTAGTCATATTATATATGAAATATTTCAGATGATGTGATCTTACCTTTAGTATTTAATTCTATTTATTGGTGTAGGATACCACAGATTTGAGTAGAAAGTAGGATAAGACTACTTATTATGTTTTACATGCATTTTTTATCTTTAAAACAACAGATAAACCACATAATTTTGTTAACTTTGTCTTTCATTTTCTGTTTATCACAATCTCATAACAACTTATGCAGGGCATTGAGAGTGATAAGACACTGTTCACATAATGCTTATGCAATTTGGTTGTAGTTGAAGCCTCTATCTGTCCATCTCTGACTCTGGTTTTGTTAATGATTGACCTTGGCTATTTACTAGTTATTAGGCACTTGGCTATTATTAGCGCCCTGTAGATTTACAAGTGTCTTTCTTGCTGTTAGACTATATTCTGTTTTCACTTTCACATTCACATGAACAGGCTGTAGCTTTTCCATCCAAAGATTTATCACTAACACAGCCACCAAGATATAAACATAGTCTTTCCTGGATATCCCATACTTAGATCCTTGTCTCTAGTACGGTTTGGAGTGGTGCTCTATGTAGAAACTTCTTGTTAGATTGCATCTTCACTTATAATTAAGTCTCTTATAGTCAGCTGGTCTAAAAACAAGGATATATGAAATGACAATATGTTTTACATATGTGTCTCAAGGGTTTTCATGTGGCCAGCCTGCCTGCCATCATTGGTCTGTAGCCATCTCTTTCCTCCTGTCTGTCTAGTTTGATTATCCTTTACTCAACTCTAAGCCCCATGGCTCATTTTCTACAGTGCTTCAGGCTTTTCCACTTCTACCCTTTGTCTGTCTTTTAATCCCAGTCTCTGTTCTCCCCATGAACATATAAGAGTAGCTTGTAGTAGTCCCCTGATACTTTTCTTTTACTACCTGCACAAATGTATCTGTCTTCTGCCCTAGACTCTTTATCAATTTTAATTTAAAGTGAACTTTAATTTCTTTAAATCTAGAATTTTATATTGCATAAACAAATGAAACAAATATGTCATAAAATATAGACAATAAGACATTTTGAAATTGATCTTCCACTATATTCTAAAACTGCAACTTGTTTTTATATACTGAAGCATAAACATATAGCATAGTGTACCAACCTGATAAATTTACTGTGGCACAAAAAAATTGAATTAGATTTGTTATTTTCAAAATTGGGACTTTTCCATGAAGGGTACATGAAAACAGCTTTCTGACTCAGGATCTTAGATATCGTTAGTCCTAATAATGTTGGTGATTTCTTCTGGGAGGGCTTAATCAGTTTGTTGTTACATGGTACCAGCAACTCAATCCTATAAAACAATTGTGATTGATTACTGCTGTTCCATGTATTGGCCAGAAGGGAGACTGAGAGTGTCGTGCCCAAAGCTTGCTTTTCAGAGTGCAACTTCTGCAAATGGTAGATTTTTGTGTTTGAACTTCTTATTTTCTTATAAACATATTTATAAATATTATATCCCAAAGTTGATTTCATTATTTTCTAAAGATAAATATCAATTAGAGTTGCAATTAGTGTTAAGAATTATAGCATATTAACTAATTACAATGGCATATGGTGAGTGTAAGTCTTTTTCTCAAACCTTGGCCTAGTTAAGTATTGACATTTTCTGACCTGAACACAGCAGGCATACTTAGAAGGCCACTTGCAGGTCTATTAAAGCACCATGGCAACCCAGAGGCTTTCCATGCCAATAAACTGTGACCACAAAGGCTAAGCTCAGCTATTTATAAATGATCAAGGGTATTCTAAATAGAATATGCATCTTCTAAATTTATTTTTCTCTCACTACAATTATAAATAACAAAACAAATAAAATAAGATAAAGTAAAATAAGCAAGACTTTCTTTCTTTCTATCTCATGTTTAGTTTTTGTATTTCTGTGGCCAAGTACCCAGTAAGACAACTTAGAAAAGGCTCAGGGTTTCAGGCTAGGGTAGGCTTGTTCTGTCTTATGGAACAACGGTAAGGGAATACACCACAGCAGAAGAGCATTGCAGAGAGAGCTTATACCATCACTCTTCTTCCCTCTTCCCTTTTATTCTATCTGGGTTCCTGGTCTACTGTGTAGTTGGCACATGTTCATGGCAGTACTTCCTCCTTTAAATGATTCTCTCTGGGACCCTCATAGGATCTCAATAAAATGTGCTTTATTGACATACTAGGGATCTCTCAATCTGATTAAGTAGACTATCAACATGAACCATCAAAGATACAGCTGTTAATTTAACAACCAAGCACATCTTATTCAATCACATTGGATGCACACACCTTTAATCCCAACACTTGAGATCTTCTGTCTTTGCTTGGGAAGGACACACGCCTCTAATCCCAGGAAGTAATATGGCAGGACACAGAAAAGTATATAAGGCTTGAAGAAACAGGAACTCTAGCTCTTGAGGCTGAGGATTTTGTAGAGGTAAGACCATGGCTGACTTGTTCTGTTTCTCTGATCTTTCAGCTTTCACTTCAAAATCTGGCTCCAGGTTTTTTGTTTTTTTTTTTTATTAACAAGACTGCTGTGGGATGGTCTGTATGTCAAGTGTGTTGCTGATTGGTCAGTAAATAAATCACTGATTGGCCATTGGCTAGGCAGGAAGTATAGGCGGGACAAGGAAAAGAATTCTGGGAAGTGGAAGGTGAGAGAGAGACACTGCCAGCCGCCATCAGGACAAGGAAGATGTAAAGTACCGGTAAGCCACAAGCCACGTGGCAAAGTAAAGATTAATAGAAATGGGCTAAATATAAGCGTAAGAGCTAGACAATAACAGGCCTGAGCTAATGGCCAAGCAGTTTAAATAATGTAAGAGTCTGTGTGTTTATTTTATAAGTGGGCTCTGGGACTGGCGGGACTTGGTGGCGGGAGCTGGAGAGAAATTCTCCAGCAACAAATGGCGTCCAACGTGGTGGCAAGAGTTTCCACCTAAAAACTTAGAAAAAAGATTCTAAAACGGACCTAAAAACAGCTTCCTAATTGTCTCTCTCAAATAAGCGGCAGCTGCCGGTTTGAGCTACTGGCGGGTTCCTAGTGTGCGCTCTCGACCTGCAGTATGGTGGGAATGAGGCCTCTGCAAGTAGCACATTAAACTGTGTGATGGATTTAGCCTTTGCTAGTACAAAACAAAAAAAGAGGTTTCTGGGCTACACGCTACTTTGGTAAAAGTGTAGACCCACTATTTCTGAGAGTTACGGCTCCCAGAGCTGGCGGAAAGCGGACCACCGCCATGTTGGGAAGCTGAAGTGGGCGGAGCCAGCAGCCACTGCACCGTTTCAGGCTTAGAAGGCTGCAGTTTAAAAGCAATAGGCTCAAGCTAATATAAAAAAATAAGCCACGTAAAGATGACTACCACACAGAGAATCTGGATTATGTTCTCTTTGATATTCATAACTGCAGAAAAACATTTGATTGTAAAAGCTGTTGAGTTATGCCAAAATGTATATTTTAAAGGTACCTTGACTTCAAAATTTGGATATAAGGATATGTTGCTTTGGAAAAGAGTCTCTGCTCTTGTTTCCACAGAAAGCCAGAGACTATGGATTTGTTCCAGATTAAGATACATCAGGTTTGACCAGCCAAGACCCCCTGAAAGGTCTCCAATGACACCATGGCCCAGATGATTCAACATCCAGAATGGTTTCAAGTCAACTGGCTCAGATATACAGCCTCACGGACTACTCCATGATCCTAAAATTTTCTTTCTGTCTCCAGAAGATACAGTGCCCCCCTCCAGCAGGAAGTAGTAAGAGAAGCTACGCCCAAATTCCCAAATATACCAAGCTGGCTTTAGAGATGGAATTGGCTCACTCCCCCTCTAAACCCAGACATATTGCTCAAAAAAAAAAAATGGTTAAGAGATTCTTGTGTCCCAAATCAGAAGAGCCCTCTGGTGTGGGACAGAGAAAAAACAATATTTTTATTTAAATCAGGTTGATTATAAATACAATCTCTTTCTAAAACAAAAAGGGGGATAGTTTAGATATGATAGGATGAAAGGGTAGATTATTGAACCTACTTTTAAAGAGTAACAACTTGTTTAAAATGTTTTACATTGCTATAGATTTTAGTTTATTGATACAAATTTAAACTTAATTTTGTTATACTGTATATATATTTCTATTCTTGTTTGAGGTATTATGTTTATGTAACTCATTTAAAATTGTAATGGATAATTAAAAAATAGATTAATAGTTAGTCATCTATGATAATATTTGTAGCCATGTTAGTTAAGTCTTCTAGGTATACATAGATATATTTCAGATAGATAGGTAGTCTTCAAACACTTCAAAGACCTACAGAATATGGCATTTAAAATGTTTTAAAAATTTAGACTTTTTGGACAGTGAGACATGTCTGCTCCTGACAGCACCGATTTACTTCAGAGAGGAGGATGGGCATCGAAGACACTCCATATGGAGTTTATCTTCACCTTGACAAAAATAGCCATTTGGGCAAGAAACTGTTCTTGCCTGGACTGCTTGATCAACTGGACATGCAGGACCCATAGAAAGGTGACCACTGAACTTTGCTTGACAAAATGGTCCTTCAGGTTCCTGCTTTGCAGAGAAAACTGCCAGACATTCTACAGGACACAGAGAAAAGTGAATAAGAGACTCTAGGCCTGTGGGCTGAAGACAGATGCCCCAACTTTACAAGAGAACTTTGAATGACTGTCCAGGCTGCCAGCTGTCTCTGTCTACCCTACAAGACTCCCAAAAGTTGCTTGTGTCCTTCTCTCATTTCTCAGGCAGTGTTATATCCTTCTGAGGTCTTTGATGTGGTTAAAGACTAAATACTTACAATTTTCCTTAGTTATAATAAAAGATAAGTTAGATATAAAACCTTAAACTCACAAATATAAGATAGATAGGATCTCTTCTTTAATATTGTAACTGTAATTCTTGCTTGATAATTGTTTTGTTATATGTAATTTTACTATGTTAAAGTTAAAACCTTCCTTTTTAAGAAAAGAAAAGGGGAAGTGCTGTGGGATGGTCTGTATGTCAAGTGTGTTGCTGATTGGTCAGTAAATAAATCACTGATTGGCCATTGGCTAGGCAGGAAGTATAGGCGGGACAAGGAAAAGAATTCTGGGAAGTGGAAGGTGAGAGAGAGACACTGCCAGCCGCCATCAGGACAAGGAAGATGTAAAGTACCGGTAAGCCACAAGCCACGTGGCAAAGTAAAGATTAATAGAAATGGGCTAAATATAAGCGTAAGAGCTAGACAATAACAGGCCTGAGCTAATGGCCAAGCAGTTTAAATAATGTAAGAGTCTGTGTGTTTATTTTATAAGTGGGCTCTGGGACTGGCGGGACTTGGTGGCGGGAGCTGGAGAGAAATTCTCCAGCAACACAAGACCATTTAGCAATTCATGTTACAGAAGAGTATTTCCTAGTAGGCTTGTATGTACAATATGCCATGTTGTTCCCTTCAAAGCAAAGTCTTCCAAGTAAATTAAACCTAAATCTAGCCAGCAATTGGTATGATATATTAACTTCCTTAATGCCAACATTTTTCTCATCTTCTTAATAGCACACATCTCAATGGACATAATTTTCTTGCCCAAATTTGCATACACTTCTTTGGGGGTGGTGGTATAAAAGTTTCTTGAATGTTTCTAGTTTGATTTTGTTCTTACTTCTCATTAATAAACGTATCTAAAAACAAAGAAATGAACAAAGAACCAAATAAATAAAATCCTGCCACAGCCCAAATCCTGAATTTCCTTAGAGGGCATTTTCTCAGAGCCATTAGATGCAGGGAGCCATGTGGCCTAGTTTCAGATCCTCTAATGAATTCTTGTCCCATAGGTCTCTGAGAGGCAAGACCAGTGTTTATGGTCTCTCACTTTGCAAGGACCAGTTGACCTCGGGGCAGCACAGAGAACTGCTGAGATCACATAGCTTGGATGCTCTCACTCTCTTCTCTCTCATAATACTGATGATTGTCTCGGTGGTTTTTAGTGTCACTCTGTTGGTCATAAGCGGGACAAATGTGATCACTCCCAGAAATTCCATTCTTTTCCTTCAATATTTCACCTTAAAATTATTTGGGAACTGATGAGTGGTGATATTTTGTTTGTACTCTAACAAACAAAATTGCCTGATGATAAGAGGACAGAGCCAGCCACTAGATTAAACATAGAGGCCAGCCGGTGGCAGAACACACCTTTCTTTAATCTTGCACTTGGGAGACAGAGATCTGTGTGGATCTCTGTGAGTTCAAGGCCACCCTGGATTACATGAGATTAATCCAGTATAAAAGAGAAACAGAGCCAGGCAGTGATGAGTCACACTTTAATCCCAGTACTTGGGAGTCACATGCCTTTAATCCCAGTACTAGGAAGGTTGAGACAGGAAGTGATGTGGAGAAAGGCATATAAAACAGGAGGCAACAGGAACTCAGTCCTTTCAGCTGAGGACTCAGAGGCACTCTGTCTAAGGATTCATACAGACAGGATCTCGCCTCCTTTTCAACGTGAGGATTCAGTAGTGGTGAGAAATTTCTCTAGTGGCTTGTTTTTTTTTTTTTATTTCTCTGATCTTTCAGCATTTACTCCAATATCTGGCTCTGGGGTTTTATTAGAGGATCAGTTAGTATTTGTGCAACACTGATGTTTCTCAGATTTTTGAATGACACTGTTGTTCTTTAGAATGTGTGCCTACATTTATCATCTTTTAGCTTTGTAAGGACAGGATGTTTCTGGCTTGATATTTAGCCAAGCTAACAAAACGCTGAACACTGTTTTTTTTTTTTGTTGTTGTTGTTGTTGTTGTTTAAATTTTGTTTTTATGTAAACTTTGGGGAAAAATATTTGTTTTTTTCCAGAGATTAATTCTGAAGGGTGGGAAACACATGCTTATTTTTAAATTATAAATAAAGAGGGCTGGAGCTATTCGGGGCCAGCCACTTGCACCTTCCCTGTCTCAGGACATGAATCATGCTGCAGTGGGACCATGGCACTTAGTCCCTCAGCCTTAAAATATTCCTTTCATAAAGTCTAGGCATATGGACAAAATGGATACAAATTACTGGCACAAAGGGATATGAACTCAGTATAATGAACAATAGTCTCCATTCTATGTGAAACCCATGAGCTCTACCTTCTCTGTCCACATTCTTGCCACCATACTGATCTTGTGAGCCTTGCCATATCAAGCTGTCTTTGGAGAATTCTAGGGATTCTCTAGCTTACCTCTTCAATTGTTCCCAAATTACTTCACATTTCAGTTACAAAGCAATTCTAAACATTACCAGATACCCCAGCAATGACTCAACTGCTCTGGTACAAATTTTCTTTGTCTATTTATTTATATTTCACCATTATGAGTAGTACTTGCAACTCAGGCACTTAAGAGCATTCAGTCTGAAATCAGAGCCTTTGTGGTCCAGGACATATTAGAAACTAGGTTATTGTGGTACCATGGGTGTACAGTAAAGGAAGTTGCTTATGTTATATAATAGGAAGTAGATAACCAGGTATATGGTAAGAAATAAAATAGATTTTTTCCATGTTAGGATCCCATGAACATAGTACCTCAAACTAAATACCACTTTCCATCTTTCACCAACCCCCCAATGATTATATTCCACTAATTAAAGAACTAATCAAAGCATTTATCTATTGATTATTTCAGGTCCCTCAGGATCCAATCACTTCTCAAAGACCCTTTGTCTAGCAAAACAGTCCTTAACACATGAGTATGTGGAATATTTTTCACAACCAAGTTAAAATGTGCTTTTTAAAATGATAACATAGAACTAAACATTTTCAGGTTCTTTTTAAAACAAAGCAGAACCAGAATAAATATTCATTATTATGTAAGAGGAAAAGTACATTACTACCTTTCAAGTAAAGATAGACATGTCATTTAAATTACTCATCTAGACAAACACATTTAGTCTGTCTACCCACTAGAGTTGAAGACTGGAACATTTTGGATAAGGAATCTACATAGGCAAACATGAGGCAATGTTCAACTTTGTCTCCAAAGCCTCTTTTTCCAACATGATTCAATATAACTATATCAATTAAAATGTCACATATTAGAATGTGAGTGGGGAGAAACCTAGTGGTTAAGAACAATGACTGATCTTTCAGAAGACCAAACTTTAAATCCCAGAACCCACATAACAGAAGAATATGTCTATAACTCCAGGTTCAGGGGATCAAATGCCAGGCATGCATGTACTGCTCAGACAAACATAAAGGAAAAAAAAACACCATACACATTAAAAAAAAAACCTCACATATTTTGTGGATTTGATTACCCAGTTATAGGCACACAATCAGTCTTTGGTATAGTTATTTTATTTTTTTACAAAATTGGAAGTGAGACAGAATTTATACATCATTACCTATATGTAGGCATTTGTTAAATTTCAGGAAAGACATTCTTTAAGTTAGCTTATTACCTGAATAATGTAATAAAGTAACTTCCAAATTAGATCAGAAGAGTTTTCAGCTCAAATGTGGAGTTTGGCAAGACCCCTGTTTAATTGGCATGGACTTTCTCACCTCACATGTGTTTTCTTTCTGTTTGGCTTATCTGGTTCCACTCATTCAAGAGAGAATTTCCCAGAAACAGGACAGAAAATTACTACCACATAAAATCCATTAATAATTTCTTTTAGATTGGTAAGTTAGCTCTTACATATAGTAGTAGTATTGTAGAGGGTTTGGAGAAAAGAGAGAAATAAGATAACCCATGGAGACCAAGTAAAATGAATGAATATAAGGAGAGTATAAGGCAAAGATAGAAAAGATTAGGAGAAGGAAGACTGGGTGTAAGAACAGTTTAAAATGTAGATTCCAGCCATTTCCTCTTTAAAACTCTGAAAAGTTATATTTTACAGACTCGCTAATTCCTGAGAGAGAGTAATCATGCAAACAATTTGACGATGATTTGATCATTTATGCCTGCAGTATCTCCTGTTCATATTAAATCCACTGAAGTTAATTTGAAGAACACAGTACTACCAAAGTATAATAATCAAGCTGTGACAGCTAGTCTATTATGAAATATACTTAACAATTAATGTCATCTATTAGATTAATTGCACACCATTTAAGTAGCACTGCCTAGAATTTCAGAAAACTCATTGATTGTTAAACTTCAAAGAGTTTTTCTGATGTTTAGTTATATTTTTGTACATTAAATAGAAAACTATTTTTAAAATACTCAACTTTATTAATTATCAACATTTCTTTGTTTCTTAGTATATATTGTAAATCGTAAAGTCATAGAGAGTATTCACGATATAATATAATGTCACATAAAGGAAATTACAGTGTGTGTCTTCTTAATACACATGAGCATTGAACTGTCACTGAAGTCTGTGAGTGTTTCATAGACAAAGAAATAGTTAAGGCGGTCATTTGTAGAGGTATCTATATAGCTCTAGGTTAGAGCGCTTCCCTAAAACTTGATGTAGCCCTTGATTTGATTCCCAGCATCAGAAAAAGAGTGGAACAGGCACTTGGTGAGAGGGTAAAAAGGGGAAAGAGAAAGAAGGGAAAGAGATGGAGGATGATTAAACATTGATTTAATTCTAGTTTTTGTTTTGTTTTGTTTTTTGTTTGTTTGCTTGTTTTGTTTTGTTTTGTTTTTCAAGACAGGGTTTCTCTGTGAAGTATTGGTGCCTGTCCTGGATCTCTCTCTGTAGACCAGGCTGGCCTCGAACTCACAGAGATCCACCTGGCTCTGCCTTCCGAGTGCGGGGAATAAAGGCATGCATGCAGTGCGACCACCTGTCCCTAGTTCAGTACTTTTAGCACCCAACAACATTCTAAAAAAAATTAGCTTCAAAGTAAGCAGAATGTATTGCCTGTTTTAATTGAAATTTTAATGTGTTTTATTTGTGCATATTCACTTGGACTTCAAATTTGAATTTCAGAGCCTGTGTTAATGTGAAGAAAATGCTTCTATACTTACTCAGAGACAATTTCTAAATGTTAACAAGTCAATGAAGACAGGAGATGTTGTGTCTATTGAATTTCTCAGAAATTAAAAATGTTTCATTAATTCAAAGTCACAACAGTTTTTTATTTATCCAAATATATGAAGAGGCTAATATTAGATCTTAGGTGTTTTTCTATGTCACCATATTCAACATGAAATCATATCACTAAATCTCACACTTGTTCTTTAAGTTGTACCTTTTACTTTAGATAAAAATTTCTAGCACACTTGGCGAAATGGTATTTATAGGTCATGCACTAATATCAAACTGTGTTTGTGTTTAAATATAAATTCAAAATATGTCTAAACTTTCATGTTCAGATCACATTGAATGATGTATAATTAGACATGGTGATTATTTTCTTATTTTTCTGGTGCTATTTTGTGTATAGCCAATGAAATCATAATTAGATCATAAAGTGAAAGTGCTTTAAATGCTTTCCAATTGTGGCCAAGTAAATAGCTTCAGAGTATGATATATATATATATATATATATATATATATATATATATATATATATATATATATATAAAATGATTAGTTATTTTCCCTTCTCTTATCTATGACATTTAGATATAATAGCTAGAGTACCCAAAGACTTTTAAACCATGGACTTATCTCAGAGAACGATATTTACCTCTGAGGCATATGCTAATTCCTTTGTATCATACAATTATATTGACTGATTCTATCTTAACCCCATATACCATTTTAAGAAAATATTTCAATAATGCAGGTAAAAATGGCACATATTAAAACAGTGGAGATGTACTATGCTGGTCAATGCATTCCACTGACTTTTTTCATATGGCACTATTCATAAATAATTATGTTTTTGGACACCACAGTATATTTTTTTCTGTTTGCATATGAACAAAATTTTACATGATTTATATGTTTAATATCACTTGGCTTTGATTTAAACATTTTTATTTTCAGGTTACCACCAACACGTTAAAAGGTTTTGGTTCTATATACATCACACATTTTGGTTACATTTACAGACAAAAATTTCATTACTTCCCCAAATAAAGCAAGAACTTTGCTCACTCTTCCTTCTATCTTCTAGTGGATTAAACAGAAATGGTACCAGTACTTACATCTGGATAGGAGTAGGAATGTGGTTCTTTGGGTGCTGTGAGAAAATGATGAGGACAAGCATAAACTTCTGCTGAAATATATATTTTTCTAGAAATGCCAGGGTGATGAAATACATATATCAATTTAGAATTAATGCACTAACTTATGAAGTTTTTCTTTCTTTTTTCCGTTTTTTACACGTTGGGCGCCATTTGTAGCTGGAGAATTTTTCTCCAGCTCCCACCGCCAAGTCATGCCAGTCCCGGAGCCCACTTATAAAATAAACACACAGACTCTTACATTATTAAAACTGCTTGGCCATTAGCTCAGGCCTATCATTGTCTAGCTTTCACTCTTATATTCAGCCCATTTCTATTAATCTTTACTTTGCCACATGGCTTGTGGCTTACTGGTACTTTACATCTTCCTTGTCTTGGCAGTGCTCCAGCCAGTCTCTCTTTCCTTCCTCCTTCCTCAATTCTCCTCTCTCCTTGTCCCGCCTATACTTCCTGCCTGGTCACTGGCCAATCAGTGCTTTATTTATAAGAGCGATATCCACGGCACTTCCCTTTTTTTTCTTTTTCAAAAAGGAAGGTTTTATCTTTAACATAGTAATATTACATATAACAAAATAATTAGCGAGTAAGAATTATAGTTACAATATAAAAGAAGATATCTATCTTATATTTGTGAGTTTAAGGTTTTATATCTAACTTATCTTTTATCATAACTAAGGAAAATTGTAAGTATCTAGTCTTTAACCACATCAAAGACCTCAGAAGGATATAATACTACCTGAGAAATGGGAGAAGGATGCAAGCAACTTTCGGGAGTCTTGCAGGGTAGACAGAGACAGCTGACAGGCTGGACAGTCATCCAAAGTTTTCTTGTAAAGTTAGGGCATCTGTCTTTAGCCCACAGGCCTAGAGTCTCTTATTCACTTTTCTCTGTGTCCTGTAGAATGTCTGGCAGTTTCCTCTGCAAAGCAGGAACCTGAAGGACCATTTTGTCAAGCAAAGTTCAGTGGTCACCTTTTTATGGGTCCTGCATGTCCAGTTGATCAAGCAGTCTAGGCAAGAACAGTTTCTTGCCCAAATGGCTATTTTTGTCAAGGTGAAGATAAACTCCATATGGAGTGTCTTCGATGCCCATACTCCTCTCTGAAGTAAATTGGTGCTGTCAGGAGCAGACATGTCACATTGTCCAGAAAGTCTAAATTTTTAAAACATTTTAAATGCCATATTCTGTAGGTCTTTGAAGTGTTTGAAGACTACCTATCTATCTGAAATATATCTATGCATATTTAAGAAGACTTAACTAACATGGCTACAAATATGATTATCATAGATGACGAATTATTAATCTATTTTTAATTATCCATTACAATTTTAAATGAGTTACAAAAACATAATACCTCAAACAAGAATAGAAATATATATACAGTATAACAAAATTAAGTTTAAATTTGTATCAATAAACTAAAATCTATAGCAATGTAAAACATTTTAAACAAGTTGTTACTCTTTAAAAGTAGGTTCATTAATCTACCCTTTCATCCTATCATATCTAAACTATCCCTTTTTTTTTCTTTAGAAAAAGATTGTATTTATAATCAACTTTATGCATGTTAAAAGTATTTCTATTACATTATTACAGCCATTCAAAATCTATATTACCAATATATTTATACCAAATATATGTGAGTCAAAAATTCCATATATTTATGCAAAATTCCATATATTTATGTGAAAATTCCATATATTAGTTTTGGACATTTTCTGTTCTGTATTTTCAACACGCATAAAGTAGAAAATTAATATTCACAATCCTTCACCTAAGGAATAAGCACAGCAATGGCATCTGTGTCAGGCTTTTTTGTGAGGATACTTTTGTAGTCCTTATGTAGATCCAACATTTCATATACTGAACAAATCATTTTCAACATACATAATGACTTATAACATACTGAGAGAAAGTTCCTATTGTTATATTTTGTAGTTTAAAATATGGCTACAGGTGTCCTGCTATGAGGAATAAATTTTAATGTATTTTTCTAAACTTGGGTGTTCGGGTTAAGAATAATTCCGGATTTTGCTGAGTTATCAAAAATTCTATACTAGTTCTTATTTGTTAAAGCTGCCTTAAGAAAATATTCCAGAAATGCAGATGATAAATGGCACACACTGACATAATCTCTTTTACAAGGTAGCCACAGATGTGCTTAGAAAAATCATAAATAGAAGGGCTTTTTTATTTGCAATTCATTTTATAAAGCAGAAGTATGGTAATCATCATGTTTCAATTGAGCTGGTGATTTGTATGACTGCAGAAACAACTTGCTCCTTGTATGTGGGTCTAGTAGTTTCTAGATTTTGTTTGGTAGTACAAGGAACCAGAGATAAATTGCCTATGTAGTCAGAGAGACATGGCATAAGTATTATAATTTCAACTTCTCCTTTCAACTCAATGACAGAGAACGAATATTGATTTAAAATGTGTTAAATTTGTTTATGCTGTGGAACATTTATTTAAAGATGCAAAAATGTGTTACATTCTTTTTTATTGCATTTGCTTAACTCTGTGAAGCTGTGTTACTTTGTTGTTTAAAACACCTGATTGGTCTACTAAAGAGCTGAACAGCCAACAGCAAGGTAGGAGAAAGGATATCAGGGGCTGGCAGGCAGAGAGAATAAATAGGAGAAATCTGGGAGGAATAGAAGAGCAAGAGAACAAGGAAAGGAAGACGCTAGGGGCCAGCCACACAGCCACATAGCCTGCTGCAGAGTAAGAGTGAAAGTAAGACACACAGAAGTAAGAAAAGAAAAAGCACAGAGGCAAAAAGTAGATGGGATAATTTAAGTTAAGAAAAGCTGGCTAGAAACAAGCCAAGCTAAGGCTGGGTATGCCTCTGTATGTGATTTATTTGGGGGCTGGGTGGCAGGCCCCCTACAAAGCCAAAGAGTTAAAAAACAAACAGAATGTAGAAAGAAATATTAGAAAGAAATCAAGAACTCATGTGTTAAATTTGCATGCAGGATGAAATATTGATTAACACAATGCAACACAGAAAAAAATTAATAGAATGAGAAAAAATTAAATAATGTTGGCTTAAGCCCAATAGCAAAAAAAAAAAGGCTTAAACAAAGAAATAGGGTAAATATTGCTGATCTTGCTGGCAAAATCTATTTCTATGTACAGCATGCATTTGGAATAATGTAGGAGGGAATGTATGTATGGGCCAAATGCTGATACCTCAACAATAAGTACAATATTGAGCTTCATCTATTTAGTGATAGTCAGGAGTTTTTAGACTTGGAGATCATCAGTCTGTTCAGCATTAGAAAAATATCCTTACACCTTTTGCATACACACAGTTTTGAGCTTTGGTGCTTTGGAAGCTGTCCTTCAATGTTACATGGATAATATTAAGTACAGAAAAAGTGTGAATATTATAGGAGGTAAGAGGGTTGGCCACGGAGGTTTGAGGGGGAGGTAGATAGCATCAAAATCACAATGTGTCTCCTGGAACAAACTGAGTAACAAGAACACAAAGACAGTAGAGTAATGGTAATGTCACGTCTCTACTCTTCACAAAGGATGTGTGACAAAGCCCCCTATAGTGTATGTCTGGAAGCCAAATGAGCAGTTGTTAATGACTTTAGATACAAAGAACAATATACGAAGAAGGTAAATATTAAAAAATCATAACTACAGGAAAATGGAGGTTATTAAACAATTTCTTGGGACAGTTTTAGAAAACATAGTAATAAGACTGTCAACTAAAACAGTATATCATAACATTATGTCCTTCAATGTACTTGCTAATCTTTTCAACTTTATTGGTATTGTCATTAAAATACATTTTTAATTAGGTCACTGAATATCTGTATAATTAATGCTCTTCTACTGAAATAAATGCCTTTATGCTTTAGCTGAAAAAGTCAAAGAAAAGAACTCATGTTCTCTGTGTGTGTGTATCTGTGTGTATACGTACATGTGTGTGCATGCCTGTGCATATGTGTATGAGCATGTTTATGTATGTATGGACATGTGTGTGCCTGTGTGTGTGGGCATGTATTATGTGTGTATGTACATGTATTGTGTGTGTGTGTGTGTGCGCGCGCGCATATTAGGTAATATATATATATATATATATATATATATATATATATATATATATATATGTAGTTGTAAGCTATAAGCATATATGGATGTTAATGCAGTAACTAGTTTTTCAACTACTACTTACCAAAAATAGCTTTTCCATTGAAATCATAGGTAACTGTGCTCTGAGTTTTATGACTTTTCATTACAGGCTCAATGATCTCCATTTCTTTGCTATTCCTGTAGTTTATAAGTTCAATATTTCTTACTATTGACGTGGTGAGTTTGTACTGACACTGCAAGGTGAATACTCACTTAATTCTGAGAAAACAGATATAATGACTCTCTCTTTCTCCATATATATACACATATATACATAATTTAATTGTCCATATTTCTATTTATATGTACTTTGTCTCAATTACAATATAAAATAGAAATAGTAACAAATAATTACATTTCGATGAACTTTTTTATATTATTTTTCTCCACAATTGTAATATTTTATGAAATTTGAAGTGATTTATACATAATAATTTTACTGTTTGAAGACAAAAGTGCTGTACCTCTGATCAGATGCATGTAACTTCATCAATAATAAACTAAAATTTTGTGTTAGTCAAAACTTGTAACTATTAAAATAGATCATAACAGCAATGTAATCATAATCAACACGATACATATTTTTATAAAAGGCAAGTGGAACAGAATCAGGAGCAGTGAGCACACTTGACATACTGCTCTACTGATATCTAGTATAAGAGGAAGATGTCGATAGTTGGGAAAGCAAGCTGTCATTCTGCATAGGCAATAAACTACCACCAAGCTTTCTCAGGAGATGGGTCTCCCAAGTTGCGAATAATCAAACTTCTTTCTTCTTGATCTTTCTCTTTCTCTTTTCTTCTGCTTTTCTATTTTTTGTAGATGTAACCATCTTATTAAATAAGAAACACAGAGCCAATTGCACAGTTAAAAGCCTAAGAGGTCAGAGCAATAGCTAAGAGCTAAAAACTGTTTCTTACCCTACAGCCGCTGCTGTCCTTCCCCTCAGCAAGAGCCTACTTCCTGTCTTTCTGTCCTTTTATTGACTTTCTGCTCTGCCTTCTCATTGGTTGTAAACCCACCCACATGACCTCCTAGATACTGCCTGTCTGTACAGACCTCCAGGTCTTCTATGGTTGGTATTGAGATTAAAGGCATGTGTCTCCATGTTGGCTGTATCCTTGAACACACAGAGATCTGCCTAGCTCTGCCTCCCAAGTGCTGAGATTAAAGGTGTGCACCACCACCGACCAGCTTCTGCTATGGCTTGCTATTAGCTATGACCCCCAGAGGCAACTTTATTTATTAACATACAAATAAAATCACATTTCAGTACAAATGAAATATCACCGTATTTTCCATTTTTTATTTTAATAAAAAGAAAAAAGGAAAAAGGTTATAACTAATATAAGAAAAACTATATACAAAAGTACAATAACTATATACAATATATAAAAGCAATAAATACCTAAACAATGTCTAGTCCATTTGTATTTGACAAATTCTGAGAAAATAATTCCATTATCTATCCTATTTTGGTTAAGTCCTGATTTACTTTCTATCCTAACTTATATTACTAACAGAACTATCTGATAACATCTTTCAAATTTATACACTTACACCTCTTTAGTGAGTTTCTTTTCTGAAATTCTTAACAAGGAAAACTGTAATTATAACTAACTAATCTTTAACTCCCACAGAGACCCAAGAAGGAAATAATATTACCTACTAAAAAAATAAAAACAGGAAGAACATGCAAGCAGCTTCCAAAAAAAATGTGAGTTGACAGAAACAGCCAGCTGCCTGGACAGTCACCCGAGGTTTCTCTGCAGTGTTGGGGCATCATCTTCAGCCTATAGGCTTAGCGTATTTGACAGACTCATTTGTGAACTAGGATGTACACAAGGTCAACAGTTCAACCTCACATTTGGTGAGAGCAGTCCATGTACCAGAAACACCTGAATTCCACTAGTGTCCTGTCATGATTCAGGATTTTAAATTCTGGAAATTGTTGATGTTTTTTGAATTCAGCTGACCATTCTTCTTGGCTGTGTGTGTGGCTTCATCTCAGCATCCTGTTCTTCTCCGTATCCTTCTACTAAATGACAGTCTACTATTGAGAGGTGTGAGCTTAGTTACTCCTCAAGAATAACTGTTTCAGCTGCTGTTCCATTGCATATCAGAAGCCATTGGTCCACTGACAGTTCAGCTGCCTTCAAAGAAAAGGGCACTGTACCTTTCCCGGATTGCAAAGGCCACTTCAGGGATGGTGCCATATTGTCCTGGCCTCAAAGGATGCCTTTTGATAAAACCACAACCACACTTGTCTTGGAAAGTATCAGTAGTCCTTTGTTTCGTGTCTTGTCTCTCCATTCTGTCCTGTTTGTCAGCAGTCGATTTGAGGTTACTTTGTTGTCCAGTGGCTAGCTTTCACCACAATGAAAGTTAACTCTATATGCAGTTTCTTCAATGCCCATATTTTCTCTGAAGTAGATTGGTATTGCCAGGAGCAGACATGTCTCATAGTCATAACAAAAAAGAAAAAATTTCTAAGTTATTAAAACATTTTAAATGCCATATTCTGTAGATCTCTGAAGGGTTTGAAGATGACCTGTCTATCTAAAATATATCTGCCCAATCTTGAAAACATACCTAATGTGACTACAAGTTCTACTGTAATGTCTAACTACTAACTTTCATTTCTTTTTATCCTAACAGTTGGTAATAATAACATTCAAGTATCAGCAAATTGCATTACATTGTTAAATGAACGGTGGGTCTTCCAAGTTGTGAATAATCAAACTTCTTTCTTGTTGATCTTTCTCTTTCTGTTTCCTTCTGCTTTTCTATTTTCTTTGTGTTTCTGTTTTCTTCACTAAATATCAAACCCAAGGATTTACAAATGTCATATATACACATATATACATACATAAAGCTAAATCTATTTGTAAGCTGTGTTCCTATGTCCAAACAAACAAAAACTTTTTGAAAAAATTCTGCTATTATTTTTCCCCTGGAATTAATGTTTATAAGAACCTGGGTGCTGAAATATTATCTCGTGCCTCTTGTAGAAGGACTGATCCAAGCATCCTATGGGCGTTTGTGGATACTCACAGTGTCCAAGAACAGTTGTCAAGTAGTGACACTGACTATAGGCTGGTGATTCTAGGAAAGAATTACCATGATTTATGAGCAAAACATTTGTAAGGTGAAATACAAAATGCCCAGACCAGACAAAATATCACGAGATCAAGAAAACTGTCAAAAATACCATTGAGTTTATTTTATGTTGGCCATCTACTGCTGGTATGGGTCCTGTCATAGAGTGTGGCTTGTATACTCAACATAACATGAATTTTACATGGTCTTATTAATACAAAACTCAGTGCTAGCTATTGGGGTAAATTCTGAAAGATCAGAGAGACAGAACAAACCACAGCCAACCTCACCTCAACAATTCCTCAGCTGATCTTGTTTCCTTAGACTGAAAGCTTCTGAGTCCTCCTCCAAGTGGATCTCAGCTGAGTTGCTGCTGAAAGCCTAAAAGCTTAAAAAGGGCTCTAGTTCCTGGTCCTCACGTCTTATATACCTTTCTGCTTCCTGCCATCACTTCCTGGGATTAAAGGCATATGTCACCATGCCTGGCTGTTTCCAGGGAGGCTTTGAACTCACAGAGATCCAGACAGATCTCTGCCTGTGGAATGCTAGGATTAAAGGTGTGCGTGCACCAGTAGCTTTGGCAATAGCGTAGGTTGTTTGTGGATCCCATTGATTTGTCCGGATGGAGATCTCTCTCCCCTGTTATTTGCTGATTCCATTTCAATTATCTTCATATATGTCTATACTTTAGAAAGCTATAGTTTTCTACCCCTCAGATGGCACATAGTTTCATTTGTCCCTCCCTCTACTCCTTACCTTAGGTCTGTCATCCCTCTCCTCCATTTGATCTTTCCATTCCAGCACCTCCCAAGTTCAACCATAACTATATATTGTATTTCCTCTTCTTAGGGATATAATTCCCTCCTATTTTAGTCCCTTAATCTAGCTAACCTCTATGGTTGAGGATGAAAATTAGAATTACAGAAATTTTAATTAGTATTTGAAATAGTCAAATAAATGTATAAGCCTGAGTATATATGCATTGAAAAGTAAGAGTGAACTACTAAACTAAATATTTTAGCAATAAAATATAGCATTGAAATGAAATCCACTCAGTTTTGTGTCATCAAACAATAACTTAGAAGACTTTTCATAAATAACTTAGACTTCTGTGCAGATAAGATATTAAGAATAATAAAAATATGATTAGTAGATTTGTGGAATAGCTTATGTGATAAAATATAGGCCACACTGATATATTAGCAGGAAAAAATGAATTCAATATCAGAGAGAAATTTAAATAGAACTAGTGAGACTTACAAGCAAATTGAAATCACCAGACTGAATGTTTGTTCCAAGAAACAAGTGATAATAATAAAATTGCTATTTTTAAGAAAGAAAATGACTTAAAAACATGTAAAAAATTGTAAAAGACACTAGAAAGAGAAAACAAGTATCATATCTGATTGAATCATGCTTCAACAGATTTGAGATTTCTTGCTGTGTAGCAGACAATCTGAAACACTGGGGTAAGCGCTCAAAGGCCCAGGGAAATGAACAGCTGAGCTTGAGTGTATATGCAAATAAAGTCTCACACTAAAGAGTGACATGGAGAAATAGTGGGGGGAAGGGCAGAGGGAAGTGTCAGAGCATGACAGATAGATGGCCAGACTGTGCGAAAGGGGAGGCTAAGCAGGTTCCTACTACACTCCCTGATTTATATTTGACCTAAATGACACTGTGCTACTTTGCAGTAGCAACAGAGAGCAGATGAAAATGGAGAGTTCTGATCATAATCATGAGGAAAGCGAAAATAATGGCAAGGATAAGGGCTTTATTATTTTCTGGGATCAAAAAAGGCACCCAACATCAATCTAACTCAATTTTTACATGGTTGATTTAAAGAAGGGAAATTCATGGGAATGTTTTGTTGTGAGTAATTTTTATGAAGAGGTTATGTTAAGATGTTTTATAAAGTGAAGTTAAAGGCAGAGCAGTGGTGGCGCACACTTTTAATCTCAGCATTTGAGAGGTAGAAGCAGGCTGATCTCTCTGAGTCTGAGGCCAGCCTGGTCTACAGAGTGAGTTCCAGGACAGGCTCCAAAGCTACACAGAGAAACCTTGTCTCGAAAACAACAAAAAAATCAAGTTAAGCATTTGAAGTGTGAAGTCCCACAGGCATAGGGGTTGGTAGCAGACAGAGAGAGAGAGAGAGAGAGAGAGAGAGAGAGAGAGAGAGAGAGAGAGAGAGAGAATACTATCAAAAGAAGTGAAAATCCAAGGTACATATTCAGTTGACAGAGAAGCAATAAATAACAGTTACCTAATAAATTAATGAACATAAATTAGCAGATATCAAAAAATGATGTATAAAGCAAACACATAAGCAAACTTGAAGATCAAAATCAGAGTAATTAATTATACCAGAGAGAAAACAAAGACCATGCATAACAGCATCATGCTCTGACAGATTTTAGATTCCTTATGAACCTAGCAGATGCGATGGAGCATTAGGGAAAGCAATCAGAGTACCATGGCAAATGAACAGCTAAGCTAATGAATATGCAAGTAAACAGTAATGCTGAATGGAAAGTCACCATGCTAATCAGGCTCTCTTATAACCTGTGGCAATCCTCCTGCCTCTGCCTACCAAGCACTGGCAATACAGATGAGCACTACTACACATTGCCACAACTAATTATTCTACCAAATATTAACTGAGCATCCACTCTCTGTCTAAAACTATTTTAAAGGTACCGAATATAGAAATATATAGTTTATGATATATTTGACATTCTAAACAAAGTTCAAGAAGGAAACATAAAATAAACAAATAAATGCAATATAGTGTACACTAAACTAAAATGATTGCTCCATCTAAACATTAAAAGAGATGGACATTGAAGAGTATCATGAATGGCAAGGTAAGATTTAGCACAAAATCTTCACAGGATAGTTAGGAAATTTTTAACCTAAAGAACAGAAGTTGGCCATAAGAATATTCCTTATCTTTACCGTTATTCCTTTGAGTTTCACAAAATCTCACAAGATTTTTCCATGGCTGTTACAAGACCATTTTTTTTAAGAGATAGGTAATGTCCTTGTACATTGGCACTTTTCTTTGCTTGAGTACTTTTCTTCATGGCTTATTATTATTCTGCTCTCAGCTCGATGTTATTCTAAGTTTATCATTTGATATACTTACTAGAGTTTAACAAGTAAAAGATTATTTTATAAGTATTTGTTAATGTCACCAGTGATTTAAGAACCATTTCAAAACCAGTTTCCCCTCAAATATTCCATGCATTCCTCTTTTAGGGTACACATTACATTATTATTGCTAGGAACTTCTCTGCTGTTTTCCACATTAGATTAGAAGGGTTATTTCTTTAGTTTCCTTCATATTTAACAGAATATAGCAATGTCCTCTATTACCAATAAGAGATAAATATTTGGTGGGTCAGAAAAATCAGGGGGAGGAACAATCACTAAACTCTAAAGAAGACAACTTTATGGGAAGGCAAGCTTTATGGAAGATGGTAAGTAATGTTAAGTACGCACAGTCACCCTAGAAGGCAGAAGAGGAAGTGAGTACAGGGCTTTATTCTTCTTGTCCTTGGTGATACTGTTGCTGATTTTAGTGGTATATGAAGCAGAATATCACAGATTGATTGGTGCAGTACTTGGAGTCAGTGTTCTGAGCTCAGAGCAGGGTTGAGAAGCAGAATAAATTGACGCAAAGGGAAAACAAATGTGAATCCCCCATGTCCATAAAAAACAATGGAAGTAACTAAAAAATGAAGTAAAAAAGAACATTTATCTAATCATCTCAAAGTGCTGTTTGAATACTTACAGCAAAACAGTACACAACATCATTGAATTTGACTAGAGGTGCCTCTCCAAATTTTGAATATTAGTGACAGATATGATTCATTATTTTATCTTGCATACAGCATTATTTTTCTGTGTTTATAAGCAATCTTACTCTTAAATCTAGTGATAGTCTCTTACCCAGAACTTGTCTTTAAAGATGACTGAAAATAAAGTCTAAAAACACATATACAGACTCATCCATGATTATTTCATTGTGGTATTTTGGCATTTACTTAGACTGCATTGAATAAAGAGCAACCTACCTGAAGTTACAATGAGATCTAGATTACAGACTGCTTAATATTCTTTAAAGTACATAACAATTGCCTATTCTTTCCTTTTGCAATAACTTCCAAACCCTTTCAAAGACAATTTATAAATATGATTTATACCAGTTTCGCAGTGTTTCCAAGGTGAGTTTTGAAACACATCACTCAAATACTGGAAAACAAAATCCTTGTTCTTAATATGTTACTGCTATTAGCACTATTGATAACTTTTTAAATACTTGCAACTTATCACATTTATTCTTATTTTAGAAAAAGAAAAGAGATAAACCAATCTTCATTTACTTGATGAAATTAGATAATTCAACCTGCACTTATAGAACCACACCAAGGAGTAATTGCAGGCACATTATTCAGACAAACAGGGTTTGTATTGTGATGTTGACATTTACTAAATTTGTATGAGCTTGTGTAAGTCACTATTTGAGAATCAACTGCCTCACCCATAACACAGGGATAATAAAGATTTCAAAATCCATTACAGTATTAAATTGCATATAAATTTTGGATATGCCAGATTACATTTTACAGAGCTGGTAATAGCAGTAATTCTTACCCTATATACTCATTTAGATCCTTGACACCTTGATATTCATTTTTAAAAAGAAGCAAAAGTGATGCTTAGTTTTCTCAAATGGATTATAAATGGTCATACAACCCCCTTTTGTGCTAGTCTAACTCAGGATGCCCAAAGTTGGAACTAGACTATCTTTAGTATAAAGGAAGACAAGACAAATTGTGAGTACAGTGTAACTGTTTGCCAGACAGTCCCAGCAAAATCCTCAGCCTGCAGAATAATCAACAGAGTATACATGTATGAGGAGACAGGATGATCTTAGTCACCAACATCTGACTCAATATGGCAGATTCCAAATTCAGACTCATCAAAAAATGTCGTTGTTCTTATAAGCAAACATATTTTGGGATGTCTTATAAGAAAGTAAAAATAAACAGAAAAACTCCAAATATTTAAATTCTGGACACTCAATCCAAAGAAAAAATGTATAATTCATAGGAAACTTACTAGCTTTTGAGATACTTGTAGATAGAAGGGTTTGTAGCTGGTTTGAAATTTCTGTGTTTTCTAAAGGTCCAAAAAACATATAGTGGGTGCTTCTCCTTTTTTCCCTTTGTGTTTGATGTTTTGGCAAGTTACTGGAATATGGTCACCATGGCTAAAAAAGTGACTATTTCTTATGAAAAATAAATGATAGGACATAATATTACCCATTGTATGCTGCCATACAATAGAATAGGACTGAGTGCCAGTGAAAGAAATTAAAAATTGCTGAACTAGATTTCATATTCACAATGTTTCCCTATTGCTCATCTTGGAAAGTTTATCCCACCAGGTAGGCTGAATGGGAAACTGAGAGGCAGATATGTGTTTATTCAGTGCACAATTCTTCAGTTCAAGTATGCAGAGGCAAGTCTGATGAACACATCAAGTTCCCATTCAGTGAGGGTTACATAGAAAGACCTTGTTTTTAAAAATAAAGGAAGCAACAGCAACAAATGTAGCATAGATGAGTCACTGCACCAATGAAGCATCTTTCACAGGTGAACTGCACAAGGTAAAGAGACCTTCCTTTGAAGTTCATGCTGATGTGTAATGGGATAGGGCTTGAGATATGGGACAATGAGTAAATGTGTTTCATAGTTCAAATGACTATGCCAGACTGTGGCAGGTGGAACACCTGGCACGCCTACTATGAGTGATCATCTAGAACATTGTAACCTTTATAAAAGAAAAAAATCTGTTTCCCATTTTCTTGAATTTAGAGTTCTTTCTTTTTGCTTTTTATTTATTCTTCTCTCATGCAATACAGACTGAAGCCTCCCCTCCCTCAACTCCTCTCATTCCGCCACCAGTCTTCCCTCTCCCCCAGATCTACCTCTCTTTCATTCCCCTTCTAAAAAGAGCAGGCATCCTGGGGATGTCAACCAAATCTGTTCTAATGCCTGACCCTGCTTCTGAACTCAGCTTATGCATGCTTATATTGTTTCCACATGTATCTCTTTGGACGCTTGCACTTCGAATCCAACTTGTAGTTTCAGTGAGTCCCTTTCTACCCGAGGTTCCTCTTTCTAATAGATCAGACTCCAGCAAGCATCTACTTCCATGCACAGGAGTACAAAATAAACTTGCCCATAAGTCTAGTTGCCCAACCTTTTTGTTGCATCAAATGATAGTATATGGAACAGCAAACTGTTTCCCCTAGGCAATGGTGCTTAGATCACAGATTTAAGGAGAAAGCAACTGCTGCTGTTTTTTTTTAAGCCATTAGGTTTGAGTGGTTTTAGTAGAATGTAATAGACAAACAGAACAACGTATATAGGGTAAAAATTGATAAATGTTAAAAGTTACTTTTAAGAAACAATAGGGTTTCTAGTCCAGTGTGATCTGACTTCAAAACACTTTTTTTTTTTTTTTTTTTTTTTTTTGGTTTTTCGAGACAGGGTTTCTCTGTGTAGCTTTGCGCCTTTCCTGGAACTCACTTGGTAGTCCAGGCTGGCCTCGAACTCACAGAGATCCGCCTGGCTCTGCCTCCCGAGTGCTGGGATTAAAGGCGTGTGCCACCACCGCCCGGCTCAAAACACTTATTTTAAATCCTATGTTCCAGTACCAGTTTTGATACTTCATTTGAACCATATTTATTGAGTTCCCATATACTCTACTTTCATATATAATATCACTGATTATATTGATCCAGATGCTAGTATTTTCTGGCAAAAGGGAGAGAAAAAGTCATATAGATAGGCTAATAGCAGTATAAAGTGTACATCTTTTCATAATGACAGTGAAAAGCTTCTATTAAGAACAATTTAAAGAGGGGGGAAACATAGAGCAGTCACTAAGCGTTTTTAAATAAATAGTCTGGTAATCATGAGAGAATTTTCCATCATTATTAAACACATGTAGCTGGAAATTAAGTCTACCATCTTCTGAATAAAAAATCACAGAAGACACACAGAATAAAACAAGTTTGCAACAGGCTCAAACTTTGAATGACGAAAGTTCTTCTGAAAGGTCCTTTGTATTTCTGCTCATTTCAACCTCTCAGTTTTAAATGCAAAAAAAATAAGTAACTCATCAAAATTTGAGCCCTTGCTTAGTATACTTTGGTTGGGTCAATGTTTAAAGAAAAACGTTTCAGCTCCCAACCTGTTTGTTAGTATTTATCTTTAAGATTCCTTCAAATCCAACAGTCTATGATTTTCAGTCCTGTTACTTGTATTGCATTTTCTTTCTGCCTTCGCCATCCAATTAATTTAAGAGAAAATTGTTGCTATTTGCTTTCTCAACAAAATAATTTGATAAGTTCTGAAGTTTCAAATGTATTGTGCTAGTACAGCAATTACTCGGGGCAAATTTTAGCAATCAGCCTCAGACCCCCTCTGTGATATGGCTTTCAGCACTTTCCCCGGCTTTTGTAATTCCCTCAATTTTAGTCTCTCTTCCCCATTTTGCAATTGTTTGCACATTCTATAGACCTGTGATGCTTAAATGCTCTTGGGAACCAACAATTCTGATTACTTTTCTGCTGCATTAAAAAAAAAAAAGTTTATGTGCTTTCTGGTGAAACACTGAATTGACTTTTCATTCTGCTTGATATGAATTAAGCGTGGTTATTTCTTTTTGATCATTAGTGATATTGCTTACTCCTTGATAGACTCTCTCTTTGGTTTGCCCTCTCACACAAATTCCTTTCTACCTAATTTTAAAAAATATTGGTTATTAGTTGCGAATTACAGTATTTAAATATTTTCTTTGATGGAAAAAATTTGTGTTACTTTTACTATTTGCAAAATATCTCCAGGTTTTTTTTTTTATTTGTTTTGCAAAGCAGGTGCTTTTAAGTTTCTAAAGTATCTTTATCGGTTGTTATTTTATAAGAGTGAGTATTTTATTTACTTAGAGCCTATGGAAATCAATTGAAATATAGCCGCCCCAGCATGAATGGGGCCTGCCAAAATCTAATTCAGATGAGGACAAATAATGAGACTGGACATGGACATAAGCTCTAAACCAGAAGCTACCTCCAGTTGATAATGACCCACAAAGGAAAAAATAGTTTTCCCCAATGGAGTCTCACTGGGTGCACACAGTGCAGTAAAGGCCAGGCCCATGCCATTCACAACAGTAGATGGCCAACTTAAATTTTATTGGGGGGAGGGGTTCTCTCTGTCTCTGTCTCTCTCTTCCTTTTTTTCTCATAATGTTTTGTCAGGGCTCTTTAAAAGTGATTTTTATCTTAAAGGATTTTTTTGTTTATATATTATGTCTTCCTTTTTTGTGTTTTCATGGGATTTCTATGTGTGCAAATGTGTATGTGTGTGTTTGCATCTCTACATGTTTTTTGTGCTTTTTCTTTGACCCTTTCTTTTTCTGTTTGTATTTATTTTATCTTTTTACCTGCCTTTCTCTTTTCTCCCTCTCTCTCTTTTTTTTAGATGCCTGTTTGTTTTCTAATGAGAGAGATCAAGAAAAGCAGGGTGTGGCCGGGCGGTGGTGGCGCACGCCTTTAGTCCCATCACTCAGGAGGCAGAGGCAGGTGGATCTTTGTGAGTTCGAGGCCAGCCTGGTCTACAGAGCGAGATCCAGGAAAAGGCGCAAAGCTACACAGAGAAACCCTGTCTCAAAAAACCAAAAAAAAAAAAAAGAAAAGAAAAGCAGGGTGTGGATTTGGGCAGGTGGGGAGGTCAGGACGATCTGCAAGGAGTTGTTGGAGGGGAAACATCATTAGAATATGTTACATAAAATCAATTTTCAGTAAAAAAAATAATAAAATTTGTGGCTGATAAGGGAGGGAGAAGTATCTCTGTCTCTGAGGATTTGCTCAGGACACCAAGCTTCTATGTGTTCTTTGTCTCTTCTGGGTCAATACTTTCCCCTCATAGCTTCTGTAATCGTGCCACTGATGCAGGAGAATAGGCAGGCCGGCAAGCTTAGCTACCATTTAGTGCTCGTTCTAGGGCTCTGAGTTGGCTCACACTGAATATCTCCCACATTTATGATCTGTTGTAAGAAGGGGATGGTCCTACAGAACCAAAGTTGCAGGATCCTCATGACACAAGGCAACATAAGGATATCAGAGAGGAGTCCCGGTGAAGATTCAGGATTGATAGTGCAGCAGAACCCAGGGGCCCTGAGCCAGACCAATGACTCAACACCTCAGCTTCCAAGGTGAGATTTATTTTTTCTCCTTTTTTTTTTTGTTGTTGTTGGTTGTTTTCTTTTCAGGGGGAAGTTGCAAGGATGACAGGTGGATATGGAAGAATAGGGAGACGAATGGGAATGGGGAACATGGTATGAAATCACAAAGAATTAATATAAAGTTTATATATATGTGTGTGTGTGTGTGTGTGTGTGTTTGTACACATATATTGAATGTTAATATCTGAATAATGAGAAATTTATAGAAGATATTTAAGGAAGCTAGAAAATTAACAACCATGGGAAGGAAAGTTAAAAAAGTAATTTCATTAGAAAATGTCTTTTTTTGTAATATTTTTATTTATCCTTCAAGATGCTACTGTATTGTGATCATATGTCTGCTGTGGAATAATGCTTAAATACACTGGTTTAATAAAACACTGATTGGCCAGTAGCCAGGCAGGAAATATAGGTGGAATAAGCAGACAAGGAGAATTCTGGGAAGAGGAAGGCTGAGTGGGGAGATGCCAGCCAACCATCCAGGGAGCAGCATGTAATGGCACACAGGTAAAGCCATGGAACACATGGGCACAAATAGTTTAGCAGAAATGGGCTGAATTTAAGTATAAGAGGTAGTCAGTGGTAGACCTGAGCTAATGGCTGAGCAGTTTTAATTAATACAATTCTCTATTTGTTTACTTGGGTCTGAGCGGTTGTGGACTGGGCGGGACACAGGCAAACTTCAGCTACATATATCCCTTCCTCCAATCTTTATGAACATCCTAGATCCCCTCCAACTTCATGTCCTTATATTTCTACTAACCCACAGAGTCAAATTAGCCCTGCTACATATATATGGGTAACAGGACATCCATTGGAGTATTGTTAACCTGAAAGGGGAATCACCCTCAATGAAAATTGTCTCCTTAGCATCCATCAGCTATTAAGAGCTACTTGGTTAGGAGTGGGCTATTCATGTGCTCCTTCCCACATCTATACTGGAACATTGATTGGCTTGATCTTATCCAGGAATTGTGCTAATAGCCACAGCTGCTGTGAGTCAATGGGTGCAAAATTCCTGTCTCATCTAGAAGATGTGATTATGATACCTATCATTGCCTCCTGACTCACCGTACAGTTAAAGTTAAGCAAGCCTCTAAAGGTCAGGTAGAAATTGAGATCCATGAGGAAGTGTGATACACCCCTAGCTAACATAATGGGGCTTTTAATTACGTCAAGCAGTTTTCTGGAGGGAATTTGCAGTGATAGATTTTAAGGATGTAGAAAACTATTGGAAGGAGTATAAAATTAGATAAGGCTGAATTTGTTGATATTATTGAATTAATATTGAAGCTTACATAATTAAAAATGGTACAAAGAGCTTGTTTAATCAATTGGCTCAACTATTTGCAGAAAGATGGTCTACTGAATAGGAGTTGGCAATATCTGATATTCTTTGTCTGAGTGTTGATGAAGGTTCAGAGAAATGATTCCCAGAAACATAGGGTGTTGCTGTGTTGGGACTTACCACGTGGCTTTTACACCTTGAAATGTTTTGTGAAGTTACGTTTTGACTTAGATGAGTTTGTACATTTTGGGCTGGAAAACCCAGTGAGGGCTCAAAGTGTAATGAGTTGCTATTTGGAAGATGAGAACACTGACAGGCCCTGCCTGAGCTCCTGTCTTCACTTCCCTTTGTGATAGATCGTGATCTTAGAGTGATGATATAAATACTTTCCTTCCCTGAGTTGCCTTTGTCATGATTGTTTTTCACAGCAACATACAGCAATCTAGAACAGAAATTGGTTCCAGAGTCTTGAGGGGAAGGACCTGAAACATAGATGTCCCATTTATGACTGAACTCCACCACTAAGAATTATTCTTTGCACTTTGGCCATTTATGGCACTCTGTGTTAGGGCAAGTTCCAATAATGAGGAGTAATAGCTTCACTAATCTGTTGGCATGGAAATACTTTTTTGGTTTTAGAGGGCAGTTTGATATTATGCACATTTAGCACCATAAGAGTAGTTTATCTCCTCAGCCTTATAGGCTTCCCAGCCAAGGGTACTCGGCCAGATTGACAATCCTAGGTGTGAGTTTCCTCTTGTGGAATGCCTAAAATCAGAAAGTGGTTGGCTACTCACATAAGGTTGAGGCTATTACTGCACCAATAGGCATCTATTATCTGGTCAATCATTTTGGTATAGCTTACAGGGTCCATAGTTGCATAAGTCTGTTAATGGATTCTCTCTCCTAACACCCCAATTTTCTGCTTCTGATATTATATGATGTATCCAGCAGAGAGAAATTTTCCAGGCTACCAGCAGTTTGATTTCTCTACACCTACACACATTAGAAAATTTCAACTAACAATACATGGCAACAATGGTACCTATTATGGAATGCTGGTTGTTAGAAATAAAGCAGTGAGTTAGTTTCTCATTTTACTATTGATCTTTTCCGTCCAATGTTTTTTCTCTACTGCTGTCTTCCTCTTTTTATAATCTTCTTTCTTTTTGTTTTCACATCTGGCATTATTAGATGGTATAAGATTTTGATATCACTTTGTTGAAAATCAATAGAAATATATTTAGCATCACAGAATTGAAGGCAGGAATGTTGGACATACAAACTGACTTTCTTCCTCTATCATATTGGCAACACTTGAGGATGGAAGTAAGTCAGTCATAGTATTTTCTTTATTTGGAAATGCACAACATGCCTTTGGAAAACATGTTTGGGACACAAAAAGGCCAAAATAATATATATTTCAAGAGAAGCTTATATGAATAAGCTGGGTGAATAATTTCAAAATGGATTAGTTCATATATATTCATAGTGATGAAAGTGTAAGGAGATTCTAGAAGAGTAGTTTTTAAAGAGTTAAATGTTTTCTATATTGATTTGAGATTATCCATATAATGATTGAGCTACTTCATACTTCAAGAATTATGTTATTTGAAGGTGCCGTTTGGATTAATTTTTGGTCACATTTGACAAGCATGTATCATTGTTTAAGGACTCCTTTTATTTTTGTCTTGATGCTGTTACACAATTGACTACCTGTAATCTGCTCTACCTTATGACAGTTGTTTTTAACATCTACGTTCAGGATTAAGGACTTCCTGTTTGCTTAGATCAGTGGTTCCCAACCTTCCTAATGCTATGACCCTTTAATATAGTTTCTCATGGTGTGGTAATCCCCAATCATA
Organism: Peromyscus eremicus; assembly: GCF_949786415.1. Lineage (NCBI taxonomy): Eukaryota > Metazoa > Chordata > Mammalia > Rodentia > Cricetidae > Peromyscus > Peromyscus eremicus. The sequence continues at coordinate 40,735,668 of NC_081425.1, read as the reverse complement.
AAGTTATTTTCTTGCTACCTCATAAGTGTAATTTTGCTACTGTTATGAATCAAAATGTAAATATCTGTGTTCTTCGATGGTCTTAGGTGACCTCTGTAAAAAGTTTGTTGACCCACAGGTTGAGAATCCTGGCTTAGATCCTCTTCTAATACTTCACTACAATTTGGGCCATCCTGTCAAAAGACTATGAGAAAAATTGCTTTTACTAAATTACTAGCAATTGTGCAGGAAGCTGTGACACATTTGTTCCCTCAATACCTTATTATAATAACCAAGACATTACTTTCCCCACCTCTTATACATATTTATCTGTTTCATCTACATTCTTTTATCTCTGCCCTCTGAAGATATTTTCATCCATTTCTGCTTGTTGAAAATATACTTTTGTCTAAATTAACCTTCAAATATTTTTTGTTTGTTTGTTTTTTGTTTTTTGTTTTTTCGAGACAAGGTTTCTCTGTGTGGCTTTGCATCTTTCCTGGAACTCGCTTTGTAGACCAGGCTGGTCTCAAACTCAGAGATCTGCCTGCCTCTGCCTCCCGAGTGCTGGGATTAAAGGCGTGCACCACCACGGCTCAAATGTATTTTTTAATAAGTGTTTTAATACCAAATGGTCAGCCATGAAATACACATACAAATAGCACCATACACAATGAGCAGGTTGTATTTATATATTCACTAATATATATGTACATATACATAAATGCAAGTATGTAACAACAATTACTCATAAAAAGGCCATTAATTTGAAAGAGAGAAAGAAATGTTATATGAGATTTTTGGGGGAAGAAAAGGAAAGAAAAAAATGATACAATTATCTTATAATCTAAGAAAGTAATATATACATAGATATTATATTTATATAAAACTATATATATATATAATATTCATATTTTTCTCCATACTGAAAGAGTTCTATTCAGTATCAACTTTCCCATGAAACTATTTGCAGTTTTTCCTATACTAAATTCAAATTTTACTATAAATCAATCTTATGTCTTTGCCTTATAAACTATAACATTCATTGCTTTGTGCTGACATCGTTTGTCTAACATATACAGAGATTTGATTAAATGTTTCATAATTTAACTGATTTTTTCTGACAAGTTGTATGATTTAGTGAAGGATAAGACTTTTTTTCATTTATTAGTCTTGCTTTTAAGGTCTTAATTTTTTAGGGGGAAGGGCAGGAACAAGTTGTTGATTTCATGATAAATTTCAAGCTTTTGTTCACAACATGACAACTGAAAGAAAAGAATAGTTTTCATAAATACTTTTCATTAGCAAATGATTGCAAAGTGCTTTTCAAGTACAAAATACTATATTGCATGTTGTGAAATAATACTCAGGATAATTGAAGTGGCATACAATTACCCGTGCACCGCAAATCAAAGTGATGTGAGATTTGAAGATACCAGCTTCATTCTCCATATTTCCCTTGAAATAGCACTTGAGTATTCAATCATTTTATATTATTTCAATAATACATTCCTATACATTCCTGTACTTAACTATTTTATGCATATGTGGCTGCTCATTAAGTCACATTTTGTATAATGAATGCTTTCAGTTTAGAACCACATAGAGTTATACTTCATTCTTCCTTACTGAAAACATTTTCATTTGTCCTAGAATAAAAAGCATGCTAGTCAAATCACTTTCATTTATGAGAATGTGAATGCATTAAAAATTATATAAAATTTAAATTATATTATTTTTATGTTATACTGAACATGTTAATCCTGGGTTTACCTCAATAAATCAAAAGCTATTGTCAAAAATAAACAAATAATCCACACTGAGAAAATTCATTCATGTACTGACAAAAAGAACAAATAGAATAAGTTTAGGACATTATCGTGTGAAAATTTTGAAATAGGAAGTAAATGTGTAATCATAGTTTTAAAAATAATTTACATACTTTTTGAAAATTAAATATTTCTGAATGAATTATTGCATATTTGACTTATACTATCAATATTCTCACTCTCACAGAGAAATATTTAATTTATTGTATAAAGAAAATGGTAAGTCTTGTATGGAATTTATTAAAAATGCACTGCATAGAAAACAAATCTAGATTTTTAACTAATGTTAACGAATAGAATAATATCACCAAATCTATGCCTATACCTAACCTCTAACTCTCATAGAATAATCAGAAAAAAGCCGGGCAGTGGTGGCGCATGCCTTTAATCCCAGCACTTGGGAGGCAGAGCCAGGCGGATCTCTGTGAGTTCGAGGCCAGCCTGGGCTACCAAGTGAGTCCCAGGAAAGGCGCAAAGCTACACAGAGAAACCTTGTCTCGAAAAACCAAAAAAAAAAAAAAAAAGAATAATCAGAAAAAAACTTTGAATTAATACTTTGTCTAAAAGGAATGTTTTTCTGTTTTTTCTTTTATATATTTTTTATAGTTTTAAGTATATAACATTATTACAACATTTATTCTGTTTCTTCTTTCCATATTATCCCATACACTCCTTCCTACTCTCTATCAAGTTCATGGCCTCCATTTTCACTAATTGTTAGCATATATATAAATATATAACCCATTTATTCTATATAATGTTGCTTTACATATGTTTTCAGGACTCACCATTTGGAACTAGACAACCATTTTGTGTGCTTTTCCCTGGGAAAGACCACCTTTCCTGCTCTCAGCTTTACTCATTGCCTATAGATATTTGTGAAGGTTTGAGGACTCAAGGACTTCTCTGAACAGTTGTTGCTTGGGTAATTCAAAAATTGGGGATTCCTGTTTTTATACTGTTTTCCTATATGTTAGATTTTATATTTTTCTCTACTTTATGAATTGTGTACATTTTACTGAATTCTGAGTTTAACTGTGTCATGATATTTGCTCAGTGTTTGTTTCTGTGCTTTTTGAATTATATGTGAGAAATCATGCCTATTTGTTTACATAGTTTCTTCAACCTACAGAGTACCAAGTAAAGAAAATAAAAAGGAAAGCAGTAATGCATTTAGATGAAGTAAACTGATTTGGGTTAAATAAGAAATAACCTCAGTAAAAACTTACTTAATGTGTTTTTTCTCATGCAATTTAGGATATTTATTTATCTAATTCTGTTTTCATAAAAGTTAAACTAGAAGTAGAATGTTTTTATCTGACAAGGGTTTCTTATAAAAAGTTTATTATTTTAACATTATCTTATTTAGCCAAAGATATGCATTTATTTTATTGAGAAATCAGTCTTATGTGCTTTTATGACTCCTAATTACTTTGAGAAAATTGCATATTTGGCTGTTGAAAATAATAGCATCTTTCTTGGGTAGCTGACCTTAAAGAAATGTTGTCTTCTGTGTCCTCTATCATTGTACTTCTATATTCAACATGTCTCTTTATTGTTTGCATCTTTGAATTTCTGCTGTCACTTGTTGACACCCATTATGCTTCTGATGCTTGAAACATTTTAATGCTCCTTATGTTTTGAGAATATCTCTACCATTTCTGTATATTTGATAAGTGTTTATGCTTAACTCATGCCAGACATTTGTAGAGAAATATTTTTATCATTACTGAAAGTGTTCCCTGTTTTGAAGAACTTATAGTGTCTCACTTTATACTCTCTCTGGTTTTTCGAGACAGGGTATCTTTGTGTAGTTTTGGTGCCTGTCTTGGATCTTGCCCTGTAGACCAGGCTGGCCTTGAACTCACAGAGATCCACCTGGCTCTGCCTCCTGAGTGCTGGGATTAAAGGCATGCACCACCACTGCCCAGCTTTTTTCTTTTCTTTCTTTCTTTTTTTTGGGGGGAGGGGTTGGCAGTTTTCTCTCTTAACTAATTCTTAGAAACATATTTCAACATATATAAACATTATTGACATGAATTAGTAAATCAAAGCCAAAATGTAATTTTATTATCATACTTTCTTTATATTAACTAAAAATTTCATATTTAATAAAGAGTTTTATAGTATTTATGTATTGCTGGAAATCTATTGTTCTAAATAAAAATACTTTTATTCTATAAAGAATATTCACTGATAATTGTAGGCATAAGTCTCAGTCCTGCCTAGTCCTACAGCCATTCAGTCCCTGGCAGCGATCAGCATATGCTCTGACTCCACCTTCCTTCTCCCTGTATCTTTGCTTAGATTTCCTGTCTGGCTCTATTATGCTTTGCCATAGGCCATAGCAGCTTCTTTATTAACTAATGATAGCAATACATATTCACAGCATACAGAAAGCACTTTCTCTTTTCTGTCTAATAAGAAGGGAAAATTTTAATTTTAATATAGTAAAATTACACACAACGAAACAGTTATCAAGCATGAATTACAGTTACAATATCCAGTCTATTTGTATTTGGCAGAATTAAAGAAAATACTCTATCATCTATTTTATGTTTGTGAGTCTAAAGCTTCACATCTAATTTACATTTTATTATGATTAAGGAAACCTCATTAGAACTATCTAGTCTTCACCTCCATCAAAGACCTCATAAGGATATAATATTACTTAAGTAAATAGGAAGGGCATTGTATGCAACTTCCAAAATTCTAAAAATGACAGAGATATCTGGCCGTCTGGACAGTCACCCAAAGTTTCTCTCTAACATTGGGGCATCTATCTTCAGCCTACAGGCCTAAAGTCTCTGGCACAGTTTTCAATGAAGCAGGGTATTTGGAGGAATGTTTTGCCTATTTTGATAAAGTTTATCAATTACTTTTTTCTGTGTCCTACAGAATGTCTATCAGTTATTCCAAGGTCTTGGAACCCAAAGGACCATCTTGCCTTGTTTTGGGAAAGTTCAGTGGTTATTTTCCTAGGGGTCCTTCACATCCAGTTTATACAACATACTGTCAAGCAGTCCAGGCAAGAACAGTTTCTTGTCCAAATGGCTAGCCTTTTCCACACTGTAAGCAAACTCCATAATGAGTTTCTTCAATGCCTATTATCTCTTTTAAAGTAATTGGTTCTGCCAGGAGCAGACATGTCTCACTGTCCAGAAAGGTCTAAATTCTTAAAAGATTTTAATGCCATATTCTATAGGTCTTTGAAGTGTTTGAAGATTATATGTATCTGAAGTATATCTCTGTATGACCTTGAAAACATACCTAAAATGACTATAAGTTTGCTACTATAGGTGACTATTAATCCATATTTTAATTGCATATTATATTTTTAAATGAGTTGCATAAACATAATACCCTAAATAAGAGTAGAAATACGCATACAGTGTAACAAAATTAACCTTAAATTTGTATCAATAAACCAAAATCCATACCAATGTAAATTATTTTGAGATCAACAGTTGTCTTTTGGATCAAAGTAGATTCAATAATCTATCATTTTTTATCATTTCTATATCATATTCCCCTTTCTTCTTTTAGAAAGAGGTTGACTATAACCAATAACAATTTGTAGCCAAACCACCTAAACAAAGACAAACTTCCATAATCCATTTTTTGGGAATGTGAGCATAGTTTTCTAGGGTACTTCCTGCTGATTAGGGGCACTGTTAATCTTGTGGGGACCCTGAGAAAATTTAAGATTATGGTCAAGTCCTGACTGGAATAATCTGTGAGACTGCATCATCTCAGCCAGCAGCCTTGAAGTCTTTCTGGATACAGAACTCAGAGGAAACTGCAACTGATGCACTCTGAAACATTGGATCATCTGTTCCAACTAGAGATTTTTTTTTTTTGGGGGGGGTTGTTTTTTAAACCACATTACCTTAGAAGCAGTCCACAGATTTTCCTCTTCTGTGGAAACAAAAGCAGAACTTCTTTTCCAAAGCAACATTTCTTTATACCCAAATTTTGAAGTCAATGTACCTTTAAAATATATATGTTGTTTTAACTTGGGGCTGGAGAGATGGCTCATAGGTTAAGAGTACTGGCTGTTCTTCCAGAGGTCATCAGTTCAATTCCCAGCAACCACATGGTGGCTCACAACCATCCATGAGATCTGTGCCCTCTTCTGGCCTGCAGGTGTATATGCAGACAGAACACTGTATACATAATAAATAAATAAATGTTTAATATATATATATATATATATATATATATATATATATATATATATATATGTTGTTTTAACTTATTAGCCTTTACAATCAAATGTCTTTCTGCAGTTAGCTCATTAACAGTCAAAAAATTCAAAGAAAACACAATAAAATACATAATTCAGACTCTCTGTATATTTCCCATCTTTGCAGGGCTTATTTCTTTTGTAATACTTTTACTGTCTCTTTAAAGACTTAATTTTTTAAAACTATTTATTTTTTTTCAATATGCCTGCCTGTACTCCTTTTCCTCTCTCTTCCAAGACTACACATATTTTTATACACACTGTAAACTGTTTAGAGGTTTTTTTCTGTCTGAATCTGTCCTATTGTGTATCTGTAATAGTTTTCTAATCACAAGAGTTTTTAAATTGTTAAGCTGTGTGGCTAGCACCAAAGCTTCCACTTTTAGCTGATGGCTCTGCCCCGTTTGGTTTTTCAACATGGCAGAGGTACATTTAGCGCCAGCTCTGGGAGCTATGCTCACGACCAACTATGGGAAGTAGTGGGTCTATGCCTCCACCAAGCAGCGTGCAGCCCAGAAACCTTACGGCAAAAGCTAAATCTGCCATGCAGTGTGTTGTGTGGCTTGGAGACACCTCTGTGTACTGTGGAGGGAATCTGCCATGCTGTAGCTCAAGCCTGCCTGCCACAATGTCTCTGTATTATGTCTCCTCACGTATTATGGCTCATGTGAGTAAGAGTTACAACTAGGAAACTGCTTTTGACTCTGATTATATGTTCTAAAACCCCTTTTTAAGCTCTCTCTGGTCTATGTGGATCAGTGCCTGATAGTGAGCCCCAATCTCAGTCCCACTTAGCCCTGAAGTCCAGGCGAATCTCTCCCATCCTTGGTTTTGCAGCTACTTAAAAAAAAAAAATTACTCAGAGGCTTATATTAATTACAAATTGTTTGGCCTATGGCTCAGGCTTATCATTAACTAGCTCTTACAACTTACTTCAACCCATTTCTATCAATCTATACTTTGTTACGTACTTTCATGTTATTACCTGTACTCTATTACATCTTGCTTCCACAGCAGCACTCAGCATGTCCTCTGACTCCACCTTCCTTCTCCCTGTATTTTTGTTTGGATTTCCCACCTGGCTATATTCTGCCTTGCCATAGGCCATAGCAACTTCTTTATTAAACAATGGTAAAAACACATATTCACAGTGTATAGAAAGATATCCCATATGAGACAATATCTACATTAATGAAAATCTAAGGCTTTATATAAAAATGAACAAGTTTGAGAAATTAATGAAACCGTTTATTCTCTGAATGTAAGAATATACATAATTAAATTGAAGGTATTGACTTAAATATAAGGCTTTATATAAAAATGAGCTACTTTAGGAAATTAATGAAAACATTTATTCTCTGAATGTTGACATATACATACTTAATGAAACGAAGTTATTGACTCAAATGACTAAGTTAATAATAAACTTGAAAGTTCATTCTCTAATATGTTGAAGTTAGAACACATTTTTATGGCATGTACTCAATATATAATTATAGATAGCTAAAATAAATTACATATCCATATATTCAATTAATTTCTCAATCAACGTAATATTTAACATTGATTTTATTAAAATTAGAATTTAAAATATTTACTTGGCAAGTAAAAATGGAATCCAAGATTTGATTATGTACCATTTTCCAGTAACAATCTTTCAGGACTGAAATACAATGAGCCATCTTGATATCCTTTGCCAATAGTTCTTTTAATTTTTTATTTAATTTTTTATTTATTTATTTATTTATTTTTGGTTTTTTGAGACAGGGTTTCTCTGTGTAGCTTTGCGCCTTTTCCTGGAACTCACTTGGTAGCCCAGGCTGGCCTCGAACTCACAGAGATCCGCCTGGCTCTGCCTCCCGAGTGCTGGGATTAAAGGCGTGCGCCACCACCGCCCGGCTCTTTTAATTTTTTAAAGTTCATTATTTCCATCAGATAATCCCAACTTCTAGTAAAACTTATCTCTTGGTGAGATGGAGAATGAAAAATCAGTTTTTAGAATTACTCTACAAGTGTTGAAGTATGTCACAAATGGCCATATTTAAAAACAATAACACACTCAATGTTATAGTGTTCTTTGAATATACGTATTATATATGAATTACTAAACTTGATACCATTTTTAGATACTCATGGACACCATGTTTTAAGGTGGTTCAGTTGTTATTAAATTCAAAACTACCTTTTTAATGTAGAAAATAAAATTTGAAAATTAATTATTGCCTTATATAGAAATTTATCAATAACTATTTGAGTATATCAATAGTTTACCAATATAATTTCTCTAAGAGAATTTTGATTCATCAAATGAACCCAAATAGGCAGCGAAGATATATGGTAAGATAAACTGGCTTTAATTCCCATGAATCAAAGACCTGTGGGGGTGAGCCAGTGGAAAAGCACAGAGCATGGAGAGATTTTGAAAAAGGTTCTTCTATTCTCCAAAGAACATTTCATTGGAAGTCTTCCAGCTTTCCCCAAAAAGACATTTCTGGCTTGTAAATAACTAAAGAATGACTGGGAAAATTCCTGTATCTGAATTTTTAGAGATAAATAATTTTAAGTTATATATTTTCTAAAAAACAATTCAAAAAAAGTGTGATCATGAGATAAATCTGGAAGATTATTTCAAATTTGTTTAATATGAGATAAATGTTAAACTGTCCCTTAATAATATTTTAAAAAAGAAAACTGTATTCCTCAAATCCAGTGGCATTGAAACCTTCAAATGTCTTACGATATATGACTTTCCTGGAGAGTCATAAAGAAACACCCATTCCCGCTGATACACTAATGAAAGATCAAAGACATGATTCTACTCACGTCTACCTTGGTGAACTAAGAATTAATGTTATAAAGGAGTATAAGTGCAAATTTCCTTAATGGGACATAATTGAGTTGAAGCAGCTGAATCACCAAACTTTACCACTTGAGCTGAGGTAAAGACTCATGAAATCAGCATTCCTTCAGGGTACTAACAGCCTTTATTTCCTCCCACAGATTCTAGTGTGCCACCTGCCTAACTCACATGAAACTTAGAACCATGTAGGTGGTGAGGAGATCGGAGGAAACAATGAATAAAATTTCAGGTAAGGGTTAGCTGTCCCTTCTCCACTTCTCTGGAAAATGTAAACAACTTTATTGCTGTTGTGATACATGAAACTATCACCATTATTCTGTATTTCACTGCCAATGCAATCTATACTTTACCTCAACAATCCTGCTTCAGAATAATTAATAGTCATGTCTTACCCAAGGAAATATCTCTACTGCACTATCACACTTATTGCTCTAGCTCTTACACAGATACATATGCATAATTACATTATGAGCAGCAGGCCATTATTCCACAGCAACAGACACTTATCAGTATTTGGCCTGGTTAAGAGTCTACACAGTAATTCAGGCCACTGGACAAAGAAGTAATTCTTATTAATGCATGACAGCATTAATAGAAGAGTTAGACCACACGAATGTTTAGAGGGTAGTTTGACAGGCACTTTACTTCTGTCTGACAAAACAATAGCAGAAGCCTTTCTACCAGGGCCTATTTCCTCTGCTGCCTGCTTTATCCTATGGACTGTAACACCGAGCATGGGATGAGTTCCACCTGTCAAACTCACCTTTAATCAAATGGGAAAATGGTTTGTTTTACGGTATTTGTAGGCACATGTTTACTGGAAAGTCAAAAAGCCTAACACAGAATCCACAACCAAGTAAGAACATTACCAAAAATTCCCCACCAGTAACTTACATTGGCTCTTCTAATATTAATAATTATTGCCAGGGAGGAATCGCTTTCTGTCCTTCAACTTTAACATGTTGCATATTTAGCAACCACAAATCACCATCTAATTCTAGTATGCAGCCAGCAGCAGTTGCAGAGTTTGTAAGGGGTGTGTGTGTGTGTGTGTGTGTGTGTGTGTGTGTGTGTGTGTGTGTGTGTTTAAGGGTGTTCTAGCCCTGAGATTTTCACTTAATTCCCTTGTTTGTCTTAATAGAGCACGTAGGTTCCCCCTATGTTCAATATCATCTCCCTAAACAAGTACAAATTGCTGTTAAGAGTCGGTGGTTAGAGTATTCCTGAAAAATAAGAAGAAAGCATTAGAAAGGCCCAATATATAATAAAACATCCCACCCTTTGTGTCAGTTATTTTCTTATCAAAGTAGTATCAGGAACAGCAACATGTTTGGAGCGAGAAGCGCTGCCCTATCAACTGCTGTTGTCTGGTTGCTGAAAGGTCCTCATGCTGGATGAGAAATATCAACCAAACTGACAATCATTTCCTCCTATAATGCATGACTGCCTTCAGAGATGGCTGCCCTAGGTGAGACTCTCTGAAAGCCACAAACAGAATGTGTCCTAGCTATGCATCAACCACTAGCATATTAGAAGAAAAAATGTACATAGTTTAATTTTCATGAGGATAATGGTCCACCTCTAGGTTAAGCTAGATGCTTGTTATTTACAATTCTATTCACTGATGCTCACTGTGCTCTTGCTTTTGAAAGTTATAAAGGCACACAATGCCCCAGAAACAAGTAAACTTCAGGTACATTTTCTCACTAGCAGGGTTCTAAAAATCCCATGCTTTAGCATGTAACCTACAGTTACCATATATGGTGCTAACTTGCAAACAGTGTTAGCTATACCATCAGAGGACTGGCTAGACAGATTCAGTTCCCAGAGATCTTCTTCCCCTATAGCAGTGGTGTATGATAGGTTATCTCCTATACTTTACTGTAGTCCATGCTATTGGTGAATGTTTGTTCTGGATTTAAAGCTTTCTAGAGGCTCACAGAAGTACATTTATGTTGTTGGTCATTTTTTATTCTTGCTCTTTAGCTCTTTTGGGGATTATGCCACCCAGCTCCCAAATAAATCACAGACAGAGGCTTATTCTTAGTTATAAATGTCTAGCCTTTGCTTGTCTTGTTTCTAGCATCTTTTCTTAAATTATCCCAACTACATTTTGCCTCTAGGCTTTTACCTTTCTCTTACTTCTGTATATCTTATTTTAACTCATTCCATGGCTGGCTGTGTGACTGGGCAGCTGGTCCCTAGCATCCTCTTCTCCTTGTTCTCTTGCTCCTTGATTCTTCTTTTCCTCCCAGATTTCTCTTTATATTCATTCACTCTGCTTGCCAACTCTGTCTATCCTTTTTCCTGCCTCACTATTGGCCGTTCAGCTCTTCATTGGACCATCAGATCTTCTAGACAGGCACAATAACACAGCTTCACAGAGTTAAAGAAAAGCAACAGAAAAGAATGCAGCACATCTTTGTATTATTAAATAAATGTTCCATGGCATAAAGAAATAAAATACATTTTAAAATAATATTCTACAACAAAATTATGTAATTTTTCCTATAAGAGGTCCACATCTCAAGTAAAATCTTACACATATGTTTTTGGTGATCTGGATAGGGCTTTGTGTCTAATTTTCATCTTCCTTATCCCTTTTTGATTACTTAGTTATTTTTATATTTCCCATTTTTATGCTGACCTGTGTTACTCAAATATGACAGAGCCTTATCTCTCTCATAAAAATGATGTCAAACATGTATATCAGAACGTTACTAATTACCCATACCCATTGTTTAGACTTTGCTGAATTACATTTAAAATTTTTTTTAATTGAAATAGAATTCCTTAACTTCCATCACTCCTTTTGTCTATCGAGTCACTATTACTCAACCTCCCATTTCCCAATTTCAAGTTCATAGTCCCCTTTGCATTGTTATTGTTGCATATATATGTGTGTGTTTGGAAATATATAATAATGCAACATGCTGATTTTACTGTTGTTGTTTGTGTATATATGGTTAATGCTTACCACTCCAGATTGGACAATCAATAATGAAGTTCACCCCTATGAGAAGATAATCCTCCTTCCACCAGTCATCGCCTGTCTGCAGCTCTTTATCTAGGGGTGAAAAACCACATAATTTTCTCCATGCTAACCTAACATATCCATTGTTCCAGTCTTGCATGAGCAACTAGTTCTCGGAATACTGTTTTGCAGCAGACTTCCTAGCATTCTGGGCATTATAATTTTTCTTTCCTCTCTTCTCTGCTGTTCCTTGAGTTCATAGATGCAGTAGCTGTGATAAGATAAATTCATTGACTCCCATCTTAAATCTCAGATAAATCCAGTCTTATATGATTTGATGAACTGGAAATCAAACACTACCTCTTTCATGTCCTGTTCCTTCATTATTTTTTCTACCTCATCCTTTTTCTATCTTCACCATCTGATTCTTCCTGAGGGCTCCACCTTTTCACAGTAGAAGAATATCTTCAGCACAGGTATAATTGGTGTCTCTTATCTTCAGCTGCTCCCCATAGCATGAAATATAACGCCTCCATGTCATCATTATCTTATACATTCTTCCTGTTAAACCAGAAATTAAAATAAATGAAAACATCTCATCACTCTATTTCCCATTGATATCCCTGACTTACTCAGTCAAGCTTCTTCTAGACATATGGCTCTACCTCAATTGCATATATGCATATTATTCTTAATAGCCCTCATATAATTGCCACCAAAACAAAGAGGAGCACCTTCCTTTGCCAAATGAGGAAAAGGCATAAGATTCACCCTGTGTACACTCAATTATCAGATAGCTCAGCCACAGGTCTTCCCATAAGACACTGGCCACTTTGCTCAGACTGATCTTTTAGTTTTGGGAAACCATAAAGACATGTGTCTTCACTCAGATACAGTGGTGAGAGATGAAAGAGAGGATCTCAGGCAAGGTCAGCTTTAAGAAATAATGAAATTATTGTTTGTTTGTTTGTTTTTTTCTTTTCTTTTCTTTTCTTTTTTACAGAAGCACAGGTAAAGGGTTATTTACAAGGACATGGAGATATAATGCAACTGCTTCATCAAAAATGATGAGTGATGATGGATGAAAGATGCTTTTGGGGGAGGGGTCGAGAAAGGGTTTCTCTGTGTAGCTTTGTGCCTATCCTGGGTCTCGCTCTGTAGACCAGGCTGGCCTCGAGCTCACAAAGATTCTCCTGCCTCTGCCTCCTGAGTGCTGGGATTAAAGGCGTGTGTCACCACTGCCTGGCACATGTTTTCTTGATTAATGATTGATTGATCTCAGAATCCATCATTTATGGTCTCTTCTTCAGTTTTTTCCTCCAGGTTCCTACTTTTGCTCCTGACCTTTCTTCCTCCTAAGATAGACTGTGATTTGGACATTTAATACAAATAGAGATTTTACTACTACAAGTTGTTTTTTGGTCAGTGTTTTATTCCAGCAACAGAGAAACAAACTAGGACAAATGTGTCTTGAGTAGTTTTATGTCAACTTAGCATAAGCTACAGTCAGCGGAAAGGAGGAAACCCCAATTGAGAGAATGTCCCCATAAGACTGAGATGCTTTACTAAAGAGTTACCACCTCTCTGAAACACTACTTTCTACAGTCAAGCAGCCCAAAGGTCATGTACATCTGGGACCATGGCAGGAAGAAATGTTGACTGGAATTACAGATGAATGTTTGATGATCATCCCACCTTGTTCGATGAACGACTACTCTACTTTCATTAACATTAGCACAAATGTAGCTATCTCTTTATTTTCTTACTATAACTACAGGCCAAGTTTTCTGATGTTTACTGTAGCAACACTACCTAAATAGTTCAATAACAAATGCTAGCAATATCACACTGCAATGTTTTATTATATATACTAATTTTCCTTTCTAACTCATATGTGAAATATGAAAAACGTACTGATGTTGGATGAACCAAAAGTAAGTATTAAAAAATAATCTTCATATTCTCCTAATCAAAACACATTTTGCCTATCAGTTTTTTCACAGAAGAGTATCTCAAGAAGATCATATATATAGCATATGTGTTGTAATTTGTTTAACAGTGTTTGAAACTACTTTGCAATACTTTAAATGTACAGATGTTTCACATCTTTCTATAACCTATATCTGGTTACCTTTATTTTAGTTTTCCATGTCCTAGATTTATGCATTCTAGTGATTTTTGGTTTATCTCTATCTAAACATTAACAATAATAAATTACCAGAAAAAAATCTAGCATACTTTTTAATTTCATAAAGTGAAACTTTAGAATTTACTTTGTATTATTTTTGTACTCATATTTTATAGTGATGGAAGTTGTTAACTTCATGTAAATTAAAACTAACTGAAATTTAAGAACTGTTATCACAATAGTTTATGTACACTTTACAGATGAAGTGATGAGGTGGAGTGCTTAAGGAATTTGATTCATGTCACACATCTTTGCACTCGAAATGACAGTCTGGAGGAGAATTTCTGGTCAGTTGCCTATCAAGTTCATTACTTATCTGAGAACCCCAAGGCTCAACTGAAAATCTACTGTCTTACCATAGCGAATTTCTCTGCAGAATTCTTTTACTATTTTAATTTTCATATTAGGAATTTCTTTGGAGTTGAATCTGTATTCTACATTAAAAACTTGATTGTTTTTGTTCTGTTTAGGACAAAAATCCTGCTTCCTAGGTTGTGTATCTAAGTTATTAAATATTTATTTATCAGATTCTACTGGTGTTGATGTTATTTCTATTCCACTTCTCTCAATTTGTTTCCTTGAAACTGTCACCTTGACAGATGATACTGAAGAATTTGTTAAAGGAATACACTTTAAAAATCTTTTGTTACTTATACTGAACATTTTTCTATACCTCCATCCTTGTTAAGTCACAACTTGAGGAGAATGAACTATTAAGTAATGTATCAGCATTTATAAAGCCTGACATGTCTTATTATAATCCAAAAGAAGTCTTAACATAGCCTCTAACTCAGTTGTTATTTTTCTCTGGGTCCATGCCTACGGAACAATGGTAAAATATTTGATGGGTATATAAAATAATATCTAGCATTTTGTTCTGGAATAACTGGAAAACCTCCCTCTCTCATTTTTAAAAATATTTCTTGGATGATTTTCCACTTGGTAATCTTATCTCATCTTATCTTGTTTCATTTGAGAGTGCTCTGTTGTCATTTATCATCTATCACAACCTACTTAAAATTGTAAGACATTCAAATGTTGTTATAAGATATACTTATAGATCTGATACTTGCTCTAAAATGGACTTGTCACATTCCGTTATTATCATTTATATGTATAGATCCCTTACCTTTGGAGGCTTTGTTGTATTTTCAACTAGATTGTGATTAATTGCAAAACCTAATTGAATGCTTGAAGAAATAATTAAAAATTTGTAATTTAGAGTTCTCTCAATGTGTATATATTCATAGAGTATTGATTGTATTAACTATTATTAATTAACTATCGCTATTAGTTACCGAAGATACGGTGGTGGTTGAAACAATGCATTACCTTCAAATCACATATGCCCTTTTGAGGACAAATACAGTCTATAGTATTTGTAGTGTACAAATAATACAAATAAGTGTACAGTCTCAGTCCTGTGTAATGATGCATCTATATACAGCAGTCCTTGAAAACACTGAAGATAAGTCTTATATAGCCTTGGAAACTAGGAAAATTTTCTACTAACAACCCAAATAACTTAGGTCTCTGTAATTGCAAGTAAAATTTTTATAAATCATAAATATGTGTTGCAAAGAAAATAACATGGGAGGGCTCATCATTTAGATGGAATGATATATGTAAGGAAATGGGTGGAACTGAGTATTGCTATAACATAAAATAGGTGTTAACAAAGAATGCAGCAGGAACTGGATCATAGGATCACTAGTTTTATTCTTTTGGTATTTTATCCTTTTATATAATAGGGATTCAGATATGATTAAGCAGATGGACTCCAAGATCAGGCAGCTTCACATTGCAATGTTGAAACTACCTGATATAATCAATTTATGAGAAGCAAGTATTTACTTTGGCTCACTATTTCAGATATTCCACACCATGTTCATTGGGTTCTTTGGGCATGTAGGGTGGCAGAATACTATGGTGAGTAACGAATGACAGGGGAAAGCTTTCATCTAATAGTGCCACGAGAGCTATAATTAAGGAAAATATGCCACAGGCCTGATATCCCTGTCAAGGCCATGTTCCTAGTGACCGAATTCCCTTTTATCGGGTCCCATTATATCCCAAAGCTCCCCGTGGTGCTATAACCAGTGAAAAGAATCTTTTACATACATGAGAATTTGGACATTTGCAAAATGAATGAGAGAAGGTGAAGAGAAATCAGACCTATTCAATTGACTTCTAGAACATATAAGGAATTAACCGAGGATATTCAGAATAAATCTATCCTATAAAGCAGGCAAGGACAGAACAACAGAAGTTTCATGTATGTTTTCAGGGCTGACCATTTCGTATGGTGTGCTCTTCACTAGGGAAGACAATTTTTCCCCCTCTCAGCATTCCTTGGTTGCCTGTAGTTCTTTGTGTAGGGTTGAGGCCTAGTGGGATTTTCCTCAAACACTTCTATGTCTTTTGTTGTCATCCGTAAGGTCATATTTAGGCAGTCATGCTGGTGAGGCTTTATAGGTGTGGCTTCTGATGTTACTAGGAGACACAGTCTCACAGAAAAGTCTTTGAACTTCTGGCTCTTATAGTCTTTCTGCTCTCATAATATTCCCTGTAGGTGAGACACTGGTTTGTATACACATGCACATAAGTAACAATAAGCAGACTGATCGGGTTATACATGCAATAAAAATAAGGAAATATGATAAGAATTTGAAAGAGTGCAAGGAGTTTTATGTGGAGGGAATTGGAGGATAAAGGGGAGGAGAAAAGTTGAATTATATTATTAAAAGCAAAAAGTAATAAATATGCATATATAATCATTATTTAGGGACAAAAGTATTACCAAATACCAAAAAAGTGAAAAAAATATTATGTTGTATCTAACCAAAATAGAATAAAACTAGATATTAAGATAAACTGAAAATGTAAAAGTAAACACTCCCAGAGATGAAGGAACAAACTGTAGAATGATAAACACATTATCAGATAAATCAGATGGAAATTAAAATATTCCTAGAATCTAAGGAAAAGGAATCCACAACATACTAGAATCTGTAGAATTTAATGAAATGGTGTGATGGGGAAGTTTAGAGCTGTAAATGTGTGCATCAAAACTCAGAGAATCTCAAAACCTAATTTAATGATTCACTTCAGTGAGCTAATGAAATGAGCAGAAAGTTCTCAACAGAGGAGCTGCAAATGTCCAATAATTATCTAAGAACATACTTACTATCCTTAGCAATCCATGAAATGCAAATTAAGGGAAACGTGAGCTATCCCTGTTTAAATAACTATCATTAAGACAACAAGGAACAACAAATGCTGGCAAGATTACAAGGGAAAGAGAACACTAACACACTGCTAGTGGGAAAATAAACTCCTGCAGCCACTTTGGAAATCAGTATTAATGTATAGCAGACAACCGAGACTAGAAGGAACATATGGCTCATCTATGTTACTCCTGGGTATGTACCTGACAGAGTCTCCGTCAACAAGAGACATTTGCACATCCATGTTTATTGCATCACTAACAATAGGCAAGTAATGGAATCAGCCTAGGTGTCCATCAACAGATGAATTGATAAACAAAATGTGGCATATATACAAATGGAGCTTTATTCATCCATAAAGAATGGAATTATACTGCTTGCTAGAAAATGAATGTGACTGGAAATTATATAAAGTGAATAGACTCAGAAAGACAGCGCACATTTTTCTCTCATTTGTGGATCCTAGATTGCACATAGATGCACACCCATAAATATATATGATGTGAAAGCAAGTTTCAGGCTAAAGAAAGAAGTGGAGAAGAGAGAGAACTAAAGATGGGGGAAGAGGCAAGTAAGCAGGTAATTATGATCAATATGCATAGCATAATCGAAGTGAACTCTTTTCATGAATTCCTATCACTGTGTACCATGAACATATAGTGAAAGTACTTTCCATACAACATCAAGGTTCTTTAGTTGTTGTTTGGTCTACATGTATTAGTTTATATTTGCACATATATGCTCACATGTATGCTCACATACAGCAAATACATACAGAGTTCATTGGCTTTACTTCTTTCTTTCCACTATTTGTGTCTCAGGTATTGAACTCAGGCCATCAGGCTTTGCATCAAGATCATTTGTCTGCTGGGCCAACTCAATGGTCAAAGTTGTTAACATTGAAAAGTCATTATCGCCAAGGAGGAATATGTTGAAATCAAGAGGTAAGCATAAAACTGTTTCAGGAATCTGTTAAAAATTCTGTTTTTCAAAATGAGAAAATACAGCAAAATACTGACTGATAAGATTGTCGCTATTTTGGAAGATAATGCCCATGTTTCTGAAGTAGCAACAGAAAGAGGAGATATTGTTTTACCCCAAGAATATGTAAAAATGTTCAGTTGGAAGAGGTGAATGTGAGAAAAGGGTAATTTTATAAATTCTGAGTTTTAAGCTCCTAAGAGAGGTCCTTTTATTTTATGTGTTAGGGTATAATGAACATTAGCAGCATTTTAGCATGATATATGTGCTTGTACAAGGATGTAGAAAATATAAAAAAAAATCAGATTACTTTGGTACTATATAAATAATATCAACACTGAATTGAATAAAGAGAAGAATCTAGAGAGGAGAAAGAGACTATGGGGTACTGAAGGAGAGGGAAAACAGTGATTTCTAATGTGTGAAAAGCAGACCAGTGCATACCATTGATGACACGTTAATAACTGTGGTCTGTTAATATCTTGTGGGAGAGAATAAAAACATGATGCAGGAGACTGTTACTGGCATCTAGAGAGAAAAAGTCAGGAAATAGCCAAGATACTGATAAACATCCTACAGTGCTTGGACAATACTTGACCATAAATAATTATGCAGTCAAAAAATATCAACCGTACTGATGGTTAAAATCCCTGACACATAAAGTAAAATTAATGAGTTTTGAAAGAGCTATGTAATACCTGAAAGCAAATAAATGCCACGACTTTAACGAAGAAAGACAAAAAAGGATTAGGAAAAGTTTATAATTTTTAGTATAGTGATGGTTGCACATTTCTTTAATTCCAGAATTTTGGGGAGGCATAGGTAGGGAGATCTCTGTGAGTTGGAGGCCAGATTGGTCTATAGAGGTAGTTGCAGGACAGCCAATGCCACACAAAGCAACCCTGTCTCAAAAAAAAAAGAAACTATTGAAGAAAATTAATTTAAATAGATTAAGTATTAGGCAAGAAGTTTATATATAAGAAGACTCTTCAAAAGCTGAAAGGGGGTTTTCCAAAATATTCTTTATGGAAGACTAGAGGATAAGAAAATGGTAGAAGTAAAACATAGTAGCAGGAAGAAAATCAGATCAAAGAAAGGCTTTTAACATTCCATAGATACAAACACCTAAGAGGTCAAGTATAACTGAAATAAGCCACAGGCTAGGAACCATGCAAGTACAATGGAGTCAAGTGATTAAATAAGAAAGTGGCAAATACAGTCATGATAGAGAAAGGAGAGTTAACCTATAGCACTTGCAAAAGTCCATTTCTACTATGAAAAGAATGATAGTGAAGTCAGCCATGACAGAGCATCATGAAGTCAGCTGAGGTGGTTTTTAAGTGTGAGAATTTGAGAAATAAACTGTCAACTGAAAAGGGACTTGAGTGATGGAAAGCAGATTAGATTAGGAGAGAATTTTTAATATTCTTCCTCCACAAAGAGGGAAGTATCTGACCAGAGAAACACAATTTTATCTCATAGCATAATGATAAAGTTGCCAAAGAATACATAATATTAGAAGAGCGCATGCTGTCTCATTTCTTTGTCTTCTAGCCTTTAACATCTGTGTATAACATCTGCTATATTTATGCATCCTTCTGCTTCTTAAACTCTCCATTCATCCCTTATTTTATCTGATTGCTTATTTTTTTTTTTTGCATCAGTTCCAGTGAATATACTACTTGAAGGGAAATGATGGGAAATAGAAGTAAACTACTTTCAGGAATACAAGTTTAATAAATCATAGTTTATTGCTGAATTTCTGGAGTCAGTTTAATGCCCACTATCCTTATATATTTCCATTAATGTTCCCACTAAATTTCAATATAGATGATTGTTGCCATTCATAGGCAATCCTCATTTTGAGTACGCCTAAAATTTGATGTTTAGAGTAGAGTTTAACAACCCCTCTTGTCTGAAAACACGGTTCAAATATTAATTAAATAATAAGCGGATCTTTCATTTATGGAACTCTGTTGTAAACACACGCATGCCATTTGTGGTACCCTTCACTAGCACTAGACTTGAGCTCTTTTAGAACATAATGTAAATTCTCTTCTGCAACACATGATAAAGGAAATTAAAAGAAAAAACTGTGTTGCTTGTAAGGCATTCGGCATCACTAAGCCTCATGATTTATTAACTGCCTACATAATCTCTTATCATTATTATTTGTTTTGTGCCCTACCGCTCATCCATACTCAGCGCTGTATCTGACTTTCTTTGTAATGTCTCTGAGTCCATGGGTTTGCCCTCAGTTTCTTTTGTGAATTCTTTTGGAAGATAATGATAGCATTTCAAATTCTGTACCACTAACCACAACACATGCCACAGAATACAAATGTGTATAAGGTGGTGGTTTCATTATCTTAGGGTCAGTAGAATTTCAAGAGCTTTGAAATTACCTCTATCAGTGATGAAGTGTCAGCTTGGTTTTAATAAATCTTTCGGAACAGCCACAAGTTACTTCTAGGACATCTCCCTATTTCCAGAAATGTATCATTCAGCTGCCAAATCTACTATCAGTGTCGCACTAAAGATTTTCACTATTAAATGCAATGCTATACCCCTGGTGAATGCAATTGCTTTTTCATAGCTTAAAATATGATATACCCAAAATACCTTCAGAAGCAGTCTGCATTTATGCTCCTTATTCCAAAGGAGATAAAGAAAATGTGGAATAAGCAAAAACAGAATCAAGAACATACAAATGCATTTATCTTAACAACACATATGAGACTCTAGAATTTCAGCACCTGTTCAATTTCCATTATGAAATGTGGGCACAATTAAAACCCATGCATTTGGCAAGGTGACCTGTTCAGGATGAATTAGAGTTGACATGTAGTGAATTCAGCCAACTAATAAGTATAATGTAAAACTTCTCATAATATGCAGCCAAATTTAGACGGTTCCCTTTTAATTTCCAATAAACTTGACCATATGTTACCTTGCAAAAATGCTAAATTACAGAGACTTACTTTTACTTTTCTTTCTGGTGAACTCCTGTTCCTATTTAAAGTTAATGACACTTTTTTTTTGATGGACTGCACAATTTTTAAACAATAATGTGGCATTTAAAAGACAAAATAGCTTCTTTGTGTATTAGAAAATAAATAGCCTTTGAAAGAGTCATAAGCTCCCAAGTATATGCATCTCATCCCATAACCACATGTGACCTCTTTCAATTGTATAGCACTTCATGTGCTGTTTTTCCTAATATTCTTATTCCAAAGCAATGTGCTCATCACAGGGGCCTCCCTGTGGTTTTGTTTTTGTCTTTGTTATTTGTTTGTTTGTTCTTATTTTAGACTCAGTGAATGAAGTTTTTTAAAACTTGAGAATCTTTCTAATAGTTCTAGACAGAAATAGAATTTCCTGCTCCAGAACACATCACTGTATAACATCAGTGATACAAATCCTGATAGAAAAACTGGTCTCAGAGATGAATTAAAAAAACACATTTGAGCTACAAATCTCTGAGGCCAGATTCTAACTCCTGAGGCACCACACACACACACACACACACACACACACACACACACACACACACAATAAAAGGAGACAGAAAGCCCAGAAATGTAACAGGAATAAATTTTTCTTGAGTGAGAAACTTAACAAGTAAGAAAAAAATTCATATTGCCAACACACAGTTGAGTTCTAATTTCAAGCTTGATATAATATATTTTATCTTCTAATATATATTTATATTTTTGTATTTTGTCATTATTATGTTTCTTTTGGAATTTTATGTTTATATGGTTGTTTCTCTGTGTAGTGTAGATGTGTGTCAAAATAAGTGAACACGCACATCATGTCATATATAGATCTAGGTATGTTCATGTAGAGGACAGAGGTTTCTTCCTTAAGCTCTCTACCTTATTTTTAGAGATGATATCTGTCAAATATTTTGGAGAACACCATTTTCCTAGGTAAAGGGACACTTGGATGGGTCTGTCCCTGCTTCCCTCCCAATAGTATGTGAATTTCAGATGCAAACTTTTCCATGGGTGCTTGTCATCTGGGTCAGGTCCTCAGGGTTGCACAACAGACACTCCATAGAGAAAACCAGCTCCTCGATCCTGTTTTCATTTTTATTGCCTTCTTTTTGTTAGAAACACAAAGTTTATTTTTTCCATAATTTTATTTTCTACTTTCAAATGGAAATTACGACATTCTTCTGTTTGTTTTTTTAATGGAAGTTTCTAGTATTTTGATACAAATAGTTAAATGCATGTTTTCTAGTTTAGGCTAAGTTTAAGATTATGCTTGGCCCCCTCTCAGACTATTTCATGTGGTTATTTATCATAGTTCTCATTATATATCCTTTATAATGCTTTGACATTGTTTTAAGTTATTTTCACTTCACTTAAAAACTAAGGACTGCACTGATATAGTAGTAGCATGAATGTTATGAGACTAACGAACCACTTTCTGTTGGGATCTAAAGCCTACTTCATGAGTTGGGACTCATACCTGCCAGTACTAAAGAGGCCAAGGACTTGTGGCAGTGTAAGTCATCAGCCCTTGAGGAAAGAAGAATACTGTCATTCTACTAAGTAATTATAGAGTTAAATCACTCTTTATGTCTTACCACCATACTCAAATCAGAGCATCTCTCCACTCTCTCCAGAGAAACATTTTCTTGAAGTACATGACAGTTACCACAGAGACCCACAATTAGCAATGTGAAAACCATAAGATACTATGGAACATTCAACCTTAATACTTGTATCATAACCCCCTATACATCTCAGGGATCTTCAAGGAAGATGGGGCTGAAAGATTTAAGGAGCCAAAGTGGCAGGTTAGTATCCAAAAATATTGTTATCTGGACAAACAAAGCACATGAACATAGCAACTCAACAAAATTTTGGCATCATGCAAAACGCCTGCATAAGCTCAAGCCAGACAGAACCCGAGCATGTAGGGAGAAGACGGGTACAGTTTCTACCACTGGCTGAGGAGCTTTGGGCATTTGATAGCTTCTGTGAGATGGAGAGTTAGTTTTTGTTGTTTGTTTATTTTTTCAATGTGATGACCCTGGGGGATTGATCTTACTCCATTGTCTTCCTTATTCCCAAGAGTTTTTGGGGACACAAATTGGATTTGATGGGTTAAAAAACAAATAGAAAACTTGAAGTTGAGTGTGTAGAGATATGAGAGTAGAAAGTACCCGGAAGGGATAAGGGTAGGGTGTAAACTTGATGAAAAAACATTGTAAGACATTCTCAAATATTTGATCCAAGTATTATTAAAAATAGTGGTGGGGCTGGAAAGTTGTCATAGCAGTTAAGTTCATGTATGGCTTTTCCAGAGGACCCATGTTTTTGTTTTTGTTTTTCCAACACTTACATCAGGGATATCAAAGCCACTTTTAACTACAGGCCCATGGGATCTGGTGCCTTCTTTTTGCCTCTGTGCACCTTCATGCATATGTGCATGCTCACACACCTTCACACGTAATTTAAAAAAATCACATGAAATCTTAAGAACAAGCAATATGAAAAAATGCATCCCATACTCATTTCCACAGTGACTGAAGTATATGTTCTGATTTTTCTCCCATTCTTTGTTTTGGTTTACACTTTCCTCAGAAGCAGTGCCTGAGGGTACATTTAATTATTCATTCTTTGTTTCTTTCCCTAGTGTTTAAATTTTTAGTCCTTATGATTTGTTTTGCCTTATTTGCTTTTGGATAATTCTTTTTACATAAAAAGATTTTATTTCTGTCTATCGTTTGATTAAATGTTAGGTATGCCTGTTTTAGGAGCTGGGAATATGTCTCAGTGGATAAAGATACTTGTTCAGGAAGCTTGCTGAATTGAGCTTAAGCTGTAGATCTGACATAAAAGTGAAAGAACAGAACAGACAGCTCAAGATTGTTGTCTGACATTCACAAATGCACCATTGTGATGTACTCCTACACATAGGGTAAGAAAAAGGAAATAAATTTAATTGAAATATATATATATATATACATATATATATATATGTATATATAATCATGCTGAATTGATTCTTTGAAAGGATATATTTAGGATTTAGAACAACTTTGGTATGATGTTGTAAAGATGGATCAACCATTGTATATTTGTGGGAATCCGTTGGCTAGGCAGCAAGTGTGAGCCCTTATAAGAACTATGATACCTGGGAGAAATCGCTATGTTAACAGTTTCATCAATTGTGACAATGTGCTGCTCTTATGGGGATGTTAATAAGGGAAGAGGCCACACATGTGTGGATAAAAGAGGTAAACAGAAACGGTAATTCCTACTTATTTTTCTGTCTGAACTTAATCATTCCACAAATAGAGTTCATGGCTGATACTGTAAACCCACTGAAAGTCCATGGCTGAAGCTGTCTGAAGCAAAGGGTGTATTGATACCCTGTCCAGACATGTGGTGGCTTTATCCACCATCTGCTGCTAATAGGTCACATCTGCCCCTTCTCTGAAGAGCTATGCTTTTCTGGGGAAACCCAGTTTGTTTTCAGAAGTCCAGGAAGTTCTTGAATTTTATGCCTCTCCCGCAGCACAGAGGTCAGAAATCAATTCCTGACAGTGAAGAACAACTCAGAATGTCTCTAGCAGGGCAAGCTTTGTAGTGTCATTTATGGTGAAGACCTCTATATGGGAATATTCAGGAACCTCCAGTCATCTCTTAAGCGAGAACTTTTCACCTGAGCTTGTTTCTTCACGTCCTTGAATTTCTCAGGCTTCGTTAATGACTCATACTGGACAATACTTCTCAGAAGTTTCATAAAAATAGTTAGAGGCAACATAATTTTTTTTAAATTATAAAATAAAAAGTGGCTTCTAAGTGGCTTGAAACAATGAAGACATAAAAGGAGATGTTTATTAATCTGAATAGAAAAATCACTGATGTAATAAAACATAAACTAAGTGAAGTAGAATATACATTGAGGAAAATATTTTAATGTATTTAACATTTACATTATTAATTATAATAAATCTTGAAATGTCAAAAGAAATGGGAGTCTCCCACAGCTTTGTTGTACTAATAAGCAGATCTGTAAGGTGGAACGGGAAAAATAGGTAAAGGATAATGGGAAATATCTTAATAAAAGTAGAACTACCTAATAAAGGTTAGGAATTTAACCAAGCATAGAAATGTACTTTTGTTATGCCAGCACATGGATTCTGAGGCAGGAGATTTACCAACAAGTTTTGCTAGCCTGGACTACATAGGGACTTTGACTAACATATTTGAAGAAAGGAGCCATTTGAGAGTAGTTAATGTGTGTGGAATTGGATGGCACAATGTCCAAAATGCATATTATGTGCATGCATAAAATTCTCATAGAATAAAATAATATATTATGTATATATATATATGAACTTAACACAGGATGTGTCATCAAATGTCCAATTATGCATTTAAAGATATATATATATACTACTTGCAATAGGGAAAAAATACCTAAAATGAAATGTATTCTTAAGTAAGTCTAAATTCTGGTGGATTAACCTCTTGAAAGAGTCATTAACAGTGACAAATTACAGAAGCCATATGTATATGTATATATACTTTAGATCTATATTTCACTTGTATGATTAATAAATATTCAGTTAACAAACATGTAATTATATATGCAGTGTTTCAACTGTGGCTATTTATAGTGTCCAAGATTTCAGAGAAGAAGCATTTAATTTTGGGCCTGTTTTACAATTCTTTAAATTTGTACTATAATTATTGCTAATTTAGCTACTGGAAATTAACTTAAGGTATGTATTCACAATAATTAATTTCCTGTAAGGCTAAAAGTATGTTAAGTGCTACTCTAGTATTTTCATCTAAAGGTCTCTGAGTCACATACACTTTGATATGAAAGCTAAGGTATTTACCAGTTGATCTATCATCAGCCACATGTGTGTAAATGCATATGCATTTTGTGTAAATAAATAAACTATGAGGAATGAAGAGCATATATAATTATTATATTATATCTATATTATAATCTATGACTTAAGTAAATTGTTAGTATTATGTATTGTGGCATTATTTGGAAGTGTGGCCTTGATGGAGGAAATATGCCACTCTGTGGGCTGGCTTTGAGGTCTCTTTTCCTAAACTTCATTCAATGTGACAGTCAGATCAACTTCCTGTTGCTTCTGAGTCAAGATGTAGGACTCATGGTCAGCTCCAGCACCATGTCTGCCTGCATGTGGCCATGCTCCCTGTCTTGATCATAATGGACTGAACCTCTGAAACTCTAAGCAAGCCACACACAATTAATTTTTTTTTTTATAAGTGTTACCAAGACAGAAGTTGGTACCAGGGACTCGGGTAATTTCTGTGATAGGCATGACTATGCTTTTGTTTGGAGTATTATGGACTTTGGTACTTTGGGATAGGAAAGCAATGGAATGCTTTAAGCAAAGCTTAATGGTGCATACTAGTAGGAGCATGGAAGACAATGGTGCTGATGATGATTTGAAATGTCAGGAGCTGGCTTAAGAGGTTTTAGAGGAGAATTTTAGTATGTTGTCAAGAAATCATTCTTGCTATATTTTGGTGAAGGAAGTGGCTACCCTTTGCCTTTGCCTGAAGAGTCTTCTTGAGGTAAAGCGAAGAGTTTTTGCTTAATTCCATTGGCAGAGAAAATCTCAAAAAGGTCCAGTATAGACTCTGTTCTGTGGATATCAGTGGAAACTCCAATGAAGATATATAAGGAAAGGATCAAGCTGAGCAAGAAAAAATATTGAAGGGGAAAAGGACACCAAAATGTGGAATGGAGCTAAATCCTCTGTTCAAGGAGATAAACAGATTAAGAAATGGAATAAAGGGAGTGGTGACCTTAGGCAATGGTGGTAGAGGTAGACAGATATCTGTGAGTTCAAGGCCAGTCTTGTCCAGGAACAAGTTTCAGGACAGCTTAGTCAGTGAAAGACAGAAAGCTGGTGAAGATGTAATTAAACAAGGAGCCATATTCCAGCTCCAGCAAGCAGCAAAACTTAGCAGCTTTGGCCATGTGGTTCTGGCTTTATAGTTAAGAATAGAAGAAAGGGGTTAAGATCCTGTGACTCTAGTTAGCTGGGGCTGAAAGTCAGCTGTGATCAACAAGATACCAGAACTACTAAAGCAAAATTTTGCTTTGCTGGGATACTTGATGCTGGACACTGCAGCCAAGAAATTAGCAGCGATTAAGAAGAGACCAGCGCCGGGCGGTGGTGGCGCACGCCTTTAATCCAGCACTCAGGAGGCAGAGCCAGGCGGATCTCTGTGAGTTCGAGGCCAGCCTGGACTACCAAGTGAGTTCCAGGAAAGGCGCAAAGCTACACAGAGAAACCCTGTCTCGAAAAACCGGAAAAAAAAAAAAAAAAAAAAAAAGAAGAGACCAGCATCACTGGGGTGAAATCTGGGAAGTGTTTCCTGAGAGCACAGAGAAGCTGTGTTCCAGAGGTGGCCAAAGTTGTACCTTGTGCTGGTAGTCAGAATCATGGAGAACAGATGATACTTGGCACTGTGAGAGGCCAGGAAAGGTCATTGGTGAAAGGACAGCTTTAGTGGCAGTTGAAGGACCACAACTAAAGGGGTGATGCGAAAGAGTTGAGGCTTGGCACCATTAGAGCCTATGAAAGGCTGCTGGTGAAAGAGCAGCCCAGTTGCAGCAGAAGACTCCACTGTTTTGGAAATGCCAGCACCATGGGATGACCACCAAGAGCAGCAGTAGCAGTGGAGTGGCGCCAGCTGGTGCCAGCTGGAGCCTTAGAAGACTAGCTGTGTGTACTGCAGAAGGCAGAGCCAGTGGTCCAAGCCTTTTGAAGGAGTCCAGAAGATGGGGGATGGATCCCAGATATTGAAAGGTTGGAATTTTATAGTTTTCCAAGATGTTAGAGATGCCATAGTCATAGGCTATCTGCTGACGAGAGCGGCTAACAGGGAGTGGAAGCAGTTCAAGAGAAAGAAGTGTGTTTCAGTCAAAAGTGCTGAATGGAATTGGAGATGTAGGGAGCATTTTGACATCAGATATGGAGATGCAGAGTTTGGTATTAGCCCAGCTGGTTTTTTATCTTGCTTTGGTCCAGCATTTCCTCATTACAGCTGCTTCCCTGTGTTTTGGAATGGTACTATATATCCTGTGCCATTATATGTTTTTGATTTTGATTTTCTACAGTTGATTACAATTAAGGGACTGGCATGCATCTCTGAAGAGACTTTAGACTTTGAAACAAATTTGAGACTGTTATAGTCTCTGGGGATTTTTGAAGTTGGACTGAATGCATTTTTACATTATAATATTGCTATAAGCCTTTGGAGGCCAGGGAGTGGAATGTGATGGTTGGAAAGAAAATGACCCCCAAAGGAAGGACACTATTAGGATGTGTGGCTTTGTTGGAGGAAGTGTCAATGTGGGGACTGGCTTTGTGTTCTTTTTTCTCAAGCTTCACTCAGTGTGACAGTCAGTTGGACTTTCTGTTGCCTCTGAGTCAAGATGTAGGACTCTCAGCTCTAGCAGCATATCTGCCTGCATGTTGCCATGCTCTCTGTCATGATCATAATGGACTGAACCACTAAAACTGTTCTCTTTATAACATGGTGTCATGGTGTCTTTTCACAGCAATAGTAAACCCTAACTAATACATTTTATACACACACACACACACACATACACACACAGGTGTGTGTATGTGTGTGTGTGTCTATGTATGTATATATATATATATGTGTGTGTGTGTGTATACATATGTATATACATATGTGTGTATATATGTATATATGTGTGTGTGTGTGTGTGTGTGTGTGTGTAATGTATATATCATCATACAATAAACAAAGATGTTTCAATCCACAATGGACCATGTAGACAATCCTGTAGCATAGGGATCTCATAGACATTGAGATGTTGAAGCACAACATTTGACTCAACATACTGTTCTTTCACATTTGTAAATGTACAGAATATGAAATTGTGTATAATATAAAACACTCTATAATCATAATACTTGGATTTTGTTGTGGGTTGTAAATTTACTGTATTTTAGCAATTGTTTTTGAGTATGCTTCTCATACAAGTTTTTATTGTAAACAACATGCCATGCTACCCAGGCAGCAGCAGCATATGTTCTGTGCTTCTTTCATCTTGACCGCATCAAAAACCCCATCCTGTGATTGACCCATGGCATTCATGTTTATTTTAGCACAATGTGATGTCCAAACTAGTACAAACATGCCTAGTGCTAAGGACAGACATAGCTCCACTGATAAGCCTCACATGAGTGCAGGCACATTCATTATTATGGCTCTCACTATTCCCTTAAACACAATGTAGATCTCTACTCAGAATGCGCACTATGCACTATATGCATCCCCTAAATTCCCACATATATTCCTCCTTTTATGGCTATTGCAAATGAAGAAAAAAAGTCACTGATGTGGCACTGCATAATGCAGAAAGTGAAATATTCAGAGTTCTGTCTGCATAATTATATCACCTCTTTTACAATTTCCAAAAATAATAATGTCCCGTTAAGAACATTCCAGGGGTTACCGAAGGCAAATAAGAAAAAGAATTCCACGTAAAAAGACATGCTAACTGTAAAAGCATCTAGATTAGAAAACAGTCTCTAAATGGCCAAGTGGAACACGGCACAATTAAGACTAATTTGGTTTTCTTGTCTGTAGCTGAAAGAAAGAAGATTTCAAATTAACCTATGTGATGTCTAGTATTATTTTAAGATGTGTGGCATTATCCTCTGAGCTCATAGCAACATGGTTAGCTTTTTAAAGAAACACAACCACCGAAACCTCTGCTGCTCCCCTTTTCTAATTTTGCTTATTTTTTTCACTTTGTACTATAACAGTTTTAGCAAGGTTATATTTTTTAAAACAGCATTACTTTCCTATTGTTATTTCAGTCTGGAGAGATGATTTAAAACATCCACAGACAAAATAATTTGGATTGGGGACAACTTGATTCAAGATCCTGCATGAGTGACCTCTGCCGCAGAGTTTTAACAGTTTAGCCACAACATAGTCAGGCTTCCAGAGTATACATTCTGAGGAAATTAACTCTGTAACACTGGAAAAGAAGAAGAAACCCTTGCTGAAACTGGTAGAGCCTTTGTTGTATTTTTAAAAAAAAAAAAAAAAAAGGCTCACAATTAATCTGTTAATTTTCTCCTGACGTTTGAAAAATTGAAATCCCCCATCTAATTCTCTTGGCCCAATGCCATCTCTTCTCAAAATCTAATCTCTTCCTCTTTGTAAGTTTTCTTAGCAAACAAAACAGGTGGACTTTCTATGCTAAACATGCTGTAGTCAACGCTGGCTGTCCCCCACTGTACCTTCATATTGAGTTACCTGACAAGGTTTTGTCTTTATGCTCAATACATCATGTACAAAGGGAAGTAGATTGACATTTTGATGCCCTTCTGCATAAACATAAGGTGTTTTTTTTTTTTCTATCTGGACTTAGGCCAGCTATGCTGGCTATGTGTTATTTTGAATGCAGAAGTTAGTGATGAGGTATGCCAAAGCTGCCTGTAAAATAGTCTTCCCTTTTCTAGCCATAAGTGGTTTTGTACTTGCATGCTTCTCATTTGTGTAGATTTTTCTCTCGCAGGTTACATTCAGCATATTTATTCTGATGTATGGGAGATAAGTACAGTGAATGAAAGTCGAGTATGTTAGCTGAGAGCAGTAGTTCACATTTGTAATAAAAGTAATTTTGAGGCTGAGGCAGATGGATGGCTGTAAATTTAAGCCTAGCCTGGGCTACAGAGTAATACTCTTTCTCAAAGGAAACAGAAGAAAGCAGAAATTAAGTAATATAAACTTTCAATATTTTCAATATTTTATGTCTAGCACTAGGTTTTGCAAATTCTTTTTTTTTGACACTTCAGAGAACATTTAATCACCGAAGAAGACAAAACCCCTAAATTGTTTAGATTACAGCATTCCTTTCATGAACATGCAGCAAACCAAATAAATTTATAATCTCAAGCCAATCGTGGTCTAATGTGTCAAATGATTTGTTTTTCAGAAGGAAAACTCTGATATGAATAGCATATAATAGGAATGAAAACAAGCATGTTTCTGCATTGCTTATTGCATAATATATTAATTTACTTATTTTTAATTTTCATTATTATTCTTTGCATACCACAATTACAACCTTAGAGTACTCTAAATTTTTGGGTGTGTGTGTGGTAATTACTCTTTTTTTTTCTTTCTTTTCCAATACTCATATCTTGACCGTCAGCCTAATCACTACACAAGTGGTAACTTGGTTGCATGTTTATGTTGGCAGCAAAGAAATCCTGTTCTTTTATCGAGTAGGGAAAAATAAAAAGCTTTGTGTCAGTTTGATGGGTTTAAGGCATTTTGCATTCTGAATTGACACTTGAGTTTAGAGGCTTTAGGATTTCAAAGATATTACTGTAAGACTCAGTTTATGGGTTGGGCACTGGGCACTTCCCTGTGTGAATTATAGTTGATTGCCTAACCTTGCGCTGTGACTGGTGGAGCCTTGCTGAAGTGCTGTAATTCTCATGCTCGACAGGAGGCCCGGTGTTATCCAAATCCCAGTGGTACTCAACTGAATTGATGAAATGACCGGGAAGGCCTAATTAAAGCTGTTCAGCTCAAATGTATTGATGTATTACATCTATTACGGCTTGGTTCAATAGGTCCACCCTGTGGATGCTGCCACAGCCTGTAAAGCAAACTAAACAGATTGAATAAATAATGCTGTGAGGAGAGGAAAAAAAGCAATAGAATCAAAGCAGCAGAGCACAGAAGGCAACAGTGTGACCTGTGAACTTTGGAACACACGATCGCCCACAAATACCTTTAATCTTTATTATTTCTGCATATTAGATGTACAAAGGATGTGAGACTTGTAACTGGAATAATATGTCAATGTATCATAAGAGTTGATAAATCATCCTGTCCTTTAATAGCAATGCAAAGCAATGTGCAAAATCCATTATGGATTTGCTTGATTTTTTTTTAATTCTTTGTCAGAATTTGCATTGACTTCTCATTCAGTTCTTCTATGAAACATGAACTCTGTCATCTTCCTTTACTTATCCTGTTCTAAGACATGTGTTAAATCTTTGTTTACACTTGCTAGATGTTAATGGTGTCAGGTGGTCACACTTTGCATATTATCCTGAACAGTAAATGTATCAACAATGACATGTTAGAGATTTACATTCATTCTAATGTGGAGATTGTTCTACATATCACTCACATGTGTCATTTATTAAATATCTCATCATTTAGATATGGAAGAAAATATTGTATTATTGTTATAGTAACAACTTGCTGATACTTAAAGAAATGGAAATTGTATTTTAAAAATATGCAGTCTAAAATTCTTCAGTTATTTTTGTTGGACAATGAAATGTCAAAAATATAGGGAATGACATCTTCTCAATGTAGTTTTTAAGCTAAGCTCACACTGAATTTTGGATATGGTTTTCTTGAGCATGTACTCATATGTTTAAAAAGATAGCTCCCCAGTGTGGTAAAGTTAATTCCTAAGCTTCCTCCCTTTGTTTCTCTTTCAACCTGCTGCTTCTCCAGTTTCTCCACCTCAGCAAATGCTAAGTCTAATTCTTCCACTCACTTTGGGTTAAATGTTAATATTGACATGTCTCTTCCTTTCTCACACCTCATTCAAATGAGGCACTAAATCTTGATCATTTTATCTCCTAAGTACAGTTTAAACCCTTCCCACCACATGCGTTTTCACCGTTGTGGTTCAAAATGGGGTTAGTTGTAGTTGGTCTGCTATAACATTCTTCTGGACATCTTCTATTATTCCCCTCTTGTGGATAGGTTCACTAAGGGCTTTTTCTGTACATTCTTTTAATTATTATTAATTAAATTTATTCTTTTATTTTACATCTTGAAAGCAGTTTCCCATCACTCTTCTCCTCCCATTCTCTCCCTCCACCTCCCTTCTGCCCCAAGAAAGTTTGCACAATCAAAACTTTAATCTTCCTTAGAGAGGAATCACACCAGTTAGTTATTCAATATCAAATAGCCCTAAAAACATACATATATGTAACATTATCCAGAACAAGAAGGTTATATTTAGTAATATATATATATATATGTATAAAATATAGAATTTATATATAATATATATAATATAATATAACTTAGTGGTTTTTATTGCTGTCAAGAAACACCATGACCACAAATGAATAAAGCTCAAATGAATAAAAACATTTAATTGAAGTGGCTCCCTTATAGTTTCAGAGGTTCAATACATTATCGTTAGGATGGGGAGCACAGCAGCATGCAGGAAGATGTGGTGCTGTAGCTGAGAGTCCTATATCTTGACTTATAGAAACAGGAAGTTGACTGTCATGCTGAAGGAAGCTTGAGCAAGAGACCTCCAACCCGACACCCACAGTGACACACTTCCTCCAACAAGGCCACACCTCCTAATATTGCTACTCCCTTTGGGTGCCACTTTCTTTCAAACCGCCACTATATATATGTATACATCTATACATCTATATATTATAAAAATTAATGGGAAAGGTCCAGGAATTTTAAAGAGAGTAAGGAGGCATTTATGACAGAGTGTGGATGGAAGAAAGGGAAGCCATAAATGCTATGATTATATTTTAATTTGAAAAAATAAAAGAAATGAATTTAAAAATTATATTTGTTAGACTCTGTTGTACTTGCATCTATTTGGTTTCCTCAATTCATGAAGCAAGTCTGCAAGGCTGAAAATAAACATATATATATATATATATATATATATATATATATATATATATATGTGTGTGTGTGTGTGTGTGTGTGTGTTTATATATAAATAAAATAATAAAATATATATTGTATATATATTTAATTGTATATATATTTATATTATATATTCTCTCTCTCTCTCTTTCTCTCTCTCTCATATCATTTTGAAAATCTTTCATGGCCATGGGCAATCAAGAAATCATTTCCATTCCCCTTTCAATGATGGAAAACAACAATGTAATAATGGACTGAAGTAGTAGCTGGCTTCCTGTTCTGTTAGATATAATTGTTAGTATCAGTCCACCACTTTACTACAGGCCAGAGGAAATTGTGATATTGAGATGCTTTGAGGAAGCCATGGGCTGTGGATCCTGTCATAGCTTGATGGGAGCTCTGATATTTCTGGTAAATCATTACTCTATCAACATTTGCAAAGTCATTCCTGACACAATTAGAATCACTGTCTTCAGCTTTTCCACTAATTTCATTAGCATCAAATTCTTCAGAGAGATCTGTTTAATATTCCTACAGTAGTATTATCAATAGTATTCTTTAAATCTTATGATATTAGGAGTGTAAATTGTTATCTTTAAGTTTCAATGCCATCACCAATAAAAAAAGCTTTTTACATTAATGATTCTACCATAGGCTATTTTGAGGATTTGTGAAAAATGTGAAAGCATTCACCACATTTCTAAATATATAATAAATAATGAATGTTATCAACATTATTTGAGTTTTATACTCGATAATAGTATTTCAGTTTAAGTCCCAATCTGTAAGTTACCCTAGTTATAGGTATAGCCTGTATATTGTTTGATTATCCTCTTGCTACGTTTTTAATCCATTTTTCTCTTAATAGAGAAAATATTCGTTCCAACAAATACTTATTTTAATCATTTTAGTATTTCCTGTTGCCCTTGACAGTAGAACCGCACTGCTTATTTAATCTTATTGTAGTTTTCACTATCTGGCCCCTCTCTCTTATCTCAATGGACAGCATTGCATAACTCATTCTGCTAATGTTATTCCATACTTTCTCTTGTCTTTGAGTTTCTATCCCGCTTTTGCCCAGCAGATCCTTCATTCTAAATTCTCATTGTTGGTTACATCAGATTCCATCCTTAAACTTGACCTTAAACTTCACTTCCTTCCTGAAAAGGCTCCTGTCTTTGCCTTGGTCTAGCAGATACTTGTCTACATATCCATAGCACACCGCAGCTTGTCCATCATTACATGCAGCAGCATTACAGCAATAACTTTTGGCTAAATTTCACCTTGGATAGAAATTACATGAAAACATGATTCATCTTATCTGGTTCCCCTATAAACTCTTAATGCCCACTCCACAATATGGCAAATTGTAGCTACAAGACAAATATAAGTGTGTGATGTATGTAATGTAGCTATACTAAATTTAATTGGGTTTAGTCCTAATTGGTTCTCACTGGAGTATTTATAATGTCTCCTTCATTTTCTGCCCACCCACCTTGTCATTCCTAAAATGTATTATTCACTACGTAAGACAAACTAATCCTTCTAAACAATCACACTTGCTAAAACCCATTTGTGTCTTGCCGTAGTATGTGAGTTAAATTCTAAGCTATGCTTTCATTCATCAAGTATCTATTGATCAAACTTCTGTGCAAAGCCCTGAGGTAACTTGCTCAGCATTTTATCAGTGCTTCTACAGGGCAAGCTGAGCAATCTCGCTCAAGTCCTCCTCTCCTCTCTACTCAGCAGTTAATGAGACAAGCTCTTCTCATCTGACACAGAGAGCCCATACATTCAGTTATAAAAAGACCATGGAAAGAGGTGCATTACTATCCATAATTAGTATACACTATAGGCATTTTACTTAAACAAATATATTCCCAATTAATTATTATTTGGCATGTTTTCCAATTGTTTATCTTTTAGTATAGTCTTAGTACATTTTGCTAAATGTAAGGCAGTTGATTTAAATTCTGATTATAGTATTATTATATATTATTGTATAATTTATTATTATAAAAGAAATGCTTGTTGCAAGTATCAGTCTTCAACGTATTGGGAATCATCCTAATTCCTAAATTATTATTTAATTTTTCTCAACAACTTTTTATATATTTTGTCTTCAAAATTCTTCAATAGCTTCCATCATTTTAGTTATAATCAGCAAAAACATACTTTGATTTAGAGTCTGTATTCAGCAACCATGTTAGTATACAAAATTATAATTGCCACTAAAATAAATGCAACTGCCTGTCAACTGTTGAAGTAGCCATGGCCAAGCCATCCAGGTAAGAAGGTAAGTACGACAATGTATGTTTTGTGCTGAATGCAACTTATAATGTTCTAGAGATGAAATGGAAAAGCTAAGCTAGTCAAGAATTAAATTAAAACTGTTTTTTTTTTTTGTCCTGAAATCTTACTTGCCAGTTGACGGAGAGAGAATGATTTACAAGCTATTAAAGACCCATAAACCAAATGCTTGGCCACCAACCTCTAGTACTATTAGGAGTCAGGGCAAACATCCTATGTTAAGGGATGTAATGAAGTTATTGAGGTTGTGCCTTTGAAGGAATATTGAGAATGGAACTTTCCTCTCCTCTCTCCTTTCCCTTCTTATTTACTTTGAAGTGAGCATTTTCTCTAGCATTTGCTTCCCACCATACTATGTTTCTTTCCAAAAAGCCTGAAGGTGACAAGGGGTAACAACCATGCACTGACACTTCTGAAATTTTGAGCCAAAATAGGTTATTTCTCCTTATACGTTGTTTTTCCCTACAGTTTTTCATAGCCATAGAAAGCTAACTAATTCAGTGACCTTCATTCAGTACTACTACCAACCTAACTGATCATGTCTGAATCTGTTTGGTTTATTCCAACTAAAAACATACTTTTACTCACTTTAAACACTTACAACTCATTCTCAAACATCACATTTCTGCATGGGTTCTAGAACGTCTTTCTTTTTGTTTCTAAGATACTGGATGTCCCCTCTATATCATACTTTGCACAACACATTGAAGCATTAGGTAGATTGGGATATAATTTCATTGGTTTTTATTATCCTAGAATAAGTTTTGTTCTTAAAATTACTTTTTTTTAAATTTATTTTTATTTTGCAATAAAATTCAGTTCTACATATCAGCCACGGATTCCCTTGTTCTCCCCCCTCCCGCCCCCCTCACCTTTCCCCCAGCCCACCCCCCATTCCCACCTCCTCCAGGGCAAAGCCTCCCTTGTGGACTGAGATCAACCTGGTAGACTCAGTCCAGGCAGGTCCAGTCCCCTCCTCCCAGGCTGAGCCAAGCGATCCTGCATAGGCCCCAGGTTTCAAACTGCCAACTCATGCAATGAGCACAGGACCCGGTCCCACTGCCTGGATGCCTCCCAAACAGATCAAGCCAATCAACTGTCTCACCCATTCAGAGGGCCTGATCCAGTTGAGGACCCCTCAGCCATTGGTTCATAGTTCATGTGTTTCCATTCGTTTGGCTATTTGTCCCTGTGCTTTATCCAACCTTGATCTCAACAATTCTCGCTTATATAAACCCTCCTCATTCTCCCTAATTGGACTCCCAGAGCTCCACCCAGGGCCTAGCCATGGATCTCTGCATCCAGATCCCTCAGTAGTTCGATGAGGTTTCTAGCATGACAATTAGGGTGTTTGGCCATCCCATCACCAGAGTAGGTCAGTTCGGGCTGTCTCTCGACCATTGCCAGCAGTCTGTTGTGGGGGTATCTTTGTGGATTTCTGTGGGCCTCTCCAGCACTTTGCTTCTTCCTATTCTCATGTGGTCTTCATTTACCATGGTCTCCTATTCCTTGTTCTCCCTCTCTGTTCTTGATCCAGCTGGGATCTCCCGCTCCCCCAAGCTCTCTTTCCCTCGACCCTCGCCCTTCACTACCCCCACTCATGTCCAGGCTGTTCATGTAGATCTCATTCCATTTCTCTGTCATTGGGCAATCCCGTGTCCCCACATCTGACAGAGGAGTGATAGCCAGAATATATAAGGAACTCAAGAAATTAGACATCAAAATGCCCAACAGTCCAATTAAGAAATGGGCTATAAGCCGGGCAGTGGTGGCGCACGCCTTTAATCCCAGCACTCGGGAGGCAGAGGCAGGCGGATCTCTGTGAGTTCAAGGCCAGCCTGGGCTACCAAGTGAGTTCCAGGAAAGGCGCAAAGCTACATAGAAAACCCTGTCTTGAAAAACCAAAAAAAAAAAAAAAAAAAAAAAGAAATGGGCTATAGATCTAAACAGAGAATTCTCAACAGAGGAAACTCAAATGGCTGAAAGACATTTAAGGAATTTCTCAACATCCTAATCACCAGGGAAATGCAAATCAAAACAACTCTGAGATACCACCTTACGCCTGTCAGAATGGCTAAGATCAAAAACACTGAAGACACCTTATGCTGGAGAGGATGGGGAGCTAGGGGAACTCTCCTCCACTGCTGATGGGAATGCAAGCTTGTATAACCACTTTGGAAATCAATATGGCGCTTTCTTAGAAAATTGGGAATCCATCTCCCCCAAGATCCAGCTATACCACTCTTGGG
Organism: Peromyscus eremicus; assembly: GCF_949786415.1. NCBI lineage: Eukaryota > Metazoa > Chordata > Mammalia > Rodentia > Cricetidae > Peromyscus > Peromyscus eremicus. The sequence goes on along the minus strand of NC_081425.1, from coordinate 40,697,091 downwards.
CATATACCCAAGGAATGCTCAACCACACTACAAGAGCACTTGTTCAGCTATGTTCATATCAAGATTGTTTGTAATAGCCAGAACATGGAAACAACCTAGATGCCCTTCAACGGAAGAATGGATAAACAAAATGTGGTACATATACACAATGGAATACTACTCAGCAGAGAAAAACAATGACATCATGAGGTTTGCAGACAAATGGATGGATCTAGAAAAAAATCATCCTGAGTGAGGTAACCCAGACTCAGAAAGACAAACATGGTATGTACTCACTCATAGGAGGATACTAGATGTGGACCAAGGATGACTGGACTTCTACTCACATCACCAGGGAGGCTACCTGGAAAACAGGATCCCACTAAAATTACTTTTTGGCAGAACCTTGCTTTCTTCCAGATATATCATATAGAGTCAAGAAGTACCTACTAATATGATTTTTCTTTTGTTATCCACTAAGAAATTCAACCTCATCTTTATCACCAATTGGGATGCTTCTAATGGCAAGATTTACGTTCTGAAATCTTGAGTTCCAATTACAAGAAATTCATTGAATCTGTTTTCCTATGCTCAGCCAGCTTTCTCTTACTCATTTCAGTCACACCTCTGACTCCTGTTTCATCATTTATATATATGGTAAATCCTATAATGTCTCCAGAGCTTTGTGTTTTCTGTTTGTTCATTTTAAAAAGAATCTTGAGAGTAAATTTAGCATTTGTTTCAGATCCTACTGTCATGTTTTGTTTTTTCTAAAATTGTCTTACCCAAAGGCAATAAAAAGTCCTGGCTATTCACAACCATGTGTAACTTCACTAGTTTCTCTCATTTTTTGAGTAAGAACCACCATTCCTCATTTTCAAAATTCAGTCAACCTGCCTACTTATACTTACTTCTGGAACTTGCTCTATTAACATTTGTAGCTCTCGTTTGCATTTTAATGTCTTTTTCAACTTTTTTTCTGATTCTTTAGGCCATCCATGTATCGTACATTGTGATTTTTCAATACAGCATTTTCCAATTTCATGAAAAGTTTGCTAAAAGATTATTTTTGTAAAATTTATATGATTTTTTAACTTACTAACCATTCTTGTTATTTTCAACAGCAATATAGTACCTTTACTAATATAACTTCTACCAAATATTCACTTTTTTTGTCATATGATGTTTCCCATGTTCATTACTACGCAAAATCTTTTAAGTATCTCAAGTTTGCTTTCATCTCATTGTATCTCTACTAATTCTACCTAACATTTGTCTTTCAACAGTCACTAGCCATTTTTGGCTTTGTTTTGTTTGTTTGTTTGTTTGTTTTGTTTTTTGTTTTTTGGGTTTTTTTTTTTTGTTTGTTTTTCGAGGCAGGGTTTCTCTATGTAGTTTTGTGCCTTTCCTGGAACTCACTTGGTAGCCCAGGCTGGCCTCGAACTCACAGAGATCTACCTGGCTCTGCCTTCGGAGTGCTGGGATTAAAGGCGTGCGCCACCACCGCCCGGCTTGTTTTGTTTTAAATTGAAGTGAAATGTAAAAGCAGATGACCTCTTGAAAGCCTTCAATTGAGCATTATTTAGGATGTTGTTTATATCATGCACAAATAATATCATCCCAAACCTTAATAACCCAAATTTTGTCATCTCCTCTAAAGATGATTTTATTTCCATTAATCAAGTTCTCCCTCCCATCATTCCCTGCCAATCCCTAAGATTATTTCTGTATAATAAATTCTCCTATTGTGTATGTTTTATATAAACATAATCATGTTGATATATTTCACTTTTCATACTATTTTATTGTTATCTTGTGACTCATCAGTATTGATTTCTACTGAAAAAGTATTCCAATGTAATGTTATAATATGTTTAGTTTGTTGGTTGGTCTGTTTAATATTTGCATCAGAATGAAATTTTGGCTATTGTTGAAGTACTGTTATGAACATTCCTGCAAGCTATGTGTGTTAATACTTGTATGCCATTCTTCAAGTACTTATCTAGGAACTGCTGCTGCTTCATGTAGTAAAACTAACTTTCTGAGGGTCTCCAGATTATAGCTGCAACATTTATATCCCTATAAACAATATACCAGGGCTGTAGTTTCTTCAAATACTTGTCAACACTTAGTTTCCATACAAATTATAGTGATCAGTGAAGTGGCATTTAATCATAATTTTGGTTCAAAATTGCTAGTGATTTAATATGATAATAAATTTTCATGTGCTGTAAACTATTATTATTTTTGCAGGAGCATTGGTCTTTATGTTATATTATAAGAAGCATTAATATATTCTGGCTCCAGAACACTTACAGAATACATTATAAGCAATTATTTTCTTACATATTAAAGCTTTTCTCATTATGCTGAAAGTGGTCTTTAATGTACAAAATACTTTTTCAATAAAGGGTCTAGCTTACAGATTTGTTTTGGTACTTATGCTCTTAAGGTTCAATGTAAGAAATCATGGCCAAGTTCAAAATTATAAAGATTTTGTATTGTATTTTTCAGTCATAGACCTTATAGTTTGGCCTTAATATTAGTAAAATTTTAAGTGGTATGATATAGTGCTCATTTTGGTGTTTTACCTATAGAAATCCAGAAGTCTCAGTGTAATTTGTTGAAAAGACAAGTATTTTCTTGTCCTATTGTAATGTAATCCTTGTTTAGAATCTTGTGAGTATGATAGCAAGGTTGATTTCTGAAGTCTATTTTATTCCACATTTACACATGTCTATTATAGTATCAATTTCTACAGTATTGATTAGTATACCATTATAGTAAATTTTAATAAATAATTGTGAATCATCAAACTTTTTTTTTAATCTGAGAGGAATGAGAAGTGAGTGTGATCTGTACCTACATCTGACTGCATTCCAAATCATATAAAGAGTTCAAGAGATGAGACATCAAAAAACCAAGTAGTCCAATCAAAAAACGCGATACAGCTCTAAACAGAGAATTCTCAACGGAAGAATCTCAAATGGCTGAGAAATACTTAAAGAAATATTCAACATCGTTAGCTATCAGAGAAAGGCAAATCAAAACAACTCTGAGATTCTTCCTTATACCTGTCAGAATGGCTAAGATCAAAAACACAAGAGACAGCTCATTTTGGAAAGGATGTAGAGTAAAAGGAACATTCTTCCATTGCTGGTGTGAGTGCATACTTACTTATATAGCCACTTTGGAAATAAATATGGAAGTTTCTTAGAAAATTAGGAATTAATCTACCTCAAGACCCAGTTATACCACTCTTTGGCATATCCTCAAATGCTCAATCATACCACAAGGACACATGCTCAATTATATTCGTAGCAGCTTTATTCATACTAACCAGAACCTGGAAACAACCTAGATGTCTCTTACCTGAAGAATGGATAAAGAAAATATAGTACATTTACAAAACATAGTACTCAGCTGTTACAAACAATGAAACTATGAAATTTGAAGGCAAATGGATGAAACTAGAAAAAAAAAATCATTGAGTGAGGCAACCCAGACCCAGGAAGACAAACATGATATATACTCACTTATAAATGGATATTAGCTCTAAAATAAAGGAAAACCATTCTACAATCCATAGACCCACAGAGGCCTGGTAACAAAGAGGGCCAATTGGGACACTCAGAACTCCCTGGGAAAGGGAAAAAAAGAGAGAGTTTGTGGGTGGACTGTGGATAGATGGGGATGAGAATACAAGGGATCAGTTGGGAGCAGGGTCAGGGGAGAATATTAAAAGAGGCAACTTTTGCATAGGAAACTTTCAGAAATCTACAAGGATGACCCCACCTCAGGCTCCTAGCAAAAGTTGTCCAAACTGGTCACCTCCTGTTATCAGGCAAGACTGCCAGTGCAGGGATTGGGAAACCAACATAGTCACATAATTTTTTACCTATAATTTGTACAACCTTTGGGATGTGCTAGCTTAAGGGTGATACAGGGATTGTAGGATTGGCCATACAATGATAGCTGCAGCCTGAGACCCATGCCATGTGAGTGAGCCCACCCATAACACTGCCTGGAATGCCAGGACCCAGAGACATGATGGTCCAGACACCAAGGATAGAGTCTAACAGGAATGGAGAAAAAATGTCAATGTAATGATGTCTAAAATATTCTGCTATACTCATAGATTTTGCCTAGCCCAATAGTCATCAGAGGGGCTTCATTGCCAGGCGGTGGTGATGCAAACCTTAATCTCAGCACTTGGGAGGCAGAGCCAGGTGGATCTCTTTGAGTTCAAAGCCAGCCTGGTCTACAGAGTGAGATCCAGGACAGGTACCAAAACTATACAGAGAAACCATGTCTTGAAAAATAAAACAAAACATAACAAAAGAGCCAGGCAATGGTGGTTCAAGCCTTTAATACCAGCAATTGGGAGGCAGAGCCATGTGTATCTCTGTGAGTTTGAGGCCAGCCTGGTCTACCAAGCAAGATCCTGGACAGGCACCAAAACTACACAAAGAAACCCTGTCTCACAAAACAAAACAAAATAAAACATAACAAAACACAGGGGCTTCATCCAGCAATGGTGGAAACAGATGTAGAGACCTACAGTCAAACATTAGGCCGATCTAGGGGAATGGATCTGCTAAAGTGAGAGAGCAAAGATTATGCAGCCTGAGGGATTAAGGACTCACAAAAACACCCACAGATTCAATTAACTTGTTCCTAGGAGTTCAAAGACACTGCACCTACAACCAGGGAGCCTGCATGGAACTGACCTAGGCCCTCTGCATATATGTGACATTTGTGTAGCTTGATATTTATAGGCAAAAGTTTCTATCCTCAAGCTACTCTCAAGTAACCAACACAGAGACTTAATAATAATTATAAATGCTTGGCTGATAGCTCAGACTTGTTACTAACTAGCTCTTACAACTTAAATTAACCCATTTCTATTAATCTATGTATTGTCACATGGCTCAAGGCTTTACCTGTCTTCCAGCACATCTTGCTCCCTCTGGGATTTCTGGCAACTGTTCTGGATTCACCCATCTTCATCCCAACATCCTTAGTTTGGTTGTCCTGCCTATTCTTCCAGTCTGGCTATGAGCAAGATAGCTTTTTATTAAAACAATTCAAGTGGCAAATTTTTATAGTGTACAAAAAACATTAATCCACAGCAGATCTTTTCATGGGAATCCTAACAGTGCGAGCAGTGACTGTCACTTTTGCTGGCTTTTGGAACCCTTTTTTTCATACTGGGTTGCCTTGCTCAGCCTTAATATATGGAGAGATGCTTAGTCTTACTACAACTTTATATGCCATATTTTGTTAATTTCCATGGAGGATAACACTTTTCTGAATAGAAACAGAGGAAGAGTGGATAGTGGAGGGAGGCCGAGCAGAAGTGATGGGGAGGGACTGGGAGGCAATGAGGAATATATAAGGAACTCAAGAAACTAGACATTAAAATACCTAAGAATCTAATTTTTAAAAAAAAATGGGCTACAGAGCTAAATAGAGAATTCTCAACAGAAAAATCTCAAACAGCTGAAAGACATTTAAGGAATTGCTCAATATCCTTAGTCATCAGGGAAATGCAAATCAAAATGACTCTGAGATACCATCTTACACCTGTCAGACTGGGTATGATCAAAATAACTGATGACAGCTTATGTTGGAAAGGATGTGCAGCAAGGGGAACACTCCTCCACTGTTGGTCATAGTGCAAACTTGTACAGCCACTTTGGAAATCAGTATAGTGGTTTCTTAGACAATTGGGAATCAATCTACCTCAAGATGCAGCTATACCACTCTTGGGCATATATCCAAGGAATGCTCAATCATACCACAAGGACACATGCTCAACTATGTTCATAGCAGCATTATTTACAATAGACAGAACCTGGAAAAAACCTAGATGCCCCTCAACTGAAGAATGGATTAAGAAAATGTGGCACATATACACAATGGAGTACTACTCAGCACTAAAAATTATTGACATCATGAAATTTGCAGGCAAATTGATGGAACTAGAAAATATCATCCTGAGTGAGGTAACCCAAACTCAGAAGGACAAACATGGTTTGTACTCACTCATAAGTGGATAATAGATGTAAAGCAAAGGATAACCAGACTACGACCTATAGCTCCAGAGAAGCTAGCTAACAAGGAGGACCCTAAGAGGGACTCATAGATTGCCCAGCAAAGGAGAAATAGATGAGATCTACATGAGCAAACTGGTGGTGGGGATAGGTAATGGAGGGCAAGGTATGGGGGATAAGAACGTAAGGGGATGGGAGGTTAGAGCTGAAACAGGGACAAAGTGGGAGAGCAAGAAAAGAGATACCATGATAAATGAAGACCTCATGGAAACAAGGGGAAACAGGGTGTTAGAGAAGTTCCCCAGGAATCCACAAGGATGACCCCAACTTAGACTACTAGCAATAGTCGAGAGGGTGCCTGAACTGGCCTACTCTGGTAATCAGATTAGTGAATACCCTAAGTGTCATCATAGAACCTTCATCCAGTAACTGATAGAAGCAGATGCATAGATCCACGGCCAGGCTCCAGGCCTTGCTCCAGGAGTCCAGTCGATGAGAGAGAGGAGGGATTCTATGAGCAAGGGACATCAAGATCATGATGGTAAAATGCACAGAGACTGCTAACCAAACTAGTGGAAACTCATGGACTGTGGACCAATACCTGTGGAGCACCCATGGGACTGGATAGACACTCCGGATAGGTGAGACAGTTGTTTAGCTTGAACTGGTTAGGGGACCCCCAGGCAGTGGGATTGGGATCCATGTCTGGTGAATGAGCAGGCTTTTTGGAGCCCAGTAACTATGGTGGGACAACTTGTGCAGCCTTGGTGTAGGGGGGAGGGGCTTGGACCTGCCTCAACTGAATGTACCAGGCTCTACTGACTCTCTCCTTGTCTTGGAAAAGGTGGGAATGGGGGGTGAGTTTGGGGGAAGGCTGGGGGACAGGAGGAGGGAGGAGAGGGGGATCTCTAATTGGTATATAAAATGAATAGAAAATTTCTTAATAATAAAAAATCAAAAAAAAAAAAAAAAGAAAGGGGAAGAGTTGATTGTGGAAGGATGCCGAGCAGAGGTGAAGGGGGAGGGACTGGGATGAGATGAGGGATGGGAAACTGTGGTCAGGATGTAAAATAAATGATTAAATAAATAAATAAATAAATAAATAAATAAATATTTAAAAAAACAAAAGAAAGAAATTCTGAAATAAACAGTATAAATATGATGTTGGATAAAAAAATAAATTTCAGCAAATATTCTGAATTTGTTTATCCATTCTGAGCTTCTTGAAATTCTCTATTAATTCAAGATGGACTTTTCCAACTTTACTAAAAATATTGGGCATTGAATTGAATTTATAGAGTAATTCAAGAAGGATTGTCCTCTTATTTGTGAACAAGACATATAAAGATGATATGTATTTGTATAAGTGCATGTTTTTCAATTAGTCATCTCTTCCTTTCAAAGGGAATATATACTCTTTTTACTGCATTGGAGGCTAAGAACATGAGACTAGATAGGCTATGGTGCTAGTGGAATCCAAATGCTGTGTTGTCAGAGGTATAGAGCAAAGAATAACTCCTAACAACAATCTGCTGTACCCATAGGGGGAACTGTGATCAAAATACATTGATCAATGCTGTTTTCAACTAAAAATAGTAAAATAAAATAAATCAAGAAATAGGAGATTTTCTGTCATGTTGCTATTTTATTTTTATTTTTGTAATCAAATCCTATTGCATTTACTTAAGACTAGTATTGATATATTTTGAGTAATTTTATTATATAATATTATGTATTCCCATTTAGTTATTATGCATATATCTCTAATTGTTATCTGAATACTTATCAATAATATTTCAACAAGTACTTTAAACTTATTAGAATTTTATTAGAATTAAGACTATTAGCTCACTAATACACAATAATGTTTCTGTGTCTCTTGTCTTCACTTTTGCTAACCTTTTCTTTGCCATATATATTTGATATTGTTTCATAATTCTATTAGGTCTTTTTGTTTTTTCTTTTTTCTATGGTCCTTCTATTGGGAAATTTTACTTGGTATTTCAATTTCAGAAAATTTGCCTTTGTTTCTTCAAATCAATTGGTAAAATTTTGCTTCTTTATTTTAAAATTTCTGTAATTGTACATTTTAATGCATTTAGCTGAAAGTTTTCCTGTGTCCTGCCCCGTCCTCCAGCCGCTCAGACCAAAATAAGCACATAGAGGCTTATGTTATTTTTAAACTATATGGCCTAATGACTCAGGCTTCTCAATAGCTATCTTTTGCATCTTAACTTAAGCCATTTCTATAAATCTATACTTTGCCACATGGCTCGTGGCTTACCGGTACCTTTACATCTTGCTTTTCATGGTGGTGGCTGGCAGCATCTCCTCTGCTCTGTCTCTCTCCTTCCTCACTCTCTAGTTAGAATGTCCTGCCTAACCTTATTCTGCCTCACCATTGGCCAAACAGTTTTATTTATCAACCAATCAGAGCAACACATACTCACAGCATACAGAATTTTATCACACGTCATTTACCCTTTTCTTTCTATTCAAAAGGAAGGTTTTAACTTTAACACAGTAAAATTACATATAAGAAAACAGTTATCAAGCAACAATTATAGTTACAATATCTAGTCTATTTGTATTTGGCAAAATTGAAGAAAATATTCTCTGTCCTATATTTGTGAGTCTCAAGTTTCACATGTAATTTATCTTTTATCATGACCAAGGAAAATTATAACTAGTCTTCAACTACATCAAAGACCCCAGAAGGATATAATATTTACTTAAGTAAACAAGAAATGCATTGTACACAACTTCCAAAAATCTAGAATGACAGAGACAGCTGGTTGCCTGGACAGTCACCCAAAGTTTCTCTGTAACATTGGGACATCCATCTTCAGCCCATAGGCTTAGTCTCTCAGTCACTTATTCCTGTGTCCTCTAGAATGTCTGGAAGTTTCTTCTGTGAAGCAGGAACTTGAAGAACCATCTTGCCTTGTAGAGTTTAGCGGTTACCTTCCTAGGAGTCCTGCATGTCCAGTTCATACAACATATTATCAAGCAGTTGACACAGGGGCACTTTTTTGCCTAATGGCTAACTTTTGCCACAAAGAAAGCAAACTCCATAATGATTTTATTCAATGCCCATCATTCTCCTTGAAGTAATTGGTGCTACCAGGATCAGATGTGTCTCATTGTCCAGAAAAGTCTAGGTTTTTAAAACATTTTAAATGCCTTATTCCATAGGTCTTTGTAGTGTTTGAAGATTACCTAACTATATATCTATATCTATCTATGTCTATATTTATATATATATCCATATCTATCTATCTATAAAACTTAATATGACTATAAGTTTGACTATCATAGAAGACTAATTATTAATCTGTATTTCTCAACTATACACTAAAATTTCAAGTGAGTTACATAAACAAAATACGTTAAACAAGAGTAGAAATATACATACAGCATAACAAAATTAACTTTGCATTTGTATCAATAAACTAAAATCTACAGTAATGTAAAATATTTCTTATTTTTCTATATCATATCCCCTTTTCTTCTTTTAGAAAGAGATTGACTATGACCAATAATAATTTGTAACCAACAATCTAAACAAAGACAAACATCCATAACATATTTTTGGGGAATGTGGGAATAGTTTTTTAGGCTAGATCCTGCTGATAAAGAGAACTGGTAATCTTATGGGGACATAAATATACTTTTAGGATTATGGTCAAGTCCTGACTGGAGGAGTCTGTGAGGCTGTATTCTCTGAGCCAGTTGCCTTGAAGTTGATTTTGGATGTTATGTAACCTGAGCCACGGTGTCATTAGAGACCTTTCAGAAGGTCTTGGCTGGTGAAACCATATTAGCCTGGAAGCATTCCATAGGTTCTCATCTTCTGTGGAAACAAAAAGCAGAACCTCTTTGCCAAAGTAATCTACCTTTAGACATAAACTTTGAAGTCCAGATACATTTAAAATACATATATTGGCTTAACTCAACAGCTTTTATAATCAAATGTCTTTCTGCAGTTAAAAATCCCAAATACAATATAATCCAGACTCTTTGTGTTATATCCATCTTTTCAAGGCTTATTTTTTATATTACCTTTACTGTCTCTGTAACGACTTTATTTTCTAAAACCATCTATTTCTTTATTTAACTGTCTATCCTCCTTTTCATCTTTCTTTCAAGCCTATGTACATTTTTACACACATTGTAAACTGTTTAAAGTCTTGTTCCATCTGAATCTGCCTTATTGTGAATCTATAATCCTTCTCTGACCAGGAGAGATTTTAAACTGCTAAACTGTGTGGCTATAACAAAAAGCAGAAGTCTTAGCTGCTGGCTCCACCCACCTCAGCTTCCCAATATGGCAGAACTACATATCCTTCCAACTCTGGGGGAACCATACTCATCACTGACTCTGGGAAGCAGTGGGTCTATATGCTTCCTTTAAAGCAGTGTGTAGCCCAGAAAACTCTTTTTTTTTTTAAACTAGCAAAAGCTAAATCCACCATGCAGCCTACTGTGGGCTTGGAGATGCCTCTGTTCACTTCCATTTTGATGAGTATGTGCTATGGAAAGAAGATTGCTTCTTTATCTTTTAATGTTCATATAAATATCCTGCTTTAGGATTTCCTACCCAGAAAGAATCAAGTTAAGGATAAATGAGGTCATATTTATTGCATAAATACTTTAGGAACATCTCAGACATTCTGGATAGTAAAACAGTTTAGGAAGATGATGTATACTATAATCCCTCTAAAACATTTGACACACTGGTATGTTGGAGTATAATTCCAAGAACACAGCTAAAATAGGTAAGAGGATTAATGAGAAAAAAGCTAAGTTAATATGGTACAACTTGCTCTCATAATGTTTAGGTTGCTAGTTTTCAGTTCACCATATGCTTAGTTGTTGTATAGCATCAAGAGTTATGATATAGTTGACGCTGACGTGTGTGTGTGTGTGTGTGTGTGTGTGTGTGTGTGTGTGTGTGTGTGTTTGTGTGTGTGTTTGTACCAAATCTTAGACCTTTAGGCCTACCCAGTCTGTTGTCTCACTCCTAATTTCTTGATACCCAATTCTTCTCTTTTTAGAAATCTGAAAACTCTAAGGCATACTTGGCATATTGACTACCTTCTTTCATTCCCCAGTAGCCACAACATTGAAATGTGTGCCTATAGATTGAAACAAGAACATTTTCTTCTTTTCAAATTAATTTACTTCAAATTGCATTCTGCATGTTTTTTTTTTTTTACTTTTTTGTGTTAGACAATTACATTATTTCCTCTACTTCTCTATTGTATTGTAAATGGGTTCCAGAGGGGTTTTTGTTTGTTTAACAGCTGCTGACAAATAAATGAGAGAGAGAAGTTGGTAAAAGAAGCCTTTTGTTTCAAGTCCAGATTTGAGGAAATAAGCACAGGATTAAATATCAAAATGGCCATTTTGTAGGCTGGCTAGGGTTTGGCACTGTTATATGACAAGAGCTGCATAAAAACACACTCATTCCTCTTGAGTAAATAAACATATGTGCATATCTTATGCTCATAGTACATATATTATGCTATTTTTGTTTATATTGTCATAATAATTCTAGGGTCTGCAATGTTTTTTCTTTAGTCTATGCATTTTCTGCCTTCTTTTTCCCTTATTCTTTCATCATTTCCATAGAGGTTTACCATTGTATATCCATTATGAGAAGAGATTATAGGTATTTTGAGGTAAAACCAACCTTTGTACTGAGTATTTTTACGTTTTTGCAAGATCTATCAATCAAATGATTAAAATACTACTTAAAATTATTTCAGCAAGTAACATGAAGTTACATGAAAAATCATAAGAAGATGAATAACTGAAGCCAAGAAAGCAAGAAAAAACTTACGAGGGAATGTATATGAAGTAAATCTAAAAGGAATGTAAGGATTTGGTAATGCTCTGTGGTAAGCCAATAAAGATGAAAAGTTCTTGTAAGAATAAACAAAATCAAAGAGGAAAACCTCCTGTGAGTATTGTGGTAGTTTGATTGTAATTGGCCCCCATAAGCTCATAGGTAATGGCACTATTAGAAGTTGTGGCTTAGCTGAAGTAGGTACGGCCTTGTTGGAAGCAGTGTATTATTGTGGGGATGGGCTTTGAGGTTTCTTTGCTCTTGCTTCACTCAGTGTGACACTCAGACCACTCCCCGTTGCCTGCTGATCAAGATGTACATCTCTCAACTCCCCCAGCACTATGTCTGCCTGCACATCACCATGTTGCAGCATGATAATGATGGACTAAACCTCTGAAATTGTTCGCCACCCCAGTTAATTGTTTTTCCTTCATAGGAGTTGCCATGGTCATGGTGTCTCTTCACAGGAATAGAAACCCTGACTAAAATCGAAGTTGTTTCCAGGGACTGGGGTATTGCTGTGATAAGTCTGACCATGGCTTTGTTTGAGGGAATATGGATTTTGGGGGCCATGGATTAGAAAAGCAGTTGGACTCTTTAAGTGCTTAGTTCTACCACAGCGTGATATGCCATGTTTTTTTGATACCCCTGAGAGGTCCACCCCTTTCTGAACAGAAACAGAAGAGGAGTGGATTTGGGGGATGCAGATGGGAGGAGAGAGGAGGGGATGAGAGAAGAGAAGGGAGGGGAAACTGCAGTTGGGATGTAAAATAAATAAATAAATGAATAAACAAATAAATAAAGGAATAAATAAATGAATAAAGAAAGAGAGTGGTAGCTTCAGGGCAAGATCCCACCCAGCTAAGTTTCCAAATTGGTAAAATGAATTAAAGAAAAAGATTAAATTTGGCAGAGGCTGGTGGTTCTCTGAATTTGAGGCCATCCTTGTCTACAGAGCAAGTTGCAGGATAGCCAAGCTAGTGAATATGTAACTGAATGAACAGGCCATGTTCTAGCCCCCGCAGGCAGCAGAACTTGGCAGCTTTGTCCATGTGTTTGTGGCTTTAGAGTCAAAAGACAGAATAAAGGAGTTATGGAATATTCCCCTGTGATGAAGGAAAGCAGCTAAGCCCAGACATGTGTAAAAGTTATACCTGAAGGTAGGCCCACAAAGGCCATTGTATGAAGCTGTGATGGAGAAGCCTGGACTGCTTTGGAGTCCCCAATATGTCAGAGATGCCAGGGTTGTGAAATACCTGCCAAACAATGCTGCTAATAGGGAGTGGAACCAGCCCAAAAAAGAGAGGTGTGTTTCTGCCAACAAAGCTGAAAGGAGTTGGCGATCTGAAGTGTGTTGGACATCAGAAATGGAGAAAATTTACTTGTTCATTTGAGCTCTACAGAATCCACTCTCAAACTACCCTTAAATTATCTTTTATTCTATTGCTTACTGAAACTACCTAATAACTATAAACCCTGATGTCTTACAGGGAAAGAGAGAAGTGGTTTATTTCAAAGGATATCAATAAAATATTAAAGGGCACAAATTAAGAATAGATTTAGGGTGAAAAAGACATGTATATATTTTCAAAATCATGTATGTAGTTGGAGGATAAAGAAAGTAAGGTGCTACTGATAAAACTTAGTGATGATTTAATGAGTATATGCTCTATGAAAAGTGTTTTAGTATGAAAATGTGATTTTTGTTTGATTCAGACATATTTTTAATATAATATATTATGTTAAAGAAGCATTATAGTGAGAAGTATATATCAGATATTAATCATTTTTGTTCCAATTCAGTTCCACTCTCTCCTAGCTTTTAATGTTGATGACAGATTCATAAATACTTGAGAGTCAAAAGTATAACCTATACAATCTACATTTATATAGCTTACTATGAATTCAGATAATCCATCATTTTCATTTTACATAATACTTTCAAACAATGTATTTTAATCATATATTTCCCCTCCCCCAACTCCTCCCAGATCCACCCTACCTCCACCTCATTTCATGTTTTTCTCTCTTTTTATTTCTCTCCTCTAAAAAAATAACCTCAAAACAAAAATAAGCGAAATTATACAAAAAAATGAGACAAATACCAAAACAAAATAAACAAAGCACACAAAATAATATGGAGTCTGTTTTGGTTGGCCAACTATTCCTGGATATAGGACCTGCCTTAGACTGTGGTAAATACACCCAGTGGAGAAAACTGCAAATAGCTTCTTTGTTAGAGGTAGATCTTTATGTCCACTTCCTTTTCTCTGTGTTGTGATTTAGTTTGGCTTGAAGTTGTGCAGCTCTTGCACTTGCTGTCTCTGCTCCTCTGAGTTCCTATGTGTATCAGTTCCATTGTGTCTGGAAGATACTCTTCTCTAAGTCACTTACCAACTCTAGCTCTCACCATCTTCTGGCTTCTTCCTCATAGACCCCTAAACTTGAGGAGATGGCCTTTTTGGAGGAAGTATGTCACTGTGGAGGTAGGCTTCAAGGTCTTATACATGCTCAAGCCATGGCCAGTGACATAGACCATTTATTGTTGCCTATGAATCAAGATATAGGACTCTCCAGCATCATAATCTGCCTGCTTGCTGCCATGTCACACCATGATGATAATGGACTAAACCTCTGCAACTTTAAGCCACCCAATTAAATGTTTTCCTTTATAAGAGCTGGTGTGGTCCGGGTATCACTTCTCAGCAATAGAAACTCTAACTAAGACAGATCAAGTGGTTTCAGAGGAAAAGAATGTTAATATGGGGCCTAGAGACTGCTCTTGTGATTTTTGGTGAAGGATGTGGCTGCTGTTTGCCCTTGTCTGAAGAGTCTACCTAAGACCAAAGTGAAGATTTTTGGATTAATTCCATTGGCAGAGCAACATCTCCAAACAGCCTAGTACAGACTCAGTCATGTGGTTATTACTCACCACTTTTATACAGATTCATAATGAAAAGGAGCAAGCTGAGAAGGGTAAATGATAAAATGTAAAATTTGAGGGTAAAAGGAACAGCAGGAAGTGGAATGGAGCTAAGATATATGACTAAGGAGACAAACAGATTAAGAAATGGAATAAGTGGAGTGATGACTTCAGGGCAAAGTCCCATCCAGCTAACTTTATAATTTGTGAAAAGGAATTAAAGAAAAGCTTAAACCCAGGTGCTGTGGTACACACCTTTAATCCCAGCACTTGGGATTAAAGTTTTCCCAGCTTGTTGTCAGTCTTACTTTGGTCCAGAATTTTCTTACTATACTCCCTTCCCTACATTTTGGAAGTGTAATCTATATCAGAGGCTTGCAGATCTCTGGGTGTAAGGCAAGCCTTTCTACAGAGCAAGTTGAAGGACAACCAAGCTTAGGCAGTGAAAGACACCATCAAAAACAGAAAGCTGGTGAAGACATATTTGAACAAGGGTCCATGTTCTAGCCCTGGCAAGAAGCAGAACCTAGCAGCTTTAGTCACATGGTCTGACTTTAAGAATAATAAAAAGGTGTTATGGAACCTTGCTCTGCGACTAAGGAAAGCTGTTAAGGGCAGGTATGTATCGGGGTGTCCCTGAATATAGGCCTAGAGAGGTAATTGGATGAAGCTGAAGCCTGAATTGCCATGTAGTACCAAAGATGCTAGAGACGCCAGAGCCATGACATACCTGCCAAGGAAATCCACTAACAGGGAGTGGAATCAGCCTGAGAGAAATGGTGTATTGCAGTCAACAACTCCCAAAGGAGTTGAAGATCTGAAGAGCAATTTGACATTAAACATGGATAGGGAAAGTTTTGAGTTTTCCCAGCTTGTTGTCAGTCTTACTTTGGTCCAGAATTTTCTTACTATACTCCCTTCCCTACATTTTGGAAGTGTAATCTATATCATGGGCCATTATATGTTGAAAGTATGTTATCTGCTTTTGAAGTTGGACTAAATGCATTTTGCATTAGGATGTTGTTAATATTGTTATAAGCTTTTAGGTGCCAGGCAATGGACTATGGTAGTTTGAATGGAATATTTATTACCCATAAGCTCATAGGGACTGGCACTATTAGGGGATATGGCTTTGTTGGAAAGGTATGGCCTTTTGGGAGAGTGTGTGTTACTCTGTAGGCAGGCTTTGAGTTCTTATATTTGCTGGAGCCATGCTAAGTATCACAGATCACTTCCTACTGCCTGTGAGACAAGATGTAGTACTCTCCAGCACCATGTCTGTCTCCATACTGTCATGCTCCAGCATAATGATAATGGACTAAACTTCTGAAATGGTAAGCCACCCAATTAAAAGTTTTCTTTTATAAGAGTTGCCAGGGCTGTGCTGTCTCTTCACAGCAACAGAAACCCTAAGAGGCCCTTCCACATTGTTTTCCAGGCCAATTTCCAAGACAATCTCTCACAGACATGCACAAATACTATCCTATTTTAAATTATCATAGGTTTGCTCAGAGAACATATGTCTTGTCAAATATACAATCAACATTAGCCATAGCAATTGCTTTCAAATATATTCTAAATCTTTAATTTGTCATAGTTTTACCATCCCAGTTCACTAATTCTGAAATCTTAGTGTGCATTGAATCTACGAAACAGTGTTTCTTTACGTAAACACTTAAAGTATACATATATGGTGGTGTGCATTTAGTTATGTATAATTTATTCAGAGATACAATTATTGAAGAATGAATATTCTATTCTGCTGGATGAGAAGATGAGAGCACATATCTTTAGCAATAGTTATCATATATGAGATTTAAAAAAATATTGTTGATCTTAAGAAAGTCAATATTCATAAATTAGTTTGCTCAATTTTCACATTTGAATACACTACCATATGCTACCACATTCTGAGCCTTTCAACATATGTATGTACAAGAACAGTCTGGGTACTTATACTTGTTGAAATACAGGAGTAGTTTTGGTTACAGCAGAAAGACAAGTAAAGTGAATATAAGAATACAAAGTACATATGTGGCCGGGCGGTGGTGGCGCACGCCTTTAATCCCAGCACTCAGGAGGCAGAGGCAGGTGGATCTCTGTGAGTTCGAGGTCAGCCTGGTCTACAGAGCAAGATCCAGAACAATCACCAAAACTACACAGAGAAATCCTGTCTCAAAAAAAAAAAAGTACATATGTCATATGATATAATTTTTGTTTTGTTCTCTTCAAATCTTAGCAAAATATTTCAGATTTATGACATTGCTGAGATGGTGTCAGGTCTAATTTAAATTTGAGTTATCCTATAGTTTTTAACTAATCCATATGTCATTTTATATTATTTATGAATATATTTTAAACTAAAATTCATTCTTTCTTAGTTAGGCTTTAAAAGAGAGTTCTTTCTCCAAGATTCATGATACAACTAGCCCCATGTAGGTTGATAGGTTTATCAACACCAGCTGTGGTTACCTCTGTTGAGTAGGTCATAAGTCAAATTAGAGAGTTGTTGGTTACTGCCAAGGTATGCATGCCATTACTATATGTTTAAGGTTAATGTGCCTACAACCCACACCTTACTAAACAAGCATAATTCTGAACAACATGCTAAATATTTGTCCTCATCCCTACATATAAATGCAGCCCTTAAAACTCACCAAGGAAACTATACCTTACAACAGATGGACACCATTACAGAAAAATAACAATGAATCAAAATGCAGAGTTGTGGAACTCAGTACCAGCTGATAAACCTACAACACAACTTCTGCACCCAAGACTTAGGGGTCATCACAGATGAGGACACAGAGAATTATAAGAGCCAGAGGAACAGAGTGCTTGCTGTGAGATTGTGTCTCCTGGAAATTTCAGAAACTACACCTACAATTTCTCACCAAATGACTGCTTATTTCGGACCTGAAGAAGGATGGCAATGACAGAGATGCTAAAATTGATGAGGTAAATCCCATGAAACGTCAACACTAGACAAACAACTACAGACAACCGGGTAATGCAGAAAGCAGGGGAACTGTTCTGCCTCGGGGAAGAGCACATCAGTTTTTTTTCTAATGCCAAATTGTCAGCCCTGAAACATCGATACAATTAACATTATACAAACTGAACCAGGTTGCATTTATGTATTTAGGAACACAGACACACAGACACACAGACACACAGACACACACACACACACATGCACAGACACATGCACATACAATTATAGAAAGAAAGAGGTGATGAATGTGAAAAAAGCAAGGAAAGTACATGAGAAAGTTTGGAAGGAAGAAAGGAAAGACGTGGGATTTCTAAGAATTATAATTGCTGCTTGTTGTGCTCAGTTTACCACTAACACATGGCCTATAGGATTACTATTGTTTATTTACATGTTAGCTACTTGGAAACAAATAGTTACATGTTTATCATGATTATAAAATTCTAGGCTGAGAACTCAATTTTGGTTGTTTCTTTCTTTTTTGTTTTTGAATCCTGACCACAGTTTCACCTCCCCCTGTCCCCACTCCACCAATGCACTACTCTTCTGTTTCTTTCCTGAAAAGGGCAGGCCTCCCAGAGATGTCATCTAGCCTAGGAATATCAGGTTGCAGTGAGACTGGGCAACTCCTCTCCTATTAAGAAGACCCAGAAGTAAATCCATATACCTATGGACACTTGGTTTTTGACAAACAAACCAACATTACACCGTGGGAAAAAGAAAGCATCTTCAACAAATGGGGCTGGTGTAGGCATGTAGAAGAATGCAAATAGATCCATATATATCACCCTGCACAAAACGCGAATATTTTATAATTAGTTAAATTAATAAAGTAGTAATTATAAAGATTAAATAAAATTTTTGATAAGCCATTAATTTAGACTAAAGTCCTATATTCAGCCCCGATGGAAAAAACCAAAGTCATTGCGAATTGCACTAAGTTTTCATATCATCATGAAAACAAATGCTATCAAAATACTTAGATGAGATCATGTTGAAAAGAAATGATTTAGAATGCCATACAGTTTAAAGAAATTACATATTTAAATGTGCTATCTGAATAAAGGAATAAATCACAAAAGAAACAGTTATGGAACATATATGGATATACTTGCTAAATCTTTAGACATGCTATTAAATTCACTTGAATTTGATTACCATGTTAAGGATCATCCCAGGAATTATTTTGAGTTCTATCTTTAATCTACCTATGGCAATACTTATGAAAAATACCAACTAAAAAACCCTGAAAACTATTCTGTCATAATACAATTGAGAGTATGTATACATATGCTCACTCATTCCAAAGTATATATGTCTATCAGTGCAAATGATAGACTTGTGTAAATGATATGTGTATCATATGTCTTCTATACACCATCATGATTAGAAATACAATTATCTGGTGAAGGAGGAAGGGAAGAACAAAAAGGAGGAAAGGAGAGGATAAGAGAGGAAGGAAGAATGGAACAAAGGAGAGGAGAATATAGGAAAGAACAAAGAAAGCTGAGACTGAAAAGGAAAGAGAAACCTAGAAAATATATCAGCAAATTTGAAGTACTAAAGTGCATGCAAATGTAGCTATTTGTATTATTCAATAAGCTTTCAGGTAAGAATCCCCTTTGTTTTTAGAGGAGTGGCTAGTTTAAGCCCTGTAGAAGCCCTTGGATCCTGAGAAAACCTGCAGCTACCTCCATTTTACCTGTCTGTCATTGATAACCTTTAGTGACACGTGTCACTCACTAGCTGTGTGTCTTAGACACAATTTTAATTCCATTTTTGGGATAATATCACCAATATTTAAGTACAATCAAATCTAAAATTATTTTAAAATCCCAAACATTATATAATCATGTGGTATTTTAGTTAGTTTTCTGTTGCTGGATAAAACACCAGGACTGTGGCAACTTTTAGAAGGAAGAATTTACTTGGGCTTACAGTTCCAGAGGAATGAGTCTATCACCATGGGAAATTGCCAGAATGGAGCAGAAGATGAGAAAACAAAGAATAATTTTTAATCTCAAAGTCTATTCTCAGTGACATACTTCCTCCAGCAAGGTTGTACCAAGTAAACCTCCTCAAACAGTATCAACAGTGTAAACCAGTGTTCAAATTCCAGAATCTAAAGTAGATATTTCTCATTCAAATCACCACAGAAGGAATCATGTAGTATTAATTTTTAGTAGTAAAGTCTATGCTTCTGGCTGAATGTGTAAACAAAGCTTGGTGGAAGATTTATCTTACCCAGGTTTTAGTCTGTGTTTACCTCTCCATATTAAATGATTTGAGGTAGGAATTTATAATTTTCTATTGTCATTTCTCAACTGCAAAATTGTTAACTTACTTAAAGATATATGAGATATATATGGTAAATGATCTATACAAATTGCACATTATTAAATACAGAGAGATGAGATGATAAGGATGCTGATTTTTGACAAATACCTGCTTTAGAAATCAAATTGGTACCTTTTATTTGAAGATGAAATTTTAATCAAATAAAATAACAATAATATGGTCTTACTGGTTAACTAACAGTATGATTCTTTCTTTGTGTATATAAAAGAAATCTCATATATTATATTAGATGAATCTATTGTTTGCTATGACAATCTGCTCATGCTGAATGGGAACAATGACATCCACAGCTGGAACAATTTCTGGCCCAAGACTCACAGAGTCAGGGTGAGACCCCAGGACTGAAATTATCTGATCACATCATTCCTACTGCAGCCCAATGCGGCCAGTATTTAGTACACAGATTAGCTGTCACACAATGAAAAGTCTTTTGTCATATTTGGATGAGAACATCCATGATGTGGCTTGGAAGGAAACAGCAGACATAAGGTACAATCATCTGTGAAAAGAAAAAAAGGTCATTATTGGCTATTTCTGTGAGGTAACTTGAAAGGAGGAAGAGAAGGGTGTCACACTCTGCATGGATCCTTGAAGTTTTTCATGCTCACACTCCATTAGCAGTGACAAGTTGCCATCTGTTAGTGAACTCTTCCAGAAGAGTAAAAGCAACCCAAGAACATTTTGCTACATTCAAAATGGTTCTCCACACCCAGTGTTTGGTTTTGTTAGATGTGCCAAGAGTCATACTTGGTCTCTAGCAAAGTTCTTCAGTAAACTAAATAAGTGCCCAAGAATAAATTGTACACATTTCTAAATTACAAATAGCTGCATGGAATAGGTGCTGATTATTCAAGATTAAAAAGTCATATGGGTTACATTTTAATAACTTTGTGTAGAATTTTATTCAGCAATTCAGAGTTTTTATTATTTTCTACCAAACTGTATCTTTCCTAGGCAGTGGTCTGAGCTGTACCGGGAAAAAATGAAACTGGCCAGTTTATGCATTCACCTTAAATTGCATCTCTCACAGATTTCATGATAAACATTGGGGAAGTACTAAGCTGTAAATCATGAGAATCTCTCCATTTCATGCATGCTAAATTTATGAAATGTCAGAGAATGAAATATTTTCTCTTGAATATATCAATAATTTTGGAGATATATAAATCATTAATAAATTATATATTCATTTGTTTGCTTGTGCTTTTTATGAATTCCAAATGCATACATAGTATGCTCCCATTTTATTTTTCTATTTTTCAGAGAAATACAATACCAAAATATTTACAGAAACAAGCAACAGGAAAAGTTCAATTAAGGATACTTTTAATATTAAGAATCCTAGTACCCAGTTGAAAGAATAGTAATTTATATGCACATATATGTATATTTTGGGCATATTGTCTGTATTGAATTTTAACTAAGCCTCTTGTTCTTAGAAAATATTGAAAGCTAACAAACTTCCAGATCATCTTGTATTCTGTGAAGCATCTGATTATACAGAATCATTCTTCTGTGCAATTTAATACGGCTAAAAGATGCCCTTGCTTACCCATGAGCAGGGCAAATAGAGGCTGTGACTCTTCTGTTCTCTGCCTCATAAATGGTTAGCTGAACTGTATTGTCAGTTCTCAATTGCAAGAAACTGCTTGTTATCCAAACTCTCTCTTTTTCTTTCTCTCTGACTCTCAACATTTGTGTATGCATTCTTGTGTATGTTTTTGTCTGTGTGATATCTGTGTGATATTTCTTTCCTTTTCTCTTAACACTGAACTTCTGACTATTCATAGCCCAAGTGGCATGTAATTCTGTTTAAAAAAAAAAAAGACTACCCTAAATCCCTTTCATATTTAACATTGTCTAGCATCCAGGTAAAACATTTTCTGTCCTACTATCTGATCATTACTCTTATTATCTTCCTTCCCTACAGCTCCTAGTTTAGCATTGTATGTTTCTTATGAAGGAAAATCTTCCATGAATGTTCCTTATGATGCAAGGAACTGTGTCTTTTCTTATTAGAATCATGTTTCCACCCTACCTATGTACAATTCTTCCTTAAAAGAGATAATAATGTAAAACAACATTATTCATAAATAAATCTCATTTTATACTTCTTTCACAAAAATTAGAATGAAGATGAGCTATTTGGAAATAGCCATGGTCCATGATGCTCTGTCAATATTTTCCACTAATTTCATATTGTTATTCTTTGACCCAAACTCTAGAACAACTGTCATCCAAAACACCCTGCTAAAGTTAACCAAGCATTTTCTTCTTTCCAATGTTTCCATCAATATCAAGTTTTTGTGTTTGTGCATGTGTGTGTGTGTGTGTGTGTGTGTGTGTGTGTGTGTGTGTATTTTTTGTGTTCTTTAGAAGGGTCGTAATGCATCACCTATGATCTGTCAAATTTTTAAATTCCAACAAGTATATTTAAATAATTATGACAATAGGTCATGATAAAATACATACACACACACAAACACAAACACACACACACACACACACAAACACACACATATATATATATATATATATATATTCCTGAATAAAATGGAAATTTTATTTTTGATTTTTAAAGGAACTTCCATGTTATTATGGTATTATTGACAGTGACTGAGCCATCACCCACTTATATTACTGGTTTTTGTGGTGATGGGAATGGAATCAATGGCATTGCACATGCTAAGCTAGCATTCTGCCTTTGAGTGATATCTGCAGTCTCTGTTATCTATATTTGGAAAGCTGTCTAAAATGGATATAGGATATTGGGTTGGAATTTTCTTTATCACTTTCTGGTAAAGATATCATTCCATTGTATTCTCACTCCATTTCCTTTGTTTCTGCTGAATAATAAGATGTCAAAATTATCTTTGCTCTTCTTAATCTAATAGATATTTATGTACAATATATTCTGATTATATTTCTTGCCTTTTGAATTCCCTCCTTATATTTTCCTCATGTCCCCACCCACCCAAATCCATATATCTTTCTGCTTTTTTCTTCAGAAAGAAAACAGGAATCGAAAGGAAAAAAAAAACTAAAATAAGATTAAAAAAATAAAATCCTGAATACAGCAAAGCAAACAATTGTCAAGTAAAACAAAAAGCCAAACAAAAGCATAAAAACCAAATATAGACACAGAGCCACACACAGTAGCAAACACAGAAACCCCTTAAAAACACAAAATCAGAAACCGTCATGAATAAATAAAATACCTGCTGGGTAAGAAAAAAACATCCCTAGGCAAAGCATCATGAGCCAAAATAAAATAAAATAAAACAGACAACAACAATAACAACAACAGCAACAACAAAACCCCTCAAAAATCCTGTTGAGTTCATTTGTGTTGGCCATCTACTGCTAGGCAAGAAACCTGGCCTTAAGAATTGTTTGTATAACCAGTGAGACTCACTGGAGAAAACTAATTTTTCATTTGTGTGTAGTTAACAATTGAAGATAGTTTCTGTGTTAGAGTTGTTGCCTTGTGTCCACTTCCACTTTCAGCATTAGGGCCCAACCAGGCCATGATCTGCAAGGCTCTGGACATGCTCTCCCACTCTTTCTGAGTTCATATGTTTTTTATTTCTGCTGTGCTTAGAAGGCTTTGTTTCTTTGTTGTCATCCCTTCCCTCCAACTCTTACAATCTCTCTGCCTCCACTTCTTAGGGCTCTTTAAGCCACAAGGGGAGGGAATTAATGGAAACACCCCATTTTAAATCAAGTGTTCTAAAGTTTCTCACTATCTGCATGTTGTCTGGCTGTCGATCTCAGTATTCATTCTTATCTACTGTAGAAAAAAAAAAAGTTTTTCTGACCATGGCTGAGCATGGTGCTGAACTATGAGTATAGCAGGAATGTCATTAGGAGTCACTTTATTACTATGTTCCTTTAGCAGAATAGTAGTATTTTGTAACATTGATCTTAAAAGGTCTTATTAATAAAAACAAAAACCTGGAGCCAGATATTGGGGTGAAAGTTGAAAAGATCAGAGAAACAGAACAAGCCAGCCATGTTCTTACCTCTATGAAATCCTTAGCCTCAAGAGAGAGACTTCCTGTTTACTCATGCCTTATATCCCTTTCTGTGCCCTGTCACCTTCCTTCCTTCCTAGTGCTGGGATGAAAGGCATGTGCCACCATTCCTGGCTCTCTTCCCAGTGTGGCCTTGAACTCACAGAGATCTGGATAGATCCCTACCTCCTGAATGCTAGGATTAAAGGCATGTGGTACCACTGCCTGACATCTATGTTTAATATAGTGACTGACTTTGTCCTCTGATCCCCAAGCAAGCTTTATTGGGGTACACAATATATTACCACAATATTTTGTTTGCCCCTAGGGCAATGGCCTATTTATCATCAGGTACTTAGTCACCCAAACAATGACATGGTGGATAGGTTCCATCTCAAGGAGTTGACCTTAAATCCAATGAGATATTATTTAGTTAGTCCTACAAACTTTGTGGCATTATTTCACTACTATATCGTATATGCAGTTCATCATTGTAGATCAAAAAGTTGATAGCTTTTTTGGTGTTTAGCTTTTTCCTTTGGTAATGAGCAAAGTACTTACGAGTACTATGAACACTATTCACTAGGGCTAAAGGCTCTAGGTAAGCACCAGTTTGACTTTTCCTTCTTCAGTATGTTGGGTTGGTAGTGTCTCCAGAAACAGCCCCTTACCATCTGTTTGCAGAGAGCAAATAATGGTATTGGCAACAACCTGGATTGTTTGGGGCTTCCCAGGGGGCTCCATTGTCCACCAACTCAATTCAGTGTAACACATTCCCTCAAATGGAGTCTTAATTTGGTGAAATAGAGATGTCCAGACAGAACAATCAGTTACTCAATTAGATCACTTTTATATAAGTATATATTTATAGGAAGCATCTACTGTATTAGTTTTCCATACAATCCCTCCAGTGGCCCTTAGGCTTAGCTTTCCCTCCCTTCATTCTCACTCTCACCCCCTCTAGTCTATCTTTATTTTTTTTTCTTTTGATCCTCTAGTTCCAACCTCAACTTCTGTCCATTTTTAAGAATCTAGTCTATTTTCCCTTCTTAGGAAGATCCATCCCTCCTCCCTAATCCCTTTCTCTACCCTTAAACTCTGTTGTTATAAAGATTATAGCCTGCTTATAGAAGACAATAGCTCATATCCACATATAAATGAAAATATATATTTGTCTTTTGAGATCTGACTTACTTCAAAAACAAACATACTCTCCTATACAACTACATGTGTCTTCATTCCACAGTGCTTTAGTATATAGTCTCACTCTTTTGACTGTTGCTGTCATTATATAACCTCCAAGACTTTTGTTTGTTCCTTGTTTTGAACTCTATTGTGAAATGAAATATTTAGCTAAAATATTTGAGATCAATTTGTAGGCATAGAGGAGATTTTCAATGATAATTCTTTGGTACAATATGTCACACATTTCCAAGTAATCATGTTCTGATCACTTCTAATCTTCAGTAAGATTATGTGTGGATGTATGCTCATTGATATTGGGTGCCCCAAAAAAATCTTGCTCTTATTCCATGCAGCATGTGAATTCTGAATGGTCACTATGCTCAATTTCTCTGTCCTCATCGTATTAATAGAGGCAATATTTGACAGGTTTGAAAGTTTTAAATTTTAATGTTATCAGTATATTACTGTATAATTACTGAATTGTGTTGAGAAATAAAAGAGTAACTAGTAACAGGAAATTTGCAATTATGAAATAATTATGGAAAATAAACCTAATTTTGAGTTAAACATAATTTTTACACATTTTATTTTATAAAATGGGGCTATTACTAATTTTCTGCTATAAAATGGAAAACAATGAAGAATTATCCTATATTTTGTTTATTTATTTTATTACTTTCTTTGTAATCATGGATTATGTACCATCCCATATTTAATTAACACATGATGGTGAAAATTAGAAGCTTTTAATCAATTAAAAGATAATTTATCCTATGAATTACTTTCAAAAGCCATAATAGCATCACATACTTACATACATATGGATTCTTATTCACATACACACACACACACACACACACACACACACACACACACACAGAGAGAGAGAGAGAGAGAGAGAGAGAGAGAGAGAGAGAGAGAGAGAGAGAGAGAGAGATTTAGTTTACCTCAACATTGGCTTGCTACATTCTGTGTTCAAAGCATTCACACAGGAATTAGTAGTCTTTCTTCATGCAATGCTAAATTTCTGTGGTGAACTTTTACTTTTTAATTCAAAATGTCAATCCCATTCTATCTGCTTTTGTAGTAACTACTATGTGACCTTAGGACAGAAAGCATATTGAGTAGCTTCCAACTGATTCAGGCCATGGGTCTTTCACAAACTGCTCTGCAGGACAGTCTGTGTGAAGTTTACTGTCTCTTCCCTGAGAGTCATCTCTAAGCTACTCCTTGACTCATGAGCTCAGTTCTCAAAAGAATGCAGAGAATCTGTCTCGGTCTCATACTGGGGGCTGCTGTGTTCAAGCTTAAGTCTTTGTGAATTCTTCTTTGTTTTCCACTGCAAATGCTTTGTATTCTTCTGTGATGGTAAGGATTTTCCAAAACCAATGAAGGGTAGAAATCAACCATCTTCTATTTC
Source organism: Peromyscus eremicus (assembly GCF_949786415.1). Lineage (NCBI taxonomy): Eukaryota > Metazoa > Chordata > Mammalia > Rodentia > Cricetidae > Peromyscus > Peromyscus eremicus. Next base: position 40,670,314 of record NC_081425.1, on the reverse strand, counting down.
AAATTTTGTTTCCATGGGTTTTTAATTTTGTAACTATGCACAATTGAAAGGACTACTTCATATTTATAGTGTGTTGTAACATTATTATATGAAAACACATCTGAGTAGGAAAAGGAGATTCTTATTTTCTCTTGAAAAAACAAAAAAAAAAAATTCTCATCGTTTTTCTTGCCTCAAAGTATCAATAGTCTATTCCTGGAATAACATCTTCTCAGAGGTACTTTCACTGTTTTCTAGTTAGAAATGAATTGATTATTTAATTCGTTTATTTTTTGGAGGCTTATTTATTTCATAACTCAAAGTGATAGTCTATCTTAATTTTGTGAATAAGTAATGTTCATATTTTAATTCATTTACAAATTGATGTACATATTATTGTGTATATCATAACACATTTCATAATCTGAGGAAGAATACCAAAGTTTATAATTTGTGGAAGGCAAGTTGGGTTTAAACAATGAAAAAATAAGACTTTTGGTCAGTATTCAATTTTTTTTGTTGGTTTTTTTTTTTTTTTTTTTTTTTCGAGACAGGGTTTCTCTATGAAGTTTTGGTGCTGTACTGGATCTCGCTCTGTAGACCAGGTTGGCCTTGAACTCACAGAAATCTGCCTGGTTCTGCCTCCCGAGTGCTGGGATTAAAGACGTGCACCACCACCACCTGGCTCAGTATTCAATTTTTTTAAAAAAAACTAAATTTTCTTTTTTGAGAAAATGATATTTGATAAAGGTGCAAGACCTCAGCCGTTCAGACTGGGGTAAGATGTCAAAGTTGCTTTAATTTGTAATTGCCAAAGTTGATAAACACTTTGGGGAGTTTATTTCTTAAATGTTTTAAGTTTCTTCTACAGCAAACTATCTGTTTAGATGCACAGTAACAATACAATATATATACGTAATGGAACTCTACTCTGCTGCAAAGAAAAATGAAACCAGGAAGTTCACAAATAAGAATAGTTACCACCCATAATCAAAAACTCTCTTTTTTGGCAGAGCAGATAGAAACTATCCCAAAAAACACAACAGGGCACAATGCTGAGGTCGACAGATTGTTGAGATCCCATCCCCTGCAAACACATCTACTTCATAACTCCTGCTTCTCTCACTCAGGGAACATTGAGGAAGAAGTTGCTGAAAGTTTGCAAAAACCACAATATCAGGGAGTCTTCTGCTAGAATCTGTTTCATAGAAATGTTGCATAAATAAGACCAGAACAATGCCAATATTAATGGATACATTAGTGTAGAAGTGAGAGTATTTTCTGAGTCCTGTTTTTAGGCACATAACTACAAGAAACTAGTAACTGCTGAGATAAGGTGATTCAACCTCTCCTAGGGAAGATTATCCTTACTAGTTGTCCAGTGCAAAGTGATCAGCCTTGAAATCGTATACATGCAACCAACACAAATAAACTCAATAGAATACACACACACAGACACAAACAAACAAGTTTGTAGCAACAATCCTCAAAGAAAAAGAGACTACCAATTTGAGAATGGGGTCATAAGAAGGGATCTAGAAACAATAACAGCATGGGACTGAAGGAAAAAATAGGTTTGGAAAAGTTATATAATTCCACTTCAATTACAAATACATTTCTAAAAAAAGAGATGGGATGTTTAAAATATGATTGTGAGCTGGCTGTTTTACTGAGCACAAGCTTATAATCTCTATACCTGGATGGCAAAAGAGTATCATAAATTTTTGACCAGACTGGTCTACATAATGAATTACAAGTCAGTTTGGCAAATAGTGCTTTATTACGATTGTCCAGTACTGGCTTTAAATTTTTTCCTACCTCTTCCATGATGATGCGTGCACCTTGGGATAGAGGTGGTAGGATGCAGACATCCTATTTAGACATGAAGAGTGTACAGTGTATTTCTATTTGTATGTCAGCTAGGTCCCTGTTAGTAACTTGGGTTCAAAACATACACTGTTTCAACTTTGAAGTGATAAATACTTTTTGTTTTTATCTTACTAAATCTGAACACTTAATACTACAAGTTGATGTATAAGTAACTTCTGTAATTTCTTTCAATTTGTATATGTATATACTTATACACACACACACACATACATATATATATATATATACACAAATAAACACACACACACACACACACACACACACACACACATATATATATATATATATATATATATATATATATATATATATATATATAGGAAATCAGAAATATTTTCAGAGTACATTTATCAAATGCAAACTGGAGAGCTGATCCAGACCCTCTTGGTTCCTCCAGAACCTAGGGCTCAGTAGAAGCTTCCAGAAGGCTGGTGTCTGGGAAATGGTCCTGATTCCTAAGGGTGAGAAACTGGGGGTGAGAACGGAAATAATATCCCCAGTACACCCACACAAAGCCAGAAGCATTGGAACTGGAAATGCATTTTCAAACTTGGGAAATGAAGTGGAATATCAAAGCAGATAAGTACCTGAGTATTAAACCACATTAATTTATTTTGGCAGTTACAATTATCACTGTCTGTGTGAAATTAACAAAAAAAGAAAGATTATGTTGGTATAAAAATTGAAAGATGGCAAAAGTGTAAAAAAAACACTGAAAATTTCTGTAATTTGAACATACTTAGAATATGAATTTAGACTGTGATAATTAGGAAACAAGTTTAAATCCCCAGGAAACCATTTAAAGATGAGACATGCTCCTAGAGCTTAAATATCACGACATTAAATAAAAATGTGAGAAAAAAAAAGAAGAAAGAAGAGTCAATACACTCATTAAGCAATAGGTGGATACTATTTTTATTTTTCTTTAAAAAATACCCAACTAAAAAAGCTATGGTGAGAGAAACTTGTAATTCTGCTACACCAGAGACTGTTGCCCAAATATTATAGAATAAGGAAAGACTGAGCTACATAGTAAGACAGTGGCTTAAAACAAAACAAAAGTCTCCCCTTAGAAAAGAAATTCACTGTGAAATAGTTAATAAAAAGAAAGCTGGTTTAAAAGTATAAAACAGACTATTGAAAGGTAAAGGAAAAGAAAGCTAACTACTTGAACAAAAAATTCATTTTCCAATATCATGTACATTTTGTCAAACAGCTTAAATCTACATAAATTTGGGAATGTTAAAAATAATATATAATTATAACAGAAATTTCATTCAGTTGAGTGCATCAACTACATAAAAAATGGAGTCAACATAATTTGCCTACCAACAAACCATCTGCTAGAAAATTCCAGCTCAAAATAATGAGCTATATGCTACATTAAATCTACAGATCAATGGGTTATCAACATTCCTAATGCTGTGGCCATTTAATACATTCTTAATATAGTGACACCCAACCATAAAATTATTTTGTTGCTACCTCATAAGTGTAAGTTTGCTACTGTTATGAATGCTAATGTAAATATCTAATATGCAGATACCTAAAATTTGACCCTGTGGAAAGGGTTTTTCAACCCCCAAAGGGGCTCTGAGCCATAGATTGAGAAACCCTGCTGTAGATACTTATAGTAACAACAATTAATGAGGAAAAAAAAGTCATGTATTTGAAAAAGAGCAAGGGAGAAAGAGATGAACAAAAGATATGGTTATACTCAATCACAAAAAAAAAAAAAGAAAAAGAAAAGACAAGTTGAACTTTTTAAAAACACTGTTTTTCACCAAATGAAGCAGGAGGAAAGCAGAATCAATCATGGTCTTGATTCTTAGACAAAGTCGAATTTCAGTCGAAGTCTTTGAAATAACCTAGTTTCTTGCTAAGGGCCGTGGGAGTATACAGCAGATGACAACTAGTGTTTGACAAGTCGCCCCACAAGACATGTAACTCCCTGATGGGAAGTCCCACCTGGCAAAGCCGTGGGGTCACTGGCTGTGGAAACCGGTTGTTTCCTGTCTGTACTTTCTCAGGTGCCACTGTTATGTCTCCCTAATAAGATCAGCTGTGGGGTTCTTTCCACAGCCCTTTGGTAGTATATTTTACATCTCTGGGCAGACGTTTAGCTGTGGATTTCTGTTTAAGCTATATAATTCTGATGAGCAGAAATATTACCAGAATATTCTTCTTTACTGACGTAGGAAAGTAACAGTATTCTCAATCTCAAAAACAGCCTTTTACACATTTTGCAAAGACCTTAGAACTACACCAAAGCAGACTAAGCTGCCCCTACAGAATACACGCAAAGACTGATACCCAGATGTTGTTTGTTGCTAAATCAAGGCCAGGCTGTTTACACTGTGTAGCTAGAGTTTTCCTGCCTGGCCCACAGTCAGGGCAAATCTCTCTCACCTGCCAGTCCCACAGCCTCAGACCCGACCAAGTAAACACAGAGACTTATATTGGTTACAAACTGTATGGCCATGGCAGGCTTCTTGCTAACTGTTCTTACAGCTTAAATTAATCCATTTCTATTAATCTATACCTTGCCACGTGGCTCAAGGCTTACCAGCATCTTCACATGCTGTCTGTCATCGTGGTGGCTGGCAGTGTCTCTCTGACTCAGCCTTCCACTTCCCAGCTTTATTCTCCTCCTTGTCCCACCTACACTTCCTGCCTAGCCAATGGCCAATCAGTGTTTTATTGATTGACTAATCAGCAACACATTTGCCATACAGAACATCCCACAGCAACACTGAGATTGGCTCCTCACCGTAGTTCTATTTCTGCAGGTACCCTGACTGCTCAAGGCTCAAGTTTTAGCCAATTGTTTAATGTCTGGGACCCCTCACCACTTAGAGCTACACAAATGGGTCAATGTGACATTACTTGCCTAAAAGAAACTATGTGACTTCTCTGGGGTTTTGAGTATGGGTAGAGCCCTGAAAATTAATTGTCCAGAGTTTGGCTCTTAGAGGGGCAGCAGCGGCAGTGTGGAGAGAGATGGCTGTGTAGAGCTATGTGAGAGCTGCTGCAGAATGTGAGTGAAGTGTGTGTGTGTGTGTGTGTGTGTGTGTGTGTGTGTGTGTGTGTGTGTATGTGTGTGTGCTGGGCGAGAGATGAAGAAGAAGCTTGGGAGAAGTGTGAGAACGTGAGTGGGTAAGAGAATGAGTGAGTAAATAATGTAGAAGTATGTGTGTGTGAGTAACTATGAGAGAGAGAGCTATGTGAAAGGGCTGCTGCTGTGTAGAGGAGCTGTGCCTAGGAACTGTGTAAAGGGCTAAATGATGGGAGAGGTATGGAAATGAGATGTTTAGCTATAACTGTGTGGAGATTTGTAACTGTATGGAGGCAAGAAAGAGAAAGCTGTATAGAAAAGGTATATAGAAGAGAAATGTGTGCAAAAGATGGACACGTAGGCACATGAAAACAGATGTAACTGTGTATAGAGATGTATGGCTGCATGTATGTGAAGAAAGATATGCAGCTGTATGTATAAAATGTAGCAGTGTGGACATATGGAGCAGTGTGAAGACAGAAAGTGTCAGAGACCATTTTTAAGATGAAGTAAAAGAGAAAGTTAACATCAGAAAGCATGTGTGTTTCCTTATTTCACCAGTCACAGAAAAATTAAAACTTATTCCCAATTACCCTCAGATAAAAAAGTTTCCTATCCCTCACTACTCTAAAGCATTCCTTTTGTCACCCTGAGCTGATCATGGGAGCACGTCTCTCATGGTCCATATGAGTTTCTCATGACATTTTAAGCCACTTTCATTCTGCTCACCTATTGCCTCGATTGTCCCTTTACTTTTACATTCTTTAACGGATTGTGTCATAAAGCCACTGAGTAGGGTATGTGGGAGGGGAGTGAACAAAGGGATTAACTGCCAAAGTATAGATCAAATCTTTCTCTCTTTTCTTGCCTCTCATCTTTCCTTCTTCATTTTTATCATTTTTATTGTATCTTATTTGGATCAGTCAATGTTTACTCATATTTGAAAAGTCAAATATATAAAATTCATTTGTAGAAATGCTGGTAAACTTCTAGGAAAGATGAAGAAGCAATGAAGCCAAAGAATTTTCACTTGGCTATTAGAAGGTTGACAGTGTTCCTGAGTTTCCCAGGAGTCCATGCACATGACCACGTTGCTAGTGGCTTAACTACCACAATTGTCCAGCTGTCTGTCCACTGCTTCTTTAGGGAAAACCAATTTTGGTCACCAGACTGCAGCATGAATCTTAAAAGGTTTTATTAATATAAACAAACCCAGAGCCAGGTGAATGCTGAAAGATCAAAGAAGCAGAACAAGCCACAGCTTCCTCACCTCGCCAATTCCTCAGCTGATCCTGTTTCCTGAAAGTGGAAGTCTCTGAGTCTTCATTCAAATAAATCTCAGCTGAACTGCTGCCAAAAGCCTAGAAGCTTAAAAAGACTCTAGTAGTTCCTGGTCTTCATGCCTTATATGCCTTTCTGCTTCCTGCCATCACTTCCTAGAATTAAAGATGTGAGTCACCATGCCTGGCTGTTTCCAATGTGGCTTTGAACTCACAGAGATCTGGATGGATCTCTGCCTCCCAAGTGATAGGATTAAAGGTGTGTGTGCCACCATTTTCTGGCCTCTATGTCTATCTAGTGGCTGTTCTGTTCTCTGACTCCAGATAAGTTTATTAGGGTGCACGATATATTGGGGAACACGATATCACCACACTAGACTTTTAGCTTTATTCTCTGCTGCTGACAGCATCAATAGTGAAAGAAAGCACAGAGCGGCTGACCTCTTCCAGCCTTCTATTTCGAGGATGTCTAGCTGGAAATACTATCTGGAACAGGATGACATGGGAATGTGCAAATTGTAATTTCATGTTTCCGAGCCTGTTACATTCAGGAGACACTAGAAAAAGAAAATCGTGAGACTGACCAAGAACAGAGCAGTGTAAATCTAACTGACTGTATGTCATCAACCTTGTCGTCAATACAACCCACATTCAGAAACATACTCCATAAAATGTCAGTCTATTAGCACAAAATTAATGGTAAGTTAAAGGTGTTGATTCATTTGAATTTTATAATTGATTTTTACTCTGTATCTTTCCTTAGACATCTCCATAAAACTTTTTAATTGGGATGAGCAAGGAATTAAACAAATATAAAATTGTATACATAATATTACTATGCATATTGTATACAAATATAGATATGAGAAAAAGTATTTGATTGGAATTCTACTTATAATATATGTGATTTTATGTAATAATACAAATTAATTTTATAATTGAGACAAATCTATTGAAAGATAATTATGTCCTTAGTAACTGATGGCCTTCTATGTACTAATTTATTGAAAACTTATTATAAATTCTTATATTGATTTGTTGTAACTTGTAAGTTTAGAAAAAATACAGTATTAGTTGTTTAATAATTCACTTTAATAAAATTATTGGAATAGCATTAGGGATCCATTTTAGAATCAATAAATTTAAAAGTATAATTTTATTTTTATGAAAAAATATTGAAATTTTATTACTGTTATATGAAAAGTTGTAAGTATATTATAATCCATTTCTAATATCATTATTTCAAGTGCATCATTATTGCATTTGTCATTATAGCTATGTCAATACTATCATGATGAAAATTTTCTAATAATATTAGTTAATACTTGATGTGATAAAAGATAAAATACTTACTACATCTATTTAATACAGTATTTAATAGGATATCTTTTGATTAATTTCTCTAATTTAGTAGAATGTTTAATACCTTTCCAATCTTTGTTTTGCTATGATAGAATTTTCAATAATGTACAGCACCGTACATTCAGGAATTGTCACATGCACTTCCCTAGTTCTTTTGAGATCAAATATCTATAAGATAAATTTGTTTGGGGATTATATGAAATTCATACAAAGTGATCATTCACAGTGTGATCAGTTTTTAATATGAATTTTCTAATGACAAGCCCTTATTACGGTTGCATAGAATTTTAAATATCTCAATCTTGGCTCCTCCTCTGTTGATTTCAGTTATGTTCCTATTCAAAGCACCAGGCTAATGATGACTTCCAGCGTCTTTGGTACCAGTGCTGCTCGTTTAGATTGTGCCACATATTTGCAGATGTGTTTCTGTTCCCCTGTTTCTTCCATGTTTTAACTTTCCATCTAGTAGCTTAGTCTTTTCCTGGAGCACTGTAACTTCTCCTGTAGAATTTTCTTTTTCAGGTGTCATCTTTTGTCTGCAGACCTCTTTCATCCTCTGGGACCATTGTTTTATATTTACATACTAAATTGGCATTGAGTTCTGTGTATAAAGTGTTGTACTTCCTAAAACTTCAGTATGTGGAATATTACCACTTGTCTTCGAATAACATGTCTACTACTTAATATGCTAACTGTAAGTTAGGAACATTACAGCATATATATTTTTTTCCAGCATATTTTTTTAGTCTTATTTTTTCACATTTGTAAAATGTTGCTAGTTATAGCGTATACTGAATATAGAAGGTATGACCTTTAAAATAAAATGCAGTAAGCACATGCATTATTATTGCTCACTAAAATCTTTCAGATCTGCCTATCTATTATTGAATGTGATCATCCTAGCATTTCATTACTAATATTATGGAATCTGCAAAATATTTAAAAAACATTTGCACTACAACCACCTGTAATGCCAAACTTCATTCATATTTAATTTTATTCTGAAATCATTTATAATAATACTGACCATTTGCTCTTTTATTAACCTTTACTAATAGCTCACCTCATACTCAACCACTTTTATATTGAAAAATATATCATATTCAAACCACTAATTATCTTTATGGACTAATACAAACTATGTTAAGTAAGGAAATTGTTAAACATACTGAATCATGTCATCTACTACAAACACTTGTTTCTTATTAATTTTTTCAAATCTGATATTGCATATATTTGTACTAATGGTCAAATTACCTCCACTTATGATTCCTCTTAAAATACATCTTCACATTCCTTTAGAGGAGAGAAAAGCCATTATCCTTCTCAGGTTCAGTGGAGAAAAATGCATATCACATAACTTTAGTAATGATAGTAAGAAATTCTTTAGTGTTTTTTTTCCTCTAATTCATTCATTCCTTAACCACTAAAAAAATCCTGAAACCATGTCAGGATACTGTTGTTTTATGTCATAATAATTTGAGAATATATGCTTCTCCAACTGCCACTCATCTGGCAATCATTTTTTGTGCCCATTTTTCAATAGCAACATACTATGCATTAGAAGTGTTAGTGGAGGTCTCCACTATGTCTGTGCATTACATGCTTTTCTTTTCTAAACAGTACATTTAGTCCAATTCATACACACACACACACACACACACACACACACACACACACACACATTACATCACACTATAATAATGTAATGGTATCATTCTATGAGAGGGAAACACAAGCAGTTTTAAAACTCTGTTCTGTGTTCTGATTATAAAGCAGCATAGGTTCACTTCAGACAGCCTGCCATGAACTTTATGATGTTCTCCATAGTTTTTGATACTACAAGAATTTTAAAGTATAAATATGTGACCCTGTAGTATAGAAAGCAATGTTCACATGCAAAGGAACATTTTAAATTTGTAACAATAGTATTTGTGAGGCAATATGATTCAGCCAAGTCACACTTTACTCATCATTCCTGGCAGCCTGTGCTAGCTCACAATGTGATGACAGGCAACCATGCCTTGAACCCTCTTCGTCCACTCATTGAGAAGATCAGTAAACTGTCACCATTATCATGGGCCTCTTGGATCAAGTTCAGAGAATGGAAATCAATATTTTTGCAAAGAAATGGCCATCTGGAGAGTGATATTTGGCACTTTTCCCATGGAGCCTTGTGGAGCAATTGCTTCTTTGATTCAGTGTGTGTCCTGTCAACAGCAAAAAGAGACAACAGAGGTAATAAATGATAAATGAGATCAGGCTAGCAAAACACTTCTGCATGACACAATGTGATAAATATGGATAAGGATAAAAATTATTTTGTTGAAAAATATTGAACTTATTCTTGAGATTCTTTTGACTAAAAGAGCTGTTCTTTTGTAGTACTTGAGGAAGTCCAACACTCTTACAATATGCATCAATTAATCAATCAAGAAAATGAACTCCTTTGGAACTGAATGAGACCCAGGGTCTGTAGACTGATATCATCAGAGCATTATCAAGGGGTACTTTCCTGCATGCAGAACTTGTAAAATAATTTATTTATTTCCACTAATCACTGATAAGTGACACGTACAATTCTCAAAGATAATCTAAGAATATAAACTGTTTCTTTTAAAATTTGAAATATTTTGATTATATGCAAAGAGAGAGAGAGAGAGAGAGAGAGAGAGAGAGAGAGAGAGAGAGAGAGACTAAGAGCTCTTTTCTAGAAGAAAACAAAAAAACAAAAACAACAACAACAACAAAAAAAAACTTTAGGATTCCCCAGTCTCCTTCATAGACTTTATCCTCCTACTTTCATTTCTGTTGGTGTGATAAAACACTAATGAAAAACTACTTGGGAACAAAAGAGTCTATTTGATTTAAAGAATATAGTCCGTCGTTCAAGGGAAACCAAGTAAAAATCTCAAAACAAACTTAAGGAAGGGACTCAAAGGAAAGTACCTAAGCAGGAATAAGAGAGGAACCCTGTTTACTGACATGCTTCCCCTGTTTCTCCTGAACTATCATTCTTTAACAATACAGGTCCATGTGTCCATGGATGGCAAGACCACAGTAGGATAAATTCCCCTCCATCATTTAGAAATCAAAACCAAACACCATATTTGTGCACACGGGGCAATCAAATTAGTCAATTCCTGAAGTGAAGTCCCTTTTGCACAGGTATATCATTTTGGCAACCAAGACTAGCCAGGACAACGCTTTTCCCTCCTGTCCCCTTCAATCCCCTCCCCTCCCCTCTCCTTCCATGCCCTTCAAACCCCTCCTCTCTCTGTCTCTGTCTCCTCCTCCTCCTCCTCCTCCTCCTCCTCCTCCTCCTCCTCCTCCTCCTCCTCTGTAGTGGGTAGCCATTCCAGCTTTGATCTGGAAGTTCCAACCCCCATTGAGGCTTAGGTAACTGTCACACCTACAAGGCAGGGCTGAGAGAGGACCCTGAAGACCTCAGATCCAGATTCAGCGGCTTTCTTGGTTCCTGGACCCTGAACACTGGAGGTAGACCGAGCAGAGTTCTCCAGAGAACACCACCGGACTGCACTACACTTTTCCCAGACCCTGTAACCTACCTATCCCTTCACTTGTAAGTTACCCTACAAAATAAACCTCCCTTTTAATTATGTGGAGTTGCCTTAATAATTTCACCAACACTCCTTTTCCTTCTCCTCCTCCTGCTCCTTCTCCTTCTACTCTTCCTCCTCCACCTTCTTTGAGACAGATCTTCTCTATGTAGCTCTGCCTGGCCAGAAGTCTGATACTTAGACCAACCTGGCCTTGAAAACTCTTTTTCTCTGGACTGCTGGGGTCAAAAGTGTGCACTGGGATCCACAATAATTTTTCAGTGTAAAGATTCTATTAGGTAAATAAATACATGCATGTGATGACAATTCTCAGTATCATGCTGAAAATACCTCTGTGTTATTATTGAATGAGTTCACAACCAGCCTGATAGGATCACAGTAGGTAAAGTGCTTAAGATAAGAGCAGTAATACGCCGGGCGGTGGTGGCACACGCCTTTAATCCCAGCACTCGGGAGGCAGAGGCAAGCGGATCTCTGTGAGTTCGAGGCCAGCCTGGTCTCCAAAGCGAGTTCCAGGAAAGGCGCAAAGCTACACAGAGAAACCCTGTCTCGAAAAACCAAAAAAAACAAAAAAACAAAAAGAGCAGTAATACACATCTGGAATACACTAAAATTTGTGTAGGATCCTTGACAAAATGCAATGTATAAGCTACATAGTATCAAAGGATAAGTATATAAAATAAAATATTAAGTTTTAGTATTATATTATTTTGGCTACTCTAAGAAGTAGAAAACAAGATAAGAATAAATTTACATGTTTTTTAAGAAAAATCTTTAAGCCTGGCGGTGGTGGCGCACGCCTTTAATCCCAGCACTCGGGAGGCAGAGCCAGGCGGATATTTGTGAGTTCGAGGCCAGCCTGGGCTACCAAGTGAGTTCCAGGAAAGGCATAAAGCTACACAGAGAAACTCTGTCTCGAAAAACCAAAAAATCTTTAACTTACACACTACATATGTGTATGTCTTATCAAAACTATATTTTAAAGTGTTGAAGACGTATGATATCACTGTTACTCTTAGACTGCCCTGTTGATCTAGATTTCTAATAGTGCATTACTTCCTAATAGTGCATTACTTCAAATGATGAGAGATTGACATAGCCTGAGAACAAAGATCTAATGAGATACTGTTAAACTATGTCTAGGTGAATGCTTGCTGATATTCAGTTCTCACTTAAATATTAATGTATGCCAACACAAAATCAATAATCATATATTTATAAATGTTCATATAGTGATGCTATAATCCTTCATTATACCTTAAATTATAGCAAATAATTGAGTTTCTGGCAGTCTATTATTTACAATCTACCCAGTTTGTTCATTTAAAATAGAATGATATTTTTTTTTATCATTCAATCAAGATCTCTTACTTCTGAGACAATTATAAGGATTATTCAAAATAACCTGATATTCTGATTTAAATCATTGTTCTAGGATCTAGAGAAAGACCACTTATATTGTGTGGTCTTTGTAAATGCTCAGCAACACAGCAACAATGCTTGATTCCTCTAAATATCAAATCAAATCAGATTCTTTTCTGATGATCTTACAAGTGTCTGCACATTTCCCTAATTCTTCTGCCTCCAGTGCATAGCAACACAAGTAAAGACTACTGACCTCTGGAATGATGACTCAGAATATCATGGCATATAATCACTGTTTTATTGTGAGGAACTTTAACTTGAGAACCTGGCCAACTCTTCACTCAATGGGTTTTGGATTTAAATATTGGTTCAATAAAGAAACTGATATCTCTTTCTTGCCAACTTGCAGTATCCAGAACTAGCTAGGTCTCTTAATAGTTAATTTTGCTCATCACCAAAATCCCTGGACAGGTCTGTGAAAGCACCTCCAAGAATTATAAACTGTAGGGAGAACAAAGTCTCCAGAATTGGACAGCACCTTTATGTGTTGGCCCAGATATAAAGAGGTCTGAGTGAAAAGAGGTCTAGCAAAAAAGTAAAAAGTGCTTGTTTGCCTGGCAATGTCTTTTGCTGGTAGATGTCTATGCCATTGTTATTGCTACCATCTTCCTTTGTCATTAGAATCCAGCTTCTTTGGCATACAACATAGGCTGGAGACCAGCATCTCTCTAGGACTTCATGAGTATAATAGTATCTAGCTTCTTAGACTGTTCATCTACCGAGTTTTCATCTTCTACAGCATTCAGAGTGCAATTGTTGGACTACTCATCCCTGCTAATAAATTGTTCCACAGAATGAATTCTATCAGTTATGTTCCTTTAGAGAACCCTGACTAATACAGCCTCTTTCTTTTAATCATCCATTACATTTTTTTTATGATACCACTAAAGATAGCACCTACCTTTGCAGACATTTCAGCTCCTGTTTTGAGCAGCCTCATGTATATCATTGATGATGAGCCTACTCAATGGAAACCATCTTTTGTTGGATTCTAAGGCATCAGCTTTTCTTTTAATAACTCTGTCATTGTTTTTTCTTTTATCTCTAGAGTTAATTTGTGTTGTCTACCTGAACATCAAATTTTCATGATCTCCTGTGTTTGTTTGTGAAAATATTTAGGAAATTATATATCTAGTCTTTAGGAATCCTTGTTCATTCACCACTGGAATATTTCCAAAGCCATTTTCTAAATATAGAGCTATCAATGATATAAATACCTATGTTTTAATGATTTGGTTACCTTGCAACATCTCAGAATAAATTAGATTCCCCTTTAGAAAGAAAAATTTAACAAATTTTGGAAAAAATTAAAAATGAGTACTAACAATTGATTTTTGTGATATTCAAAATAAAGCAACATTAACTTTAGAATATTACCCATACATAATAAAAATAGCAATAGAAGGACAATATAGATGCTGAACTGCAATGAGGATAAATATTTAAATATTTATCATGAATCAATTTAAAGAGGTTAAAAAATACACACTAATAATGAATAAAGTTGTCAGAGAAGAAAAACACAAACCTTCTTTAAATGGAATAAAATGCAGAAACTGAAACTGAAAAATAGACATACATTTTTAATGAAAATTTTACAGATGACTTCAATAGCAAATTTCAGAACAAATTAAATGTTTTCATGACATAGAGGGAGGGTTACTATGAATCATATATCACATTATACACATCCAGACACAACAATAAATAAAAAAATTAAGTGGAAAATTTATTTTCATAAAAAGGAGCTAACAAAGAATATTACATAGCAGTGGAAAAATAAGTATCAATAGTCAATAACCCAAATCCTGACTTTCAGAGCAGAGAAAGTAGAAAAGAATGATGTATGTGAGAAAATTATGGTTCAGAGCATTGTAAAGCAAGTGAGTTTAGCAGCCTAATGGATAAAACTACAATCTCATAAAAAATAACATGGAAATATGACAAAAAGCCATACTAGAGTTCTCATAAACTTCTAAAATATAATAAATGAAAAAAATATTGAGAAGCCAACAAGAGAAAAGTAGAATGCATATAAGAAGCAATATAATGAATTATAGTTTAGATGTGACACAAAGTTGGATAAATTAAAATGTAATTTTATTTTATTTTGTATATACACATATATAGTGTACATATGTACATATGTTTGTATGTATTTTACTTATATATTAAACTCTTTGGTACTTTCATATGTGTTTTTTAATTATATCCATACCCCACCATGAACTTTTCTCATGTACAGCTCCCTTCCCTTCCAGTCCAACTGTGTGTGTATGTGTGTGTGTATGTGTGTGTGTGTGTTTCTCATCAGTACCAATTTTTGTTGCTCAAATATTCTTATCTGTTTGGTCTTCCTGTCAGAGTCAGCTGAGTAGTTGGGTAGAGGTATGGGAATTGAAGAGCCAATGAAGAAGACAGAAAAGAGTCGAGAGGTCTGCTGGTCAATGCCGGACAGCCCCAAGTTTATTTCATAACCAGCTTATATACAATTTTGAAGGACGGAGGTAGAACAATGCACAGCGCAGGCATTCAACCACTATTTATCCTGCCTTGAGTCAAGGAGCAGGCCTTTTCATTTTCTATTTTGATTTACCTCCAGCTGGCATCAGCAGCCTGCATCTAGCTAGCTAGTGTGTTCCTTCCTGTGGCCTAATCAGGATTTACTCATAGCCGTTCAAGGAGGCTCTGTGGGCTAATCAGGACTTTCTCACAGCCCTGGAGCACAGAAGCTTGAACTCTATTGAAAACTGGGAAACTGAGTCAATTGTGGGCTCCCACATCTTCCATTTAAATATGGTCAACCTATTAGTGGTTACATTCTCAGTGAAAACCATGTCCCAATACCTAAAGATTGTCAATACCTCCATTACTAGGTGTGACACTAAGTGCCTATTTCATACTTCCATGCAGGGATTTGGTGTGATCTGGGCTTGCAGAGGTCTTGTGCAGGCTGTCTTATTCATATGTATAGCTGCTACTCTGTGTCTGGAAAACAGTGCATCCTTGCAGAGTCCTATGTTTTTTCCTTCCCTTACCACACAATGATTCCTGTGCCTTTGAAGGAAGGGATGCTGTATATGCATTTCATTTAGGGCTGAGCATTCTGCAGTGTCTTAGTCACTACAGCCGGGCCAGCTGTTAGTCATTGTGTCAATCACTATTTACTTCAAATAGAAGCTTCTCAGAAGAGGGCTAAAGGATGCATTGATTTGTGGATCTAAATGATACATCATTATGGGTCAGTTTGATGCTATTTCTATTTAGCAAAATATAGTAGTAGGCCTATGACCTATCTAGCCATAGATTCTTGGTTGGAAAATGGTGTCAGATATTGCTTTCATCTTGTGGAGCAGGATTTAGATCTAATTAGAAAGTGGTTGTTTACTCCATTCCTGCCAGTATTGCATCAGAGGTCATATCCTACCAGGCTAGGCATTATTAGAGCTCAAAAGGTACACAGCTGGGGTATAATAGATGAATTTACTCTCTTCCACAAGACTTCTTAGAACCTTACAGAATTTTAAAAGATAGCCAGTAGGAATGAAGCATTGAGGTCAGTTCCAAGCATGAATTTTCTATGCTCTATGACTGAAGTATGATAACAGTAGGGTGGGATGTTCTAATTCTGGGGGTTGCCAAGAGTAACGATAATAGCCTGGAATGTTTGGTGGTCTATAGGAACTCACTGGCCAACTGCTCCAAAAGCAGTAACCTATTCATTGCACTGGGCTTTTTATTAGTCTCTGGTGCCCAGTAGGATTATTGCTGCCCTGATCTGATTTGGGGTAATGACCCTTCCCCTGCCCCTGTGTGTGTGTGTGTGTGTGTGTGTGTGTGTGTGTGTGTGTGTGTGTGTTCAGGAAACTTCCACAATAGTAGGCTAGTATAGTTTCATATTTTTTTGTTTTTTTTTTTGAGACAGGGTTCTTTGTGTAGTTTTGATAGATGTCTTGGGTCTCATTCTGTAGACCAGGCTGGCCTTGAACTCACAGGGATATGCCTGGCTCTACTTCCCCAGTGCTGGGATTAAAGGCTTGCACCACTGTCACCCAGCTCATGTGAATTTTTGAGGTCTTTAGTGTTATTTATCCTTCAGCAAATTCTGTATTTGGTTGTTTTTACTCCTTGCTCTTTTGGGGGCCCTCCAAAAAGCAAAAGAGTAAAAAAAAAATCAGTACCAGGATGAGGCTCACAAATTTCCATAGGGCCTGAGAAATTTTGAAAAAAAAAAAAAAAAGACAAAACAAGCAAAAATGGACACAGTTCCTTTAAGAAGTTCTGCTCTACAGAAACTACTTATCAGGCTAAGTAGAAATAAGAAAACTAAGTAAAAAAATGCCTTCCCCAATGCAGGGCACTCGTGTTCCATAGCCTGTGGGATGAATGCAGTTCCTGGTCAAGGGCACTTCTGACCAGGCTGCAAGTTTTAGGCTTGGCTTTCACAACCCTACAAGGATGCAGATCCAGCCAAGGGAATGCATGGAGGATTCAGGTGTAGCTTAGCAGGTTAAAGTTTGCTCCCGTGGTCAAAAAGTAATGGAAAACAAAAACAAAAACCTCTAAACAGGTTCCAGTGTGTTTCACAATGTGCATAGGCTTAAGAAAGAAATGAAAATGGGTATAGACAGTCACAGAAAGAAATAAATAATTAAAAAAATAAAGTCTTTAAAGAGACACTAAAAGTAATATAAAAGAAAAAAGCCATGTAATGATGGTAAATAAGCAGGGAGTCTGGATCCTATATAATATCGTGTTGATTTTGAATTTTTGCTAGTTGATGGGCAAGAGACAGCTACTGGGTGACATGGGATTGTGAACTGGACTACAAAATTGAACCAACCTATATACTTTAGGACTATCTTAACTTTAAAAAAGAAGTCAAAAATGTATTTGTCAAATAGAAGTTTAAAAATGTTTTGGAGAAGCGATTTTGCTTTTGGTTTCACAGAAAACAAGAGGCTGTAGATTTGTTCCAGGTTAATATGGATCAGGTATGATCAAGAGAGACTCCTTGAAAATTGACAGGTGATATCTATCAACAAAGGTTGTAGCTAGTCTTTCAAAGACTTGGCCATCATCTCATTTTTTTTTTCCTCAGAGACCCCTAAAAATAACTTCACCCAGAGATAATAGGAAGCAGTGTGGAGAAAATGACATCCTCATTCCCAAGAGGGGTGTGGACACTTTGGTTATTGGTTAGTTATGGATGTTTGTTATAATGTAGTCTAATATAAGAATATTGGATAAAAAAGACAACTACTAAACTCAGATCTTTTGTATTGGCATGGATTTTGGAATATTAATACAAATTTAAGGTAAATTTTGGTACACTATGCATATGTTTCTACTCTTGTTTGGGATATTTTTCTTATGCAGCTCCTTTAAAAATGCAACATAAAAATAAATGAGATTAGTAGTTAATCTATAATAATCTTTTATATTGCATTTGTTTAACCCTGTGAAGCTGGGATTCTTTGCCTGTCTAAAACACCTGATGGTCTAATAAAAAGCTGAAGTGCCAATAGCAAGACAAGAGAAAGTGTAGGTGTGGCTGGCAGGCTGAGAGAATAAATAAAAGGAGAAATCAGGAAGGAGCAAGAAAACAAGGAGAAGAGAACATAAAAGTGCCAGCCCCCAAGCCTCACAGCCAGGCACACAGTAAGTGCAAGAAATGTATACAAAAATAGAGAAAGATAAAGGCCCATAGGCAAAAGGTAGACAGGACAATTCATGTCAAGAAAAGTTGGCTAGAAATAAGCCAAGCTAAGGTCCGGCATTTATAAGAAAAAATAAGCCTCCTTGTGGATTTAATTGCGAGCTGTTGGCAGGCCCTCCAGAAAAGCAAAAGAGTTAAAAAACAACTACAACACTCATTCCTCTATCAGACACTCCACAGCTTAACCTCAATTCCTTTGTTTTTCATAGTTTTTTAAAAAAAACATTTGTAACAGTGCAGAGTATCTGCTCTTACTTGAGTGCCCCTTCCCATAGACTATTAGTAATTTCCTGACTCTACACATATCCTAAATAGTTGTCCTTTTAATATGCCAAAAAAAAAACCAAATAATAAAATAGCTCTGCTAATATAATATAAAATGTTTGGTTGCATTTTTGTTATATTATAAGAAATAAAATTGATTTAATAAAATTATATCAGATAATAGTACAACCAAAATGTCAATTCTATGGAAATTACACACATTAAATATACCATACATCCATGACACAAATAAATTTAAGAAAATTATATTATTTCAACTTTCCTATGATTCATATATTTGCTAGCCATCTCTATAAAAATTAAGACAGCATATTTTAATCTCTAAAATAACCATTGCATTTTGCTTTAAAGGCAGAGGTAAAGTTTAGTTATTAAAACAAAATGCAATATTTAAAATATATTCTCTAACAGTTAAAAAATAGTACAAAGGTGTAAAAGCAAATAAAAAGAGAAGGATAATAAGATGTTAAATGTGATTCAAATCATATCAACATATTTCAAGGCAGATGGACTGGACACTATAATCAGAAACAGGTGTTAATGAAATAGATAAAAATAAATACACTATTCTAACTGTAAAATTGCATTTGAAATACAGTGACATAAATTATTTGGAAACAACAGGAATGAAACTAATACTAGCAAACAGTAAATAAGAGCCCTAGAGTGACCATATTAATGTTAGACAAAGTATAATTCAGGAAAAAGATGATTACATGTGAGATTTGGAACTTTCTAACACTTATTTATCTATAATTTTTCCACAAATAAAAGATGAAATGAAATTTTAGGAATATTGTAGTCAGGATCATTATTAAAGCACTATAAATCTGTTTATATGTCATGTTCTAAGCACGAGTTAATGGTCAAATCTGGAGCTTTAAATGCTTATCTAATAAAACAGGACACAGTCAATGGCTTCCAGCAAAGGTGGCAAAGAAACAGCCACTAGGAAGAGCATGTCACCAGGTCATACACTCCCGCAGTACATCTGATACTCAGGTTATGACATTCTATCCCTTCCCTTCCACAGGAAAAACCATTTCAGAAGGAATGAAATAGAATAAATAACAGCACTCCGAAAACGTAGTCTAAGGAACACCCCTACAATGTGCATTCCAGCAATGCTTCAAGACAGAATCAGAAGTGAGTGTGACTGTTATCAGTAGTACAAAATCAGTCTGTTAAATTGTAGTTCAATGTTCTACAGCCATGAAGATGTGCTATTTTAAAAAATCTGTTTAGTATCATTTATTCCAAAACTGATAGATAGCTATTTTCATTTGAAATTAATATTTTATTATTATTATATAATGTTCAGTCATATAGTATAGTATATAAACACTAAAGAAATTATAAATGAATTTATAAACTAATATTTGCTAATGTTCCTGTGATAACAGGTGCAAAGGGAAACAGAACTTATAATTCATAAAATTTAATAATATTTAATAATTTAACAACTATTACACTCATGAGATTTTGTTTTCAAATAATTCAAACCATTATCACTAGTATGATTATTGTTTTTATTTAAGGAATAGAATCTAAAATTTATTGTGAAAAAAATCTAAACTGGATTGTGAAAAAATTATTTTCTTCTGTGTTCACAAATTAATTGAACTAAAGTTAGGGTTTTTTTTGTCATTTTCTCTTTCTAGTATCCTTTTAAATCTTTTGAGGTCTCTTCACTTTTATTTTATGTGTATGGGTGTTTTGGTCTGCTCATCACATGTGTGCAGTACCCACAGAGGCCCCAAACCATCAGATTCCCTGGAACGGGAGTGCCAGGCAGTTGTTAACTGCCATGTGAGAGCTGGGAGTTGAGCCACGGGCCTGTGGAAGAGCATTCATGGCAGTTTACCACTGAGCCATCTTTCTAGCCCCTATTTCAACTATAGCATCATGTGTTATAGCCTCCATAATTTGGTATATAGTGGTATAATTTTTTTATATTATATAGCAAAATAGTAATTTAAGGTTTCTTTCTTGTATTATAAAATATTTTTTTAATTTCTTTGGTCATATTTATGACACTATTTTGTGATTTCTTACTTCAAGGCCTCCTGCACAGTTCAAATTGTTTCATGAAAACCCTTAAGATAGGCTCTATTAAATTATACCAAGTAAGAAGACTTATGAAGGCAGTAAGCACCTCTGGTAGAGGAAGACAATAGCAGGAACACTTGCTCATACGTTTGCTAACATCCATGTCATCACCACAAGGGAGGAGACCACATAAAGGTAAATGTACTGAAACAACCCAGTTGCAAAGGTAGATCACCACTGTTTCTTCTCAGTTGCCCTGAATAGTAATCCTATTGTCTCTTAGAGAATGCTTTGGTAGTGTATTCCCCTCTGAGGAATTTTACAGTGTTCTCATTATAAGAATCTGTGAACTTTTCCAAACTAGTTACTTTTTGAAACTCCAAGAATTTATGAATTTACCAGAAGTTCCATGATTACGTGAATCTTTTTTTACTAAATGCTAAGTTGAAACCCTGAACAAATTATTTAGTTCATTTTCAGCCTTAGAATTCCTACCTTGTAAAAACAAACAAACAGTATTTTTATACAATCCTAAAAGAATCTACACAAAGGCATGTAAGAACAAGCTCATTCCTTTGTAAAATATGCAGAGCCTCATTCTCCATGCACTCCAATTGTCTTCTTCATCCTACTCCCCTCATTTGCCTTCCTACCCTAGGGAAGTCATCCCTTCCTACTCTCATGCCTCTGTTTTCCTTATTGCACTTCCTTTTATCATTATTTCTTTAACATTATTTCAGGGAGCCAGAGGCCTTCCAATTCCTTTTCCATTATGTTCTCTGAGCCTTGAGGTCCATTTAGGCCAAACACTCATCAGAAAGACTATGGTTTAATATTTACTAACTTCTTTTATTTTTCAAAAATTAAAAAAAATCATATATTATTGTTAAACTTATTGTATATTGAAATGCTAGTTAATTGTATATACTGGTTAAACTGATGTTATTAAAAATTCATTTTATTCTCTGTATTTCTAAAGCAAGGAATAAACAATATATGTATTAAGAACCTTGAAAAAACTCACTTCTCATTACCCTCTTTTGTTTCTACCCAAGTTCTCAAGTTCTCTTTCTTCTTCATCTCTCTCTCTCTCTCTCTCTCTCTCTCTCTCTCTCTCTCTCTCACACACACACACACACACACACACACACACACACACACACACACACCACACTCTATGAGAAAAATCACATGATGTTTGTTTTTAGGGAATTAACTTAGCAAAATGATCTTTAGCATTCATCTTCCTGGGGGTAAAAATACTGTTTACCTTCATGGCTAAAAGAAACTTTGATATTACATTTTCACATTGTTCTGCTGATGGATGTCTAGGATTTGTCTATAACTTGGCAATAGACTACTTAATATCTTGGCCATAGTAATAACCTAAGTAGAAATAAGTGAAAAGGACAGAAATAGGAAGAAAAGAAGTCACATATGCACATGCAGATTCAAGGAGCCTGTAGTTAAAAGGCCCTAAAGTCTATAGTAGAAATCTCTTAGGCTTGATAAACACTTTCAGCAAATTATCTGGATATGAGTCAACATATGAAAACTCAGACTTTTCTATAAGTCAATAGTGAGACCAAGTTAATCAGAGAAATAATCTCACTCCGTACAACCTCAAAAACATTGTAAGCATAAATTTAACTAAGGAAGTAAAAGACCTCTACAATATAAATATTTATGCACCAAAGAAAGAAATTTAAAAGGGAACTATAAAGTGGAATGATCTCCCATGAACATGAATAGACAGAAGTTATATTATAAAAAATGTTTCACTACTGAAAAGGCAGCTAAACTTTTTATTAACTTGACACTCGTGAGAGAAAGTAATGTCATTTGAAGAACTGTCTTCATCCTATTGACATGTGAGTATATCTAGGTTCCACTTCCTTGATTGCTTATTGTCATAGGATGCTTATTGTCATAGGATGAGTAGTACCATAGGCACGTGGGCTTGAGCTGTATGACCAAGGATTCTGAGCATGAACCAAGAGCAAACAAACAAGAGACATTTCTCCACATTTCTATATCAGACTCCTGTCTGAGTTCCTGCCCTGGCTTCCTTCAGCACAGATTGTGACTTTTAATCTAAATAAGCTTTTTTTTTCTCCCAAGTTGCTTTGGGAAGGGTGTTTATCACAGAAAAAGAAAGCAAACTAGTATACAAAAGATATTCGTATAATAGGTTGGAAAAAATCAAATCAACTTTTATATGGGAACACAAGAAACATCATGTTATTGCACAAAAACAGACATCTGCTCAAGAAATAGAACTCCAAACCAAACACAAGCCTATACTTAGTAGCCTATATTTAATAACTACAACTGTTAATACTATACATTAAAAAGAAACAATGATGCCATTCAAGCCAAATATTAAGGCATAGAAGACTGGAGTACGACCTGTATCTCTTACCTTGTGAATAAATCAATAAAATCATTCAAACACATAGTATCAGCTGAGATTCTGAAACAACTAGGGAAACACAGAAAAAATCATGATTCATGTAGGTATAGAAGCAGACTTTCTTAACGGGATTCTAATAGCTGAGTAACAAATTCCAAAAACTGACAAATAGGAGTGCCTGATATTAGAAAAGCTTCTCTACAGCCAGTGAATATATTAACAAGCTTAAGATTAGGTCTAAAATTGTGAGAATATTCTTACTAGTTATACCACTGATGGAGGACTAATATCTAGAATATACAAAGCACTCAAAGTTAAATACCCATATAACCAATGCATAGACAAGATAAATGAATGCATCTCTGAAAAGAACAACAGATAGGCAACATATATTTTTTTAAATGTTCAGTTGCTTAGCCATCAGAGAAATGCAAATTATTTTATATGTTGTGATACCATATCACCACTCTCCTAATATCAGTCATTAGTTTAAAAAAAATGCTGGTGAGGTTGTGCTGGGGAGAACATTAATTTGCTGGTATGAATTTAAATGATTGAAACTTCGATAGATATCATTATGGAAATTCCATCAAGATTTTCAAATGTAATCTAGCTATATCGTTCTTGGTAGTATACTCAAAGGACTCTGAAAGAGGATACTACAGACACACATTTATCTGGGATAATTGTGGTTCTGTGCCATTTTTAACCCCTTTGCAAGATTGCTGCCTATCTTTCTATCTCACTTCCTACCACTTTAGTGCTCATAGGTGTCTGTATATGTCAAGTCCCTTCTTAATGGTTTGTATAATTACATGATGATATGATGAAGTCACAGCCTAAATAACTCTTTTTTATTTCAGAGATCCTTAAATTACAAATTTTCCATTAACCAAATGCCACGTATGAAGTTTATAGCGTATGGAACAGACTACAGGAATAAGTAGATGACAAAAACGTTTCTTGGTGTGCTTTAAAATACAAAAGAATGCTGTTGTTGTTGATATTTTTTGTTTTATTGAAATTAGATTCTTATCTCATACAATAAATCCTGACCACAGTTTCCCTACCCTCCACTCCTCCTAGCTCCTTCCACCAACCCTCTTCCACCTCCCCTCTCCCCAAATCTACTTTTCCTCAGTTTCCCTTCAGAAAAGAGCAGGCCTCAAAGAGACAACTCATTTTTTTTCATTTGGTTATTTGTTTGTTTTTACAAATGATTTGAAAGCAATAAAAGGCTCTGGGTTCGGCAAGGGCAAGAGCTTCCTCTTTCTGATTGTTATACGAACCATCTTCCAAGAACCTTATAGCAGTTGGGAGGTATTCTAGATGAATTATAAGGAAACAAATGTTTCATACAACGAGTAGGGTTTTATTCTGTTACTGAAAAACCCTTACGAGTAGGCTTATCTATACTGGTTTCCTGTATTTGATAGAAAGAATAATAACTTTAGTCAAAATTCAAAATTTACCATATATGTTCAGAACACTACATGAGTTTACCTTGCCTATCCATATTTCAATTATCTTTAGAATTTCAGAGACAAAGCAGTTGAAAGTTTCAGTGAAGAAAGAATAACATTGAAACTTGACATAGTATTTGTAGAATTACCATGGTGGTGGTGTTTGAAACAGAGATAGGTAAAAATGACTTTTGTTCACAGAAGATTAGAGGGAAGCTGAGGAATACAACATAGAATGAATATCTTTAATGTGGATTTCAAAATATGGTCCATGAAAACTTGAGTTCTAAGCTTGAGTCAGTTCATTAACTAAGCCTTCTCTTTACAAGAAGGCATAAGAGACTTAGGTTATGTTCTCAGGATTTGAACATTAAATGAACAAGAAGTTGAAGTTTCTGTTAGAGTTCTGAAACAACATACATTGAAGCAGAAAGATATGGAAGACTTCCAGTCCTGATGCTCAAGCAAGTGTGTCTTTGCAAGTTCACTTTCTTAAGGTGAGTATGTAGGAGGTTTATTGGAATTATGGGTAAAAGATGACATTGGAGAGACACAGCATGTGCTCACTCCAAAAAGAATGACAAGAGGGAAAAACTGTGAATTCCCCGAGGCTTGTTTTGTTTTAGAAGCATACTGTTCAGTAGTAAATAATATAACACATGTCTTCAGTGTGAAATATCCTTAAGTGACTTTAAAGCAATAAAGGTTTTAATTATGAATCAATGGATTTATAGTCCAATACCACCTGTGCACACTGCTGTCAATCTTGCTCTTTAATATTACAATTACTTATATTGGTGTAAGTAAATCAATGACTAGGCTTCAGAAATTATTGATGATTGATGAGGGAAAATTTAAAAGAAAATTTAGTTACTTGGAAAAATCAAGAATATGTCATTGCTGAGAAACCCTATATTCTCATAATTTTCCATAATTAGATTACTTTGCAATAAAAACCTTTACAAAGCATTGTATTACAAAAATGACTTTATAAGTAAAAATAAAAATATTAGATATCTCTTTAAATGTAAACAATATTTTATATGTGAGTATGATGTGCATTCATGTATATATTCATGTTCCCATGTGTTTCTATTTGGTTGTTGCTTAGATGTTTTGTAATGGATTTTTTTATTCTACCTATGACCTTGAGGTACAGCCCTCTCAAGATGTAGTGGGTAACTGTTTTATAGAACTTTGAAGTTCCTGCCCCTGGGGTGTGGCCTCAGGGTTACCCTTTAGACCTGAGAAGCATGTATGCTGCTCTCTTCTCTCAGTCATGGGCTTGGATGGTACAGACTGACTCAGGTGGTAAAACAGCGTGGGATTGCACTTCAACCTTCCAGGACCCTGTGCCGATTCTCCTGTCTAGTGAGTTTTCTTTCCTAATATTTTTCTTTCCTAATAAATTCCTTTTACCCTTTAAGCAGACTCCCATGGATTTTTCGCAATAGTGTTAGGTACACAATAACATTTATTAGAGCAGCAGACTGAATTAACAGAAACAATGATTTCATGGCAATCCTGCTGATCTCATACAGCTAAAAAACACTGGTGACTTAGTTTATATCCAGCTATGCTTTAGAGACAGGGCCATATGGTTGATGTAACTGAAGGTGTTAATAATGAACAAGTAAAAAAAAAAAAAAAAGAAAATATGGGAAAAAAAGAAAAGCGGGAGTAATATATGAAAGACAATGTACCTGGAAGTTTTCCTGTGTCCCACAGCTGCTTGGTCCCAAATAAATACCCAGAGGCTTAATATGAATTACAAACTGTTTGGTCTTTGGCTCAGGCTTATTGCTAGCTAGCTATTCCATGTTAAATTAACCCATTTCTATTAATTTATATTTTGCCACATAGCCATGGAGTTACCGATCTACCGGCATCTTGTTCCTTGGACGGCTACAGGGCTTCTGTCCAGACTCTGCCTTTCTTCTCCCTGTATGTTTGTTTGGATTTCTTGCCGACTTGCCATAGGCCAAAGTAGCTTCTTTTATAACCAATGACAGCAACACATATTCACAGCATACAGAAAGACCATCCCACAGCTGAACAATGAAATTATATGTGCTAGGGATATGAGAA
Source organism: Peromyscus eremicus (assembly GCF_949786415.1). NCBI lineage: Eukaryota > Metazoa > Chordata > Mammalia > Rodentia > Cricetidae > Peromyscus > Peromyscus eremicus. Next base: position 40,643,725 of record NC_081425.1, on the reverse strand, counting down.
ATAATGGAGAAAATATTAAAGAGTAGATACAAGCAAACAAGTACAATAATTTTCTATTCAGGGATGAGTTAAGCTAAAAGACAACAACTAAACAATCAGAATTAAAAGCATGAAATTAAAGATATACAAACATAAGTAAGAATAACATGAACTAGAAACTGTTAAAGTGTCAATTTGTGATCAACATCCGAAAAGTTTCTCATCCCCAAAGTTAATGTTTGTAGCTGTCTGTGCAGATGGAGAGAGGGCTGTGGGTCTCAGATATTCAAATGAGTTAGCTGGCTATGTCTCCCCTGCTGGTAGGTGATTCTATATCAGATTCAGCTTTCTGTAGGAGTTTCCCAGTCTGAGAGCAGCGCCCCCTCCACACATCTGCCAACTGTAGCCTTGTCTCTGGTGGTCTGGAGACCTTAGTTTCCATGTAGAGCTTTTAGCATCTGAGGCTCTGAAGGGATGTGGTGCTGCAACCACACTTGTATTTACATTTCCTGCAGGCTCTTCTCCCACCCAGATACCAGCCGCTATGTTTGTTTGCTTTTTTTTTATTTTTCCCAGTGTCCCCAAATCTCATTTGAGAACAATTGCTTCCATCTGCAAGACTCCAGCAGGTCTTATATTATCCTATTGTTGCTCACTTAGGCAGTGGTTGGGATAGTGTCATCCATATATTCTCTAAGCTTGAAACTAAAGCAAAAATATATCAATTTTCAGCTGCACTTCCAGTGCTACTCTTTTTGCCAAAGCCCTCAGGGCCGTCAATACCGTTCCCTAAGTCTTGAATCACTAAGTTCACAGTGCTCCTGGCTGTTCATCACATCTCTACAATCCATCTTTTGTTCCTCACCTTGCAGTTCTTATGGCGTCTAAGCCTAAGAGAAGACAAGACTTATCTGACTCTTCACTCCTCTTGTGGAGATGTGGGTCTTGCATTATGGCCTGGAATAAAATAGTGGTTACTCTAGCAAACTTCTTTCCATGACGTATTCAGTACATCTCGTCTTGGCTTATTTTGTTTCTCTGTGTATCCTTAGTCTTAACCTATAATATCTTTCAGTGTTTCTGACATTCCCTCCCTTCAGGTTAGGAACAGAATTTGCTCTTTTTAAATCCATACTCTTCTACTTCACTAACCAGATAAACACAATCTTCCCCTCTGTTAACTGGAACCCCACAGTATTGTTTTATGCACCACAGATAGAGCTAGAGACTTTCCCGTATATGGTCTTTTATAATCGAAAGCAGCTGAACAGGAATATTATTATTTTTCTTTTACCTGTGGTGGGATCTGATGGAAGCACTGTTAGATAAGAACAGGAGACAGAGGGATCTGATACAGGGACGATGTCTGATCTGATTACTCCCTTCTCTGATAGGCTGACAAAGTATTTAGCTCCATTGTCAGCTGGTAAGTCTTTCACCACTATACAAACACTTATAAATCATTAATTTTGGATCAGTAGGCACTGTCAGAAACACTCACATGATGAAGTAAGTGTTATATGTTTGAAAACACAATGTTTTCCCTGATATTGCAGCTTTGTTTGATTACTTTTCTCCTTTGCTAGGAAATACTGATTCTGAGGATATAGTACTCAATGGTGACAAGATTTTGTTCAACTCGGCTCTACACATATCTATGTGTCAAGTAGATTTTTAGGTGCAATACATGAAAAATTGAGGTACCACAGTTTCTCTACTTTTGTAGAATATAGTCTACTAAGGACACTGGTAATTTTAATTCTTTTTGAATCTTACAAAGTAACAATTGCAACATGGGGTTCAAGCAGCTTATTGGTTTGAAGAGCAAGCCTTCGGGAAATTGGACAATAAGATTAACAACCAAAAGGAATTGCTTATAGAACTAAGTAACTATAATTTCAGCTTCAGGAGTCATTTTCTTGATTATTCCTGAAAGATATTAAATTAAGTGACATATTTGTTTTAGCACTTGCAACAGCTAGCTAAACTTCATTTTCTAAGTAACTTTACTATAATGGAATACAGAAAAAAAAAATAGAACACAGAACATCTGAAAGTAATTTTACTGCAGGCTAAGAAATGGCATATATAAGTTCTAAGGATATCTAGCCAGTCAATGACACATGTCTAAGTTTTAAAATATGAAAAATTTTCTTTAAATATGATTTCACCATACGGTGGTGGCACACACCTTTAATCCCAGTACTCGGGAGGCAGAGGCAGGTGAATTTCTGTGAGTTTGAGGCCAGCCTGGGCTACAAAGGTAGGTCAAGGAAAGGTGCCAAAGCTACACAGAGAAACCCTGTCTCAAAACAAAAAACAAAACAAAACAAAAGATTTTAAATTTTGAAATATGCTATTTTTAAAATAAGCAAGTGAATAGCTGGATGATAGTTCAGCTACTAATTTGTCTGTAAGGTAACTGACAAAACTGTGAGGAGGCATTAGTGCAGACAGCCAAACTGGGATAGAGAGCACAGGGCAAGCCTACATATCTGAAGACATAGTTGGAAGATGATTTCAGCATCTCTCAGTTCTCTGTGTTACAGCCTTTGTACTCCCGCAGTATTCACAAGGAAAGTTCTGAACTGGAAACATACACACTACAGGCCAAGCAATAGAGTTTCATTGGGTCAAAGAGACCACACTGCTTAACATATCTGAGTACACAGAAAAGGACTACAATAAGCAGACGTCTGGTCTTCAAAGAAGACTTGGAGAAAATTGACAATTCAATTTTGCACATATTGAAGAGCAAGACAAGGACTCGAAATTGTGAATACAGAGTAGTGTGGATATTTCTAAGGAATCGGTGACACTCCCTGGAAAGCTCAGCTGTCACTCCATTAACTTCTTCACCTCCCCCAAAAGACTTTCCTTAGTTCTCTTGCTGAGAATGTCTATATTAGTTACTTTTCTGTTGCTGTGATAAAACCCATGACCAAGGCAAATTATAGAAGGAAAAAAAAAAGGCTTATTTTGTCTTATGGTTTCAGAGGGATAAAAGCTAATCATGTCAAGAAGGCATGGAAGTAGGAACAAGAAACTAAGTGTTCATGTTTTCAAAGGAAAGCATTAAGCAAAGAGAATAAACTGGATATTGGATAAGGCTATACAGCATCAATGTCTGATACCAGGGACACTTCCTCCATCAAGACTGAATCTAATAAACTACTAATGGGAACATAGTCCTGAAATACCCAAGCCTGTGAGGGATAGTCATCATTGAAGCCACATGTCTGTAGCTAGTTTTTCTCTCTGGGTCTTGCCAAGCCCTGGCAGTCCCTTAGCCCACTTATAAAATGAACATAGAGACGCTTATATTATTTAAACTGCTTGACCATTAGCTCAGGTCTATCATTGTCTAGCTCTTACTCTTATATTCAGCCCATTTCTATTAATCTATACTTTGCCACATGGTTCGTGGTTTACTGGTACCTTACATCTTCCTTGTCCTAGCAGTGGCTGCAGTCTCCTCCTTTCCGACTTCCTGTTCTCTCAATTTTTCTCTCTGCTAGTCCCACCTATACTTCCTGCCTGGCTACTGGCCAATCAGTGCTTTATTTATACAGAGCAATATCCACAGCACATGTCTGTCTTTTTTTTTTGCCTCCCAGATACTTTTCCAGAACTCTTTCAGCTGCAATTCACTCACACTGATTTTCTTTCACTAAATATAATAAAGAGAAAAACTTTTCTAAACATGTATATTTGTTGCAGTTTTATGACATCATTCCTAGCAATTGGGAGGCATAAGCAAGTCTCTGTGAATTGGAGGCCAGTTTGGTCTACTAGTGAGCCATGGTTCATACAGTAAGGTCTAGACCATCCAGGACTTCTTATTGAGAGTTTGCAAAAAATTAGTTCATTAATTAACTAGACTAATTAATCAACTAAATGTACATTCAATGAGTAAAAAGTTATTTTAAATATTTAAAAGTGATTAAAGTCAAGAATAAACACAAAACTGTCCTGGCTAGTTTTATGTAAACCTTTTACTAGATAGAATCCTCAGAGAGGAAAGACCCTCAATTGAGAAAATTCCTCCATAAGATCTGGCTATTCAGCATTTTCTTACGTAGTGATTAATGTGGGAGGGCTTAGGCCATTATTGGTGATAATATCTCTAAGCTGGTTGTCCTGGGTTCTATAAGAAAGCAGGATGAACAAGCCAGGAAAAGCAAGCCAATAAGCAGCACTCATCCATGGCCTCTGCATCAGCTCCTACCTCTAGATTCCAGCTCTGTTTGAGTTCTTGTCCTGACTTTCTTCAATGATAAACAAGAATACATAAGTGTAAGTTAACTAATCCCTTCTGTCTCCAACTTGCTTTTTGGTCATGTTGTTTCATTGTAGCAACAGAAACCCTAACTAAGACAAAAAACAAAAATCCAATTAAGAAAATGGTAAGTTCATAAGAACAAGAAAAGATGCCTTAAGGAATTCACAAAGCAAGCAACCCTGAATGCATATTTTGTTTTACCAGGAGTGATGAATTGTTAATGAAACAAATTTTCAAACATTTTCTCATATATCATTTTTATAAAAGCCAAAGAATGTGCATATAAAATTGTTTAGAAAAATATTAGTAAAGAAGTTAAAAACATTTTCAAAACACATTGATGAAATTACACTATATATTAGTAAGAGAGTTTGGCAAAGCATTTTGTGATTTTTCAGTACCTTTCTAAAATTAAAATGTATATAACTATGCCTCAGTGACTCTCTTGCTTTTATTTTATACATATGTGATATATTTTATATATAGGAATAAATATCTGTGATGGTTTGTATAAGAATGTCACCAATATCCTCATGCATTTGAATGCTTGGTCAACAGGGAATGGCATTACATGAGAGGGATTAGGAGGTATAGACTTGTTGAAGTATACATGGCCTTGTTGGAGAAAGTGTGTCGCTGGGGGTGGGCGTTAGATTTTCAGAAGCTAGGCCTGGACCAGTGGCTCTCTCTTCCTTCTGTCCTCAGATCCAAATGTAAAACTCTCAGCTACCATGCATGTCTGTGTGCTGCCATGCTCCTCACCATGAGGATAACAGACTAAGCCTCTAAAACTGTAAGCTATCCCTAATTAAATGTTTTTTTTTGTTCTTTTGTTTTTTTTTAAAAGTTGTTGTAGACATAGTGTCTCTTCATAGGAATTGAACATTGACTAAGATAATGTGCATGTCTGATAATCTTAAAGTATCATGATTGTAAATATTTACATCTGAATGTTCATATGCAGGTGAAAACTAAATGTGTTGGCTCAACTGTGTTGGTTCAGTGTTATGTAAAGTATGCAGCTGTTACAGAAGTTATGCAGACATTATGAGATATCTTGAAAGAACCATTTATGGGTGTCTTGAAAGAGCCTTGGACATATGTAGGAATTTTATTATTTGTTATATAAATTAAATATTTTTATATATTCATCCAGTGACCCATTTGTTTATTTAAATGCACATCCAACAGTTAATCATCAATTTATAGCATAGAATAATCAAGATCTGAACATTCAAAGAAGAGAAACAGAACATAATTTTTGCCACTGTGGAATTTAAAGTTTTGAGGTGAGAAGCACATTAATATACGCAGCTACTGCAACAAATCAAAAATTTACAATTGTGAAAAACACAGGTGTGTAATTGGATTTCTGTTAAAACATTCTGTGAGCTTGCAAATGAAATGGAAATAAATGCAAAAAAACATTATGTATGTTAGTAGAAAGAAAAAGGAGGCAAAATGGATTGATCATATCAGTCTCATAATTTTATGAGTTATATAAATTAATAATAGTGGAAATGCATCTACATAAAATTCTGCAATTAGAAATTACATGTACTAAATAGAGTGCCAAGCTGTAAAATATCCATTTTATTTTCACATATTTACATCTTTAAAGGCCAGCAAAGAATCTTTTGTATCTCTCAAAAACTGGCATCTGATGATAGCTTGTTGTTTCCTTTCCTTTCCTTCAAGTCCCTCCCCCTTCAAGTGCAATTAAATCTGTCCAGAACACTAATAATAAACTTTATCGCTGTCATAGTTAGATTAAGCAATCAGGAAATGATACTTTCCATTGTCCTGTGCTTTTATAACATAGTTGTATAACTTGTCCAAAGATGACATTGTATTGACTAGGTCAAGGTAAAAGTGGGACTGCTGGTGAATGGGATGGCTCCACAGACTAATTATAACATTTGGAAGGGTGATGATGGAAGACAATGAATTTAAGACCAGACTAAGCTGTACAGCAAGAAATCATGTTGAGAGAGAGAGAGAGAAAGAGAGAGAGACATAGGGCAGAGAAAAAGAGACAGAGACTCACAGGAAGACAATGTACAGAGAGTGAGAGACCTTGAAACACTCAGTCCTAAATGAGATGTTTCCGACAAATCCTTCCCCACAGAGCTCAGGGAACCTCATGAAGAAGAGGCAGAAAGAGCGTAAGATCCAGAAGAGATGGAGGAGGTCAATGAAACAAGGACCTCTAGTTCAACAGGATTGATACACATTTGAACTCACAGAGACCGAGGCAGCATGCATAGGACCCACACAAATCTATACCAAATGGGACCCTAGAGCAGGAAAAGTGGACACATGACTCTATATTTAACCCAGAAGCTATCAAAAATTGATAACTACATGCTAATGAAAATTAACTTTTCTCCAAGGGAGTCTCAGTGGAAAAACATACTGCTTTTGGGGCTAGTCTGTATGCATAGTGCTAGATGAAGAAGAGAAAACAAACTTAATGTAATGTTTGGAAGTTCCTTATCTCCAAATGTCATGTCAGGGCTTTTCTTCTTTTCTAACTTAATAAAATTTTGTGGTTTTTATTTTTACTTTTATTTTTTCTCTTTTTAAATTTCTGTACGCATCCTTTTCATATATATTTTGGCTTCCAGTTTAGTGTTTTTATGGGGTTTGTGAGTGTGAGGGCATCTGTCTCTGTGTCTACATTTGCATCTTGTGCCTTTCCTTTGCTCTTTTCCTTCTGTTTTTTTTTTTTTTTTTACCTATTCTAATGTGTTTGTTTTTTTCTTGTCACATTATATTATATCACTATCTTATACCATATTATTATCCCTTAGGAGCCTGTTTGTTTTCTAACGAGAGCTAGAAGGGCTTGAGCTGGATGGAAGGGGAGGTAAAGAGAGAGGAACTGGGAGTAGAGGAAAGGAAATTCATAATTAGGATTTATTATATGAAAAAACACTTTCAATAAAAAAGATGTAGGAGAGACAGATACACACACACACACACACACACACACACACACACAGAGAGAGAGAGAGAGAGAGAGAGAGAGAGAGAGAGAGAGAGAGAGAGAGAGGACTTGTGATCTCCAGAAAAAAAATTCCAATGTTGTTTCTCTGCAGATTTTTTTTCTCATTTTTTTAAAATTTTATTTTATTTTATTTTACAATACAATTCAGTTCTACATATCAGCCACGGATTGCTTTGTTCTCCCCACTCCCGCCCCCCTCCCCTTCCCCCCAGCCTACCCCCTATTCCCACCTTATCCAGGGCAAAGCCTCCCCCGAGGACTGAGATCAACCTGGTAGACTCAGTCCAGGCAGGTCCAGTCCCTTCCTCTCAGGCCAAGCCAAGCAACCCTGTATAAGCCCCAGGTTTCAAACAGCCAACTCATGCAATGAGCACAGGACCCGGTCCCACTGCCTGGATGCCTCCCAAACAGATCAAGCCAATCGACTATCTTACCCATTCAGAGGGCCTGAGCCAGTTGGGGGCTCCTCAGCCATTGGTTCACAGTTCATGTGTTTCCATTTGTTTGGCTATTTGTCATTCCATCCTAACAAAACAGAATATACCTTTTTCTCATTTTTTAAACTAGTTCCTTGAGAATTTCATACAATTTAAATTGATCATGTTCAAAATTCCCTTCCTTAGCTTCTACCAAATTTGTTTCCTCTTAAAACAAAACAAACCAAGGTGAAAACATCTAGTTCAATTTGAGCTGGCTTTGTATGTTTAGCTTTCCGCAGGAGCATGATTTACTTAGCAGAGGTCACACACTTACATACACAGATTCTTCCTCTCTCATTGGCTCTCAGTTTTCAGTAGCTACTCTCCCAGGAGTAAGAGTTCATGCCTACTTGCTCTCTTTTGTCTGGATTGGGTTTAGGGTGTTCATCCATGCTGCCACAACTATGATGAGTTGATAATTCTAAACTGCTCTGGTGTGTCCAGAAAACACTGCTCCCTTGTTTTCATCCATCACTTCTGGCTCTTACAATCTTTCTGTCCTGTTTTCCTCAACGATCCCTGAGAACTGAGAGGAGGGAAGTGTTACAAATGTCTCTTTGAGAACTGAGCACTGTTTAGCATCTGATTTCTGCATAATGACCAGCTGTCCATCTCTGAGTTAATCTCAGTCTATTCAAAAAATGATCATTTCCTGTGAGAATTAAAAGGTGCATTAATATATGAGTATTAAGAATAAGCCATTAGGAGTCACCTTAATACTTGTCAGTTTAGCTGAATACTAATGGGAAATTCTCCCCTAGGTTCTGTGACCTATAAGAGCAGTGAGAACATAGTCACCATATAATAAATAAATTAGCATATTTAAGTTGGGCGGTGGTGGCGCACGCCTTTAATCCCAGCACTCGGGAGGCAGAGGCAGGCGGATTTCTGTGAGTTCGAGGCTAGCCTGGGCTACCAAGTGAGTCCCAGGAAAGGAGCAAAGCTACACAGAGAAACCCTGTCTCGAAAAACCAAAAAAAAAAAAAAAAGAAAAAAATTAGCATATTTATATTAACTTACACTTTGATGATGTGTTACAATTTTCCATTTTTTTCATCTATGTATCATCAGTTTGTTTATTTAGTATTGTAAAGCCTTTTTCTTCTCTTATTCCTCATTTTTATAGACTCTTTGAAGTTTACACTCAATATTTTCAAAATCTAAAATAAGTGTAATTTTTAAAATAGAAATATAATCTTTCTATATTATTAAGTACTATAAAGGAGATAATTTCATATTTTGAAAAGTATAAACACCTTTATTGGAGGAAAAGGCATTCTCTTACTTATTTTCACCCCTGATAATAAAGTTCCTACTCCTTTCAAAATCCTATGTACATGTGTGCTGTGGAATGTCGTTCCGTATGCTGTGAGTATGTGTTGCTCTTATGGGTTGATAAATAAAATGCTGATTGGCCAGTAGCCAGGCAGGAAGTATAGGCAGACAACGAGAATTCTAGGAAGAGAAAGGCTGAGTCAGGAGTTGTCAGCCAGACACAGAGGAAGCAAGATGACAAGGCAGAACTGAGAAAAGGTACCAAGCCACGTGGTTAAACATAAATAAGAAGTACGGATTAATTTAAGTGTAAGAACTAGTCAATAATAAGCCTGAGCAAATGGCCATATGTAATTAATATAAGCCTCTGTGTGTTTACTTGGAAGATGCGAGCCAGAGAGATTTGTCCTGACCGCTGGCCGGCTGGGACACATGAAAACTTCAACTACACACATGTAATTGTAACTGCTTAATACCTACCAGAAACATTGCTTGACAAATGTTAATGATGAGGCATTTGTTATCTTTGTTTTGTCTTTTTGAATAGTCTGCAATAAAATTTTATTTCAGGAGATTAAATAATATTTTTATATTTCTAGAAAATAATTATTGTATCACATGATGTTTTGACTCAATTTTCTGGTAAAGATGCTGGATGATGTGAGTAAGATGCTTTGTTGGACATGTGCAAAATCTCAAAGTTATTTATTTACCTCATTAAACTGAATAAAAACAAAGCTAGCTGCTCAAAAGGAAACAAGGATGCATTTATTCTTTCCTTGCCTTTATTCTTTCCTTAATGTACAGAAGTCTGGAGGGAAAAGCATTAAAACTTGCATCTGTTGCACATATTTGTTTTAGAATTAAGTTAACTAAAGTTCTATTCCTTTCAAAGTATTTCACTGGGAAATTTAATACAATGAAATGACTGTACTATGTAAAATGTACCTCTAGTGGCATTGGATTGAGTATGCAACTTGGATATTTTATTTGAGTATCCGATTATGGTAATAACAGTATTATAATAACATAAATTTACTTATATAATTCACTCTTTAAAAAAAATCAGCCTCCAGTCAATAGATTTTTCTAAATACTTGTGGTCCAGAAGCAATACCCAGATCTGATATGCTCTCCACCCCACCTCTGTGTTTGTGTGTGTGTGTGTGTGTGTGTGTGTGTGTGTGTCCATACATTCAGGTGGAAGTGTAATGTCAACCTTAATATCATAGTGTTGATATTAGGTGTCCTCCTTGATAGTTCTCCATCTTACTGTTGTAGGCTAGGTCTCTCACTGAACATAGATCTTGATGACTCAGGTATACCAGCTGGCCAGCAAGTACTCAGGATCTTCTTGCATCTATCTCTGTAGCGTTGGAATTCCAGTTCTATGCTTGGCAGACTCTGTTCTTTGGATGTGTTCTAGGAATTTGAAACCAGGTCTTCATTCTTGTGTCATAAGCATTTGATCAACAGATCCATCCCCTCGTCCTATTTTCTTTTTAAAAATTGTATATTTATAATTTACAAATATCAAAATATTTGAGACCAAAGTTTCTATTTTCTCCAAGATATTTTTCATCTAGTCAAAATTAACAATGAACAGGGTGTTTTGTTGCTATTTTTATAAGATTCTTAATATAAAAACAGTGTATTATAAGTTATTATGTTCGAATTTCAGGTTTTCCTGAGAATTTCATTATTTTAAATGGAATAGGTTCCCATATTGTATATGCAACTTTCCTTTGAGTCAAAAATCATGGTAGCATGTTTCTCCATACCTTTTCTTGTGCCTACTATGCTATAGATTCAAATTGAACATAAAATCCATTTAATTCAGATACAGTAATTAGTATGTGATCAATTATTAATTGGAAATATAAATTGAATATATTTAATCTTTTTGAGATCTAGTCATTTGACATTGCTTCTGATAGATTTTTTTAAAGCATTCATACTCCATAAAGCTCCTGTCATAGGCAAACTATATTGCTTGGGAAAAGGTAAGTGAAAGCCTTGAATTGGTTACTCACTAGCACAAGCTTTTAAAATGAAAACCCTGGCTTCCTCTAATGTAGAGAAAACTCAGTTCATGGTGGATTGGGTTAAGCTGTCTTAAGTCAGCTTCTACTTTTTTTTTTGACTTAACATAAAAAGTAAATTTTTTCTGCCTTGTGCTTCTATGTTGTTGGGTTTGCAAGACATCAGTGATCTTGCAGGAAGGAGAATCAGTAGGCATAGCAGATCCAGCACTTTAGAAAGTAATGATGGAACCATACTAATCGGACTGAAGACTAAACAGAAGGCAAAATATTTCCCTTCCTCTTCTCAAACAGGCCTTGCCTGGAGGTGAAGAAGCATCTCATGTATGCACTTGTATTAACAGGCCTTGTCTTTCCATGGTTCATTGCCAGGAATAACAGTAAACAGTAGCTCATTATGCACAGTGCCATCTCATTATACAACAAGCTACTCTAGCATATTAAAAACAAAATACAAAAAGCCTAAAAGAAAACATGATTGAAATTAAATGCAAACAGCTATGCCTTTTATTTTAGAAATATTGATCCTCTGCAAAAGAGTGACATGTTTAATGAATACCCTTAATGATTTTACAGTAGTGCAAATCATCTATGAAAGTAACATGGTTCAGAGAGACTGTTATAATCTGGTGCCCAGTGAAATCCAATATTCTTGTAAGCAACAACAGTCAACTGTGTCAAAACTATCTGGGAGCAAGAGAGCTACAAAATCAAGAAGGGAAATAAAGCTCATTTATTTTAGCTTTAGTTTCAAAGTCAACTAAAATGCTTCCAGGGGTTCCATGAAAACATTTCCAAAACTAATCTAATCCTGTTCATAGTAATTACTTTCTTCCTTTCAGGCAAAACACAGTTGACAGAAAACAGCAAATGGGTTTTAAGGGATTTAATAGGGATGAGGTATCATATTCAAAGAAAATTTCCATTACTTTAAACCATACCTCTTAAGATTTTATTTCTAGGAATACTTCCAAATGTTTAATAGCAGAAAAATTATCAGAAACTAAGAAAAAAAAGTAGGCTATAAAAGATTAATCTTGAGGGAGTTTGAGTTAGCCAAAGCTTTGAGATTAGTGCTAACAATATCTACAAAAGTTCAAAGAATTTTAAAATAAGCATATAGAAATGTCATGTATATAAAGAAATACACATGCTTAAAATATAATAATTGATTTGCTTTATAAAATTATAAACAATGCTTTAGCATTTCAAATATAAATATGAATATTTCCCCATAGAATACAATCAATTGATACAGTATTGGACGTAAGAGATGGCTATCTAGAAATTATACTACCCTTCTTTATACCTAACAAAACTTGTAGGCTCATGTGTAAAAACAAAATGTAAGAATGGAAACATTGTTTATTGTTTGGGAATAGTATTAGTGTTGTATACACCATGAAAAATAAGGCTTTTAGAGTTAAATGGAAAGTCTCATCATTATTCTGACTTTATCCAGGTTCTGTGAATACACACATTGAGGTCACTTGTGATGTTCATTTCATAACTCTGCCAATCCAGCCTACAGCCTCCACATTATTTTTTCCTATAAAATTAGAGAATATTTAAGTGAAAAGATAGCACTAATGCGGTTTTATTTTTTATACATAAAATGATCTTCCCTTGAGAATATGAATGTTACTCCAGTAAACTTTATTTAATCTTTAAAGAAACATTGTACTGTATATAGTTGTTCATTTTATTGACAAAATATTAGTTTCAAAACAATTAAAGGGTTTGCTATAGGTCCTTCATCAGGATAAATGCTAGTAGCCTTCTTCCAATCCAAGCTTAATTATGGGGAATGACCTCTTCAATACCACAATTTAATTAAAATGTGGATAGGTAGATAAAACACTTGCTGCTTAATGATTCTTAGCTTCCATAAAAGGAAGTGTTTGTTGACTTAAATAGAAAACCATAATTCCAATTTTGTTTTGTTTTTTTACCTTATTGCTCTATCAAATTCTTATATGAATGCAAGGGTTATTTTTTCAAACTATACTTTTGAGGAAAAAGAGCAAGAGTGACATATTTTGTAATGATCCCTTGGGGGGGATACACTATTGTGTGTTTGTGTTTTATTGATTTTCTATTCCAAATGACATCTGAAGAGAATTTTCAATTACCACTTATTTTAAAGTCTAGGGAGCCTCAGGAACACCTGGGAGCTTAGAGATAAGGAGAGAGTTGGAGGAGAGAGTGGTGTGTCTTGCTAAGAGACTTGTGCTTCTTTCAAGTTTTTCCCTTTACCTGGTTCTGTGACTTTAAAAGAAGGTGAAGGTAACTCAGCAGGACAGATATGATTTCCATCTCTTTTGGTAATCTTCATCCTCTGAGTTGAGAGAATTTGTGACATTTACTCACTTCTATATGACAAAGGTGATGGGATGTTACATTTCTTATCCTGTTAAAATATGGAAGATACTCTCTAGAATCAGAGACCGTACTTGTATCATAAAAGTTAGTTGCCTTGTTGAAGTTTAAGAATTCCATGTGGCAGAGAATCAAAAACAGCCTCTGGTATCAGAATAAAACCAGTCTCATAGAACAGCTGCAAGGAAATGAATTCTACCAACAACTAGAATGAGATTATGAACAACATCTTCCTTGTACAACTTCCAAACCTATTCCAGCCTGCTATGCTGCACCTAGACTTGTGACTTCAGATACACAGGACTTAAAAATGTAGTGTGTGGTTATATATCCATTTGTATACACGTATGTATGGATGCAAGAATGAGGGTGTGTGTGTGTGTGTGTGTGTGTGTGTGTGTGTGTGTGTGTGTGTGTGTGTAGCAGCACTAGCTAAAAAAAAAATAGAGTCCATGAATTTGAGGTGGAGAAAGAAGACAGGATGAAGAGAGAGGACAGAAATGATGTAATAGAGTCTCCATACAAAATTAAAAGATTAAAATTTAAACGCATGGGTGTTTTAAACCAGCCTTTTAACATTATATGATTCAGCAATTTAAAAAAATGAATGAAGACATTACCTCCATTGATTCATGTTTAGGCTACTTCCATTAACATATGTTCTTGCCTTATTTACTTTCAATATTTTTCCTAGATCTTTAGCTAGGTAGGTATTATTTTCTGAGATTTACTTCAATATTTGAGATCAAAGTCACTGCTCTCATTTAAAGAATAAAGTTGAAAATTTTATATAGAAACTCATATAGAAATACAAATTCAATGTATAGCTTAGAAAAGTTTTGGTGCTGAACTGTGGATTGTCTATCATATAAGAGTCCTGGTTCAGTGACTTCTTTAATGAAGGATGGAGACTTTCTTCCTATGACAGTAAGATTTCCAAAATGAAAGACTAAAAGTTCATGACTTTTTTGTTCGTGCTGTATTTATCCTGCACATCTGGAAAATGCCTGGAGACTCTGAAACATGATCTCCTAAACACTAACAGAAAACCAAATGGTTAACTATATGGTTAAATGTGTCCAAACTTCTTCACCCAGTCATTCTTCTAGAAATCAATTATCCATCCAGTTTTCAGATACATAGTGGACCTTTTAAGATTTTGTTACGTTTTCCTCGATATCACAAAACTAAAATATTAATATTTATAAAAGCAATAACATGAAAGTGCATTCTGCCTCTACAAGGGGCTACCCCTAACAGACTAGCAAAAATGGGGCTTGTACTTGCAGAGTTAGACAATACATGCAATTCCTATTACATGGATTTGAATTTAAAAATTCCAATCTATACTGCTATTTTTTATGGTTTAAAAATATAAGAACAGAATATTTTTGTGGCTTTTGGGAATGATTACCCTGTAAAGACGAGGACTCACAAGATACCATTTTGCTACTTTGTGGGAACTTTCTGTTTTTACTACTAAGTGATAATACAACATCTCATTTGTATTCTGATAACCTGACCCACTTAGATGTTTTGTGATTTTTCTAGTAAAATGCCAGAAAAAAATAAAGCATTTTGGAATGGAGAAAATGTGCTTCTGTATGAATTCTCCTTTCATAATGACTTGAAGATAAATGTTCCCTCCTCTTCTTTTTCTTTGTAAATAAATGTGTTTATTTCACAAAGATTCATTGCCACACCATTTACAATGTATAGTCTCCTTTTCTGTATCCCTCCCTTTTTTGATTGCCCTCTCCTTTTTTTACCATGCTCTCTCCAAACACATTGGGACTGAGATGCTATAACCTGTGTGTAATTTTATCCCTGCTTCACTTGAACAGCTCTGCAGGGATGTTGGAGGAAAACAAGGTTTTATTCGTATTAAAAATAAAATGTGAAGTGCCAGTATGGAATACAGAAGAGAGTCTGTCTACTTATGGGAAAACAGAAAATGAGCTCCTTTCCTGAGATTTTAATTTAGAATATTTTATTTGAGGTGCTTGGAGCACTTGTTTGCATTCATATCATGGAAATGTGATTTGTCTTATCTAAAGAAGATGAACCAAGGTGGAGAACCTTTGGGAATAGCAGTATGAAGTAATTTAGAAGTATGAGTGTCATCTCATTTTCTTGTATACACACACACACACACACACACACACACACACACACACACACACACAAACACATGCATGTACAAACACACACATGTACAAGCATACAACATTATGCCTGTGGTGGTTAGAAGGAGAATGTCTCCCATAGGCTCATATATTAAAATGCTTAGTCTCTAGTTGGTGAACAGTTTGAAAGGAGTAAGAGGTGTTTCATTGGAGGAGGTTTGTCACTGGGGTGGGCTTTGAGATTTCAAATGCCCACACTAGGCTGAATGGCCCTCTCTGCCAGTTGCCTGAGGATTAGGGGGTAAATACTTTTCCTGGCTTATGTCTGCCTCTGAGCTACCATGCTCCCTGCCATGATGACAATGGACAAAGCTTCTGAAATTGTGAGCCAGCCTCAGTGAAATGGTTTCCCTTCTAAGAGTTGCTGTGGTCATGGTGTCTCTTCACAGCAAAAGAACACCAAGATAAGCCCAAGCAACTTATACACGCTTTCTGGGTTTTTTGTTTGTTTGTTTTTTGTTTCTTTCTTTTTATTTTTTTACTTTTTCTAATTTCTGTTTTTGTCTGTACTGTTGAGAGAATTACATATGTGCATATAATGTGTTTTAGTCAAATCCACTTGTTGGGAAGACAAAGTCCTTATAATCACAGATAAGCAAGAGGAAAACCAGGAATGTTAAACACGTAGAACTGTCTCTCCAACAGGAGAGATGTAATACCTAATTTTACTCCCCTAGACCCTTAAGATAACACATAGTCTCTCTCTAGAATTAATCTTCATGAAAGAAGTGACATGTACATTGAGAAGAGTTTCAACATAATTAACCTTCCTGTGCACAGAGGGTTTTGTTAAACCAGATTTTTTCCCCAAACTGTACTGTACTTAAATATGCTTACCATAAATTACCTGGGATTTGAACCAACATGGGCTACTGAGTCCTGTTGAGCCAGATTTCTTTCTTGCCGCACATGAATCATCAGTGTGCTGGCTCTGGTCGGTGCAGAGACTAACATCTCCATTTGCCATTTCTTTCCCTCCCAACCCAACCACCCACCACCAATTTCCACTCACAAATCCATGTGCTCTTCTTTCAAGCACACTGAGTCACTGTCTATACGTACAAGGGTATGTGCCCATTTACTGGAGTTAGTTTTCAGTTCTTGTATCCTTCATGTTTAGTTTTATTCTCTTTAAACATTTTATGAGATCATTAAATGTTATACCTCTCAGATTATATTAACAGCCCTGGGAAAGTCTATTTTTTATAAACAAATTTAAGTCATCAACACATGCTGAATATCCCTAAGACATGAATTCAAGGTTCTCTACCTAATTGTATTGTTCTCTTCATACAGTTTTAGTAAAGTGTATTTCTCATTTTGTATTCAAATGTTTTGTCATAAGAAGTATTTGGAGATACAAAAATGCTAGAAGGTTAACTTTATGTGAATAGTCAATTTGCAGTTTTCTAACAAGGAAACTCACAGTTTTTATATATCCAGTATTTGTTTATAATATGTACTATCTTGCTGATATTTTTATGAATATTTTCCAAGATTCATTTTTGAGAACCATCTTGGAAATGCACTCAGCATCGATCATTTCTTTTAAATAGAAATTTATTGTGATATTCTGAATAAATACTAAGAAGTAGAAAGTCTAGGTAGTTCACTAAATCTCAAATGCATCTTTCGTTTTCTGTTGAATTTAACTGAGACTTTAAGAAAATTAGACAAAGAGAGGACATTTCATTGAGAAGAACTCACAGACCTAGGTGAAATCTGGTATTGTTTGTATGTTTGTGGTCAGAGGGCACATCAGCATGTCTCTAAAATTCCATGTCATGATGAGAATTCCTTTGAGACTTTGTTATCCGTTTCTTAGCAATTTATACTACAAAAAGATGCAGATATCATAGTTTTAAAGCTTCTTTTAAATTTTTTATTTAAAATGAATTTGCAATACATAGGATAGCCACAAATAATAAAGCAGTATTCATACCCATGACAACTTTTGAAAATAAAAATTCATTTTCTTGAAAGATCTATGTAATTCTTTAAAGTATATTATTTCTTAAAATTCAGGGCAGTTCAGCATGAGAAATAGTAACAGATTCATAATGCCATCTGCTCAGTACATGTGTTCAGGATGAATCAAAATATCAGGTTTCTGTGAAGAGTTTTAAAAGTTCTCTATTATTAACTAGAAAAATATCTCTTGTAGTATTGTTAATCTTTCTCTGTCTCTGATTTTAAAATAATTAATGCTCACTTGGAGCAGAGACTAGCTTTGTAAATTAATAATGCTTATATCAATTTTTATTCCATATATGTCTCTTAGTAACCCTTGGTTAAGACTGCTTATACAAGGAACATATGACTCCAGTTGTATATCAATTAATTACATGGTTTAGTAGGTAGTGCCTGTGAGGTCCTTAGTTTAATACAAAGAACACAAGGAACATACATACACAGATTGATACTAAAAATAATCAAAATATAGCTAAGGTTGCATATGTCACTCCACTAGCCTCTCTTCTTCTACGTAAAACTGAATCAATAACAATACATAAATAATGATTAAATTTTGTGATAGTCTGTGAGCAGCCCACTTTCTGGAATGCCTTAAATATTCAGCAAGTGACATTAGTATCATAATTACTAACATATTTAAAAAAACAAATTATATAACAGTTTTGATAATTTTGACAAGTTCCATTTTCAAGTGAAATGCCAAATTCAAAACCAAATACACTATAATATTTAGGGCTGTTTGTAAGTATAGGACTATCTATCTACATGTATACTTTTGAATTTAGCTAAGAGGAAAACTCAATAAATACTAGTATTTTTAAATTATCATAATGCATGTCTTATTATAGAGTATTTTAAAGAACTAGGCCTAAATATCATATAATTAGTGAAAGTACATTGTAATCTTTCTTATTTTTTACCACCAGAAATGGTAATTAAATACATACATGTATAAATGTTATCATCAATGTAATCATAGAGATTTCCTGAGTTTTTCCTTTGTCTATATCCATCAAAATAGCATTCATTGCAACACATCCGGTCACTCAGAATAAAGTCCACTACAACACATCCAGTCACACACGCACTGAATTTCTAGGGAAAAAGAGGAGATTGAAACATTAAACTCATTGTTATTTGTGTGATGTGTTAGAATGTGGACAGAAGGAAGTGTTAAGTTCTTTGACACATTGAAAATATCCTTTATTAATAAATGCCACAGTTGTAATTACTTAACATTTGATAAGACCTTGGTCAGGAACTCTTAAGTCCAGTACATAAATGCTGGCCAAGCTAAACAGCCTCTGACACAGTTATGTTCTTCAGGCTTGGATAGTTCAACAAGTTGGAAACATTTATTAAATAAGGATAATTGGCAGCCTACACTGAAACATTACTAATCTCTCTTTTGTCTGAAAGAGTTCTGAGTAGATCAATAGGTGAATGTTTAAAACACAACAGACAACTTCAACTGACTCTGGCATCAATTCAAATTGAGACAAACAAAAATATTCATACTGCAGGTAGCCACACTTGTGCCAAAATGCCAACATATGTTCAGAAAAAAAACAGAGTTAAATATAAATTTAAAAAAATCAATTGTAGAAATTTACTAGTTTTTGGTCTAGTAATAAATAACTTGAGTTTGTTGCAATATGAAACTATTAACCCATGAAATAGAATTTGAAACTAATATATAAGACCTTTAATTATAGTCATTGCTTCCTTTAAAACATCTACTCCAATGTAAAAATTAAAATTTGAATTTATTAGAATAATTCTAAATTCTTAGTGTTATACTATCTTAATTTGTTCTTGTCTGTTTATAGCAGGAATGAAAATGAACATTACCATGTATTTTCTATTAGGAATCTGCAAATATATCTATTAAAAATTATTAACTAAGCACTGAGGAATGGCTTAAAAGTAAAAGTTGAGATCACATGCTGCACTTGCAGGGGACCCATGTTCAGTTCCCTGACTTCCCACCAAGAGAGTCACAGTTCAGCTCCAGCAGCAGAGTACTTCACATCCTCTTCTAGCCTCCATAGACAACTGCACTCACATGTACCAATATACAATTAAAAACAAATATTTACAAATGTCATTAACTAGATCAAAATGGAAAATATCATCTATTAGTGAAGTATTTCCCATATTAATTTATTAGCGGCTGAGTGTGATTTAGGAAATGTGCCTTTTACCAACAGTTATTTGATTATTAAATATATTAGCAGAGTATGGAATGTACTTTATTTAGAAAAAAACAGAACTTGGATCAAACCTTAATTCTGTTCTGTGTGTCCTAGTTGAACTATGATTTCTTTATTCCTTCTTCCAAGATGGTTCCTGTCTTTCAATATGGTTTATAAATGTTGATAAATTGGCTAATAATTAGGGATCATTGAAGACTTATGTAATCATAGTTTTCTGGATGCAGAGGCTGGTGGATCACAGGATGCGATAGGTCAAACTGACCTAAATAGTTAGGTTCTGTTTAAAAGCAAAATAAAAAAGAACAAAAAATGCTTGCATACATAAAAGTTAGTTATGGACTATAATTGTATAATTGTTGAGCAGAACTAGAGACACACAGCTATCAAAGTTCTAGTAGATCTCTACTGTTTATCAAACTGTATTAAGGAACATTGGTCCTTAAAGGAAACTCTACAAATAAAACACTTGATGAGCTAGTACTTTCATATACGGGAGCAGCACAAACAGGCCCTCTTCTGTGTTATTCCCAGTTCCCTGTCAACTAGCAGCACATGCAGGGTAATTTTGCCATTGCATTCATCTTTTTTCGTAGTGGAAGCAGCTCTCAACTATCTTTGTGGAGTCTGAAGTATAGAAATCACGAGTAAAATAAGATTGGGCACATTCGTTAGTATGGCTGTAGAAGAAAATATTAGTATAAATAATGTTAGGCAGAAAGTCTATTAAATGCAAATGTGTTTTATAGAGAGAAAGCATCTATCCAACGGTCATTTCAGTTACTCTGCTATTAGAATTACTTTTAAGATTTAATTTTTAAAAATGTGTCATTGCTTGTCTGTCTATGTGTCTGTACTTACATATAGTGCCTTTTTTTGTTTTTTGTTTTTTTTTTGAGACAGGGTTTTTCTATGTAGTTTTAATGCCGACACTGAAGCTTGCTCTGTAGACCAGGCTGTCCTCAAACTCAGAAAGATCCACTCGGCTCTGCCTGAGTCCTGGGATTAAAGGATTGTACCACCACCACCCAGAATATAGTGCCTTTGAAGGCCAGAAGATGCCCTGGATCTAGGGTTGCTCTAAGCCACTGAATGTGGGTGCTGGAAACTGAATCTAGGCCTTCTAGAAGTGTAGCAAATGAATTTATGATTTAGCTACCTCTCTAGGCTCCTACTTGTTGTTATTATACTTGTGGCTATTTTATGGAAACCTGAGTGGCTCAATTATTATTTTATTTTTGTGTGAAAATAAGATTTCACAAATTAATTTTTTTTAATTTAATTTGCTTTGGAATTTAGAGAATACCAAAAGAGACTGGGGGAATGAAAGGGTGTCTGAGATCATCACAAACTTAGCATGAAATACAAGCACCTATCATTGGCAAATATGAACATAAACTCAGGTGGTTTTTCTTTAATGTGAGCTAGTATAGAGGTCTGTTCTATGCTCTTGATGGACAGTGCATTATATCTAGATTTACTTTTTTTAAGCCCATGAGGATGACTGGATGAGACTGGGAAATGTACTGCAATGTACTTGTAATGAGAGTGCTGGCTAGTTTGTGCAAATGAACCCCATGCTTTATTGAGGCTTTACTTTATAGGATCCTTTCAGTGATGTCATTACAAGATGCCAGACCCTAGCTTACAGGAACAATAGGAACTTTTACAACAGGTAATGGGAATAAGAAAGTAAAGATAGATAAGCTAAAGGTTAAATAAGTTCAGACTCATAACCAAACTGAATAGAGACTTTGAAAAAGAGATTGGGAATGTTTATTAATGAAAAATTTATGCTTCAAAACGTTATCTTATAGTACCTAATTCAAGACAATTATATAACCCTTTCCTAGACTCCAAAAGCATTTCTATATGAACTGTGTCATTAGCTGTTAAAATGTACTCTCCTTTGTTAACAATTTATTGTTGTCTGAGAGTGTTAATTAGCTTTCAATCAGACTAAGACTTTCCTTATCCTGAAATAATGAATGCTATTAATTTACTCCATATTAGTTTTGATTAAAGATTGAATAAATGGATAAGGAATATGCAAATAATATTACATAATATTAAATATTTAATAATATTAAAATGAAACATGGAAACTGAAGGAAGTTATTAAAAATAAAAAAAATCATTAAGAGTGTCCTTAGAAACTTTGTTACGTTCAATTATTGTTTTAAAGTCTAGGAGCATCAAAGGACAGTAGCCACTTACTGACTCTGTGGAATCTGGTAGGTACTGAGTCTTTGGAAATTGTCAACTGCTTTGTTGTGAGATTTCAGACCTCATTTTTCCCATTAAATAATCAAGTCTTTCCTCTATTTGTCAATATATTATTTTCAAGAGAAGAGTTGATGGAAAGAAACGAGGCTTAGATACTTAGGATCTACTAAAACTAAGTGTTTGGGATTGTTTCATTTTTATCACAACAAATTTTTAACTGAATATATTTACTCTACCTTAAATCCTATTTTCATTTTCAAATTCATCTCTACTCTTTACACAGCATTTTCTATTTTTTGCTTGTGAATACACTTTTACTTTGAACATTTTTCTCAAGTAATATTGCTAAAGTGAATATAATTTCATAAAAAGGAATTTGAATTCTATATACTGTGACACAGTGTAGCTTTGATAGACTAAATCAATTAAATGTTGCTAATTTTTAAATGTCAAAACCTATGCACTATATTTCAATAACTGCTGGTTTCATTGACAACTTGTATTCAATGAAGCAGTTTTTTCAAAAGCACACATAGAAAATTATGGCCACAGGAAAGTACATATTTGATGTCACATCACTGCCATATTCAAAGTTCCTCTGCCAATAATGAGATCAAGAGAATTAATCGTTCATGCTATAGATCCCTAAAAAGTCTATTAACCATGTGAAATTATTCTTTGCTTGCTGCTGGCAAAATACAATAGACAGAGATTGGTTGAATTTTAAGCTTGAAGATAAATGCAAACAGGAAAACAATAAAAAGGACTTTGTTTGTTACCCAATTTTCTAATTAAGCCTTGTGAAAATAGTGCTATTCTGGGTAGTTCTTCTATCCTTAATGCTCCACGTCTGTTAGTGACTTTCAATGAATTTAGCTTTGATTCTATCTATTACTTTCTCCCATATTTTACCTGCATTAATACTTTCTTCTGCTTAACCCACACATTTCACTATAGATGAGTAGTCCATGCCCTAATAAGTACTTAAGTACACTTAAACTAATTTTATGGCCTTAAGATTTGAACTCTGCTAATGTTTTCAGGCTTCTTATCCTGCTTCATCTCTAATCAGAGTTCCCACTTTTTAAAAACAAACTTCTTCTGTCTCTTTGTATTTATGCTCATATCCCTCTCCTTTGGGTCTTCTTATACTTCTGGTATGACCTTTGTTCCTCCTGAAATTAACCCCGTGAATTCTTACACATGACCCAGACATCAGCCTAGACATCATGTTCAGTCTCACCCTGGCCTGACCTCATAATTCCTAGACAGATGTTGTTCCTACAATGTCTCATAGAACAGTTCCACTTTTACACTCATGAATAATTACACGTTTAATTCACCTTACCAGATGGTGAAGCACCTTTTCACCCTTGAATATCCAGCTAAGTGAAGAGTGCCTGCCACTGTCATAAATAAAATTAATAACAACCATCTAATGAAAGAAAAGATTTGTGAAGTATTTTAATTTTCTTATTGCAGAACCAAACTTTTATATGGAATATATTGTTACTTAGTTCCTTAAGAATTAAATTAAGAACTTGTGAGAACAAGTTAATATCACCTTTTTGAATATACTTTTTAAAAGTAATTCAATGATCCTGGTTTATCATTGAAAATCATTCTTAGACTCAAACATCATTTACAAAAAATAAAACAAAGTATAACAAGCAAATTAAATAGGCCCAGTGAGCATTCATAACATAAATATATGAAAAAAAAGTGTAGAAATAAGGACCTCATTGATTACACAGGTACTAATTATGGTTTCACATTTAGAATTTACAAATTATTGTAAACAAAAGGAAAACATCCATGGAAGATCAGGATGAATTAGAAGGAGTATATGAATGAATGGAATTAAGTGAATAACTGTTCTTTTAAATATTTTAATTAAATTCTTAAAATAATGAATTTCATGGAGATATTTTCTTCTACATATATCATTGTGTTTTATTTGTATTCATTCTCAAATATTCTTCTTTTGTCTGTCTTCATCCATCATTCCTTATCTCACCAGTCATCTATCTGCTTGTATATATGCACTGTACACCAGTGTATATTACATGTATAAGAGAAAACATTCAATACTCTTCAGAGCATGGTTGATTTTGTTTAACACAATGATGATGCAATGAAACTTGAATACATGCCACTAATATCACACCTGAACACCTGTTTTTGACAGTACAGACCTTAGAACTTTGAAAGAGGGACAGACATGAAGCATCATATCAGAAATAATATAAAGTACACTCCCAGAATGAAGGATTGAGCCCCAACATCCTTAAAGATAACTGGGATATCAGAGTTAATAAAAATATCATGATTTTTTGAAAGAAAGTTTGTAACTGAGCAGACGTGAGGCAGATAGCAACATTCATGTGAAATATTCAGCAGAAAGCATTCACAGAAAGTTTAATTATCCAAGAGACAAAACCAAATGTGAACCTCTGAAAAAAAGAAATTAAAGGACTTGAGAGATGCCATTGATAAAATTATGATGGTTGAATTTTGTGAACTCAGCAAGAAGGGTTGACAGACAGTTCAAGCTGATTTCCAAAGAGCAAAATAAAAGACTTGAGAGGTAAAGAAAAAGTGGAAAAGATTAAAGAAGTGCTCTAAAAAGATGAAGAATTTATTAATGATATATTTGCAGAACATTTAGAAGAACTATAGTATTTACATATCTATCTAGAAATAACCTACCTTATACAAATATAATGTTTGGAAAATTGACTTAGCCTTTTATATGATTTTGAACCTACTGATATCCACAGAAATATTAGAATTTTACATGGTAATGGTAAAATAACAATAAAACAAAAATAATATTACAAGTGTTATCCAATAAAAATTTTCCTCATTTTTTCTACTAAATATCGAAATATTGTAGCACTATGATTTTAATAAACCTTTTACTGTCTATGTTATAAATAATAATAAAAAATAAGAATAATAAAAAGCATTAGATCTGTGTGTATTGCATACACCATTGACCTCAGCATTTGTGAGACTGTGACAGAAAGGTAGCCATTAATCAAGTCCAGCATGGGCTACACGAAGAAAACTTGTCTCAACTACAACAGAATATATTTGAAATCCCCAACACCTGAATGCCAAGTTCAAGTGGAGAGCTACCTTGTAAAGACTGGGGTGCATTTACTTTTAGTTTAAGTCAGGGAAACTATAGAAAACATAAAGAAAGGGAAAAAAATGGTTCTGAAAAATCAAATATTAAACCTTTTTCCTCACTTACTTGAGAATGTATAAAAAAAGGTATTAATCAAAGCAAGGAAATAAGGCAAGCCAGATGAATAACTAGCCTCCTAAAAAATAATATGAAGGAAAATAATAATAGTATAGATAATACAAGAGCATTATGAATGGCTGTAACTGCATATAATTTAAACAAATAGGATAATAAAAGAAAGCCTCTCCTTCCAATTTTTAAAAGGGATAGGAAGAAAAGGACTGAAGGACAGAACAAATTGATTTACATGTAGAATAGAGTGGAAAGTGATGGTAATGCTGTATTCTATTACCAGCTTTTAAAAACATTTGCATTTAAATACATGAAAATGCCCATGTAAAATGAAAATTAATTACAAGGAAAATTACCGTCGTTTTTTTTTTTCCTGTTTTTCCTAAGGAGTCAGAAGTCAGATTAAATGATTCCTAAACAAAAGCTCAAAATCCTTGTGCATGAATAAAGCCCATGGACTCCCTACCTTCATTATTTGAGGACAAGTAATAAATAATTTGCTAGTATGCTGCTTTCTGTGATACAGTGGTTGATTGCTAAAGTGCCCAGCCTTTTACCATTAAAATTGCTGAAATAATAAATTCTTGATTTTTGTCCAGTAGTTCTTAGCACTGTACCATGAAACATATGATGGTAGAAAGAATTAAATTATTTTAAATAATAATGACTAGGGCTCTAGTTCTGCCACAGAAAGTTCTTTCTGCTTAACCAGTCTTATAAATGGACCTGGGTTCAACTATGTGTGGTTATACAGCACTATTTGTTTAAAATATTTTCAATTGAAATAGAATTACACTACTTTCCGCCACCCCTTTCTTTCCTCCAGCCTCTCCAAAGCTTCCTCCTTCCAGCCCTTCCCATTCTTTCCTGCTTTCAAATTGACTGACTCTTTCTCTTTGAGTATATGACTATTATCCAATGATTCTTTTTGAGTTGTTTGTGTGTATATGCTTTTAGTGCATTTAACAATCAATAAGGGTACTCATCCCCAGGAGAGGTGAATTATTGCGGTCTTTAATTACCTTGTAGCTTTTTATCTAGGAGTGAGACTCTGAATTTTTCCAGCTTCCAGGTTATCGTATCATTGATAATGCCAGTGTTCTAGTCTTTTTACAAAGCTTTTCTGGGAAGAAACTGTTTCACTGCATGCTTTCCCAGTATTCTGAGACTCACGATCTTTCCTCCCCATGTTCCGCTGTTTTCCCTGAGCCATAGACTTAGGGATTGTGATAGATAAACTCTTCTACGCTAAATTGCCCACAGTCCAGTGATCTCTACATTATGTCCAGTTGAATTTTTCTCTTATGGTCCACACTGGTGTAAAGAGAGACTTCTTTG
Organism: Peromyscus eremicus; assembly: GCF_949786415.1. NCBI lineage: Eukaryota > Metazoa > Chordata > Mammalia > Rodentia > Cricetidae > Peromyscus > Peromyscus eremicus. The sequence goes on along the minus strand of NC_081425.1, from coordinate 40,617,077 downwards.
ATGAGTCGTGACAGCTACATTTGTGTGTGGGTATGAGAATAAGATTTAGAATGTAGTATGGAAACATGTTGGGCTAGCAAAGAGACAATTGTAGATAGTTTTCTGTGACCTTGACCTCCATCACCCCAAGAAGCCGCCTAAGCTCTCAGTACAGGTATGATTTCTCTCTTGTTGAGTAGGCCTTAAGTTCAATTAGAGAACTGTTGTTTACCACTAATAAGTGATGGTCACTGCTCAACCTTTATGGATATCTTGTCATGCTGGACATTTTTGCTGTTCACAGGTGTTGCAGCTGGGCAGAGCAGGGCTGGCAAGAAGGGGTCAAAGCATGCCTAAAACCCTGGATTTTCTCATTGGAGTATGGCAGGAGTTTGGCTGTTCCCCTGCCTTGCTCAAGCACCAACAGAACCAAGCAGGTAGACTTTCCTGGGTGCAGACATGCCCTGGTGCATGTAGCAACTGATAAGACATTATATATCTATGTAAAGGAAGTGTTTGGTTTTAAATACCTAGACAAGGGAATATCAGAAGGCATACCCAGATTACTAGAGTTGATGCTTGTGGTCAAGTAAATATCATTAACCAAAACCTATTAAATTTGAAGCTGCAAAGGAAAACTGAGGCAATCAAATTACATAACACAAATCTGAGAATGCTTTCTATACATTCTTCCATTGTTAATTTCATATGAGGTCACAGTTAAACATTGTAAGGAATTATTTCTATAGGGCAAGACATAGAATGCTGGGACCATGAATCCAAAGCAAAAGTTATTTTCAAGGAGCAGGAATTAAGTTTAATAGGTTTAGTATTTGCAAAACAATAATTCTTCACATTTTTTCCCAAGCAGTTTGAAGCAACTGCTACAAGAAAATGAGAGTGAATTTAGAATTGAAAGCAATCACTTAATTAGTAAATGGGCAAACAGGAGACAGTTGGATATAGGTGATCATGTATACATCTCCACATAATGAGGAGACACATTTGATTCATTAGACCATTCTTCTCCAGAAGTCTTGGATAAAGCTGGAGAGGGATATAGAAACTTAATGGACATTGCTATGTATTCCAAGAGTGGGTGTGCTTGAGAAAAAACAAAAGAGCTGTGCATGAAAAGAGGAAAATATATACTCAAAATCGGGTATAGGTGACATTATATTGCAGAAATAGAATTCTCTTTTTCTAGAGAATATTGACAAGCTAGTTGGGACATAAGTAGTTTCTGGTGAATAAGAAATGAGGAGAAGATGTTTTTGTAATAGGTCAAGTCTTTAAAGGATGATGCTTAATTTTCATTAAATATTTCTCCCTTTCAGATATCAAAAACATAGAGATGGTGATGAGAGGAAGCAGTCACTGTACATGACAAGAGTATATGTTTTCTCTATTTGTATATATTATATAATAAATGCTTTTGGGAGCAATGTGGTCTAATTTAAGATCAGCATGTAAGTGCCTGTACAATGGGTTTCCATGAGGCAAGATCCGTGGAGATAGTCTCTCACTTGGCAAGAGCCAGTGGACTTCAGTACAGCAGTGAGTACTGCTGGAAGTGCGCAGCCTGCATGCTCTCCTTTCTGTCATAATGTTGATGATTCTCTTGGTGGTTTTTAGCTGGCAGTCATGTAACATGGGACAGATGTGATCATTCCTGGAAACCTCATTTTTTTTTCTCAAATTTTCCCCTAAAATCTTTCAGGAACTAATGCCTCTCGGGTTTCTTGTCTGGAAATAGGAGCCGTCACCACAGTCCCTGGGCACTGTTCTGATTCAATGTGGACAGGATCACAGGCAAGAAAAGTTAAAGAAATAGGAGCAAACAGTATGCATATGGTATATGGCAAATTACCCCTATTTCTGTAACTATGCTTTGTTAAGTTTTAAATGATATTGTTATTCTTGAGAATGTGAACCTATGTCAAGAAAGGATGTGTCTGAGGTGGGATTTAGCCAAGTTAACAAAATGCTAAGTGTTGTATTGGCTTTAAAAGTTATTTTTGATATAAAAATTGGAAGAAAACATATTTGTATTTTCTGGAGGTTAATCCTGAAGGGTGGAAAAACATGCTTATTTTTGAAGTATAAATGAAGACAGCTTGAGCTATTCAGGGCCAAGCACTGATGTGAAAATCATCTGGAGTTGGACAGTTTTTCCACCAATGCCCCTTCCCTGCCTCAGGACCTGAACCCCGGGCTATGGCATGACCTGGGCAAAATACAAGATGGAGAAGATAACTATGCATTAAAGATAATAAATACAATGCATTTAACCTCTATATTTAAATTATTATATTTTGGCAAATTTCATATATTAAATTTAAATTGATTTATATTTAAGATTTGACATAAATGTTGTAGGAGAAACTAATCACTTACTGATTATATCTAAGATTTAGTTCATGAGATAAATGCCAAATCTGACACTGTTAAAAGGGCCAAGATCATGAGGCTAGGTAAGGCCTATGTGGATAAACAATACTATTACTCTGAAAAATTGTCATAGTATTAAAATTATTACTGATGCTTATTGCTGTGCCCTTAGATCACCAAATTTCTCAATCCTTTTCAAAGAAGCGCTCCCTTACAGTAGATGGAAATTAATACAGAATCCCACAAATGATCCATGTTCAAGAACAAGAGATGTTGGAGAGTTCCTCTCAAAACAGGATCATCATCTATCATACTGCTACCACTAATACTGAGGCATCTTCGTCAGAGAAGACCTGGAAAGATTATAATAGGTAGAAGCAGATGAAAATGCAAAGGATACATAGTTTCTGGACACAAAAAGACAGCTGCATGTATGAACTCATGGCAAATGTGACATCCTACTCAAGAACTTTACAAGCTTTAACAAGACAGAATTCCAGGATAGAGAAAGAAGGTGGGCATGGAATCCCACCCCTCACAGAGGAGCTATTGGCATTTGATTGCTACTTCAAAGAACATTAGCTTTCTTTAATGATGTGATCCCTGGAAGATACATCACAACTCAGGGCAGGGACCACTCCTAAGACTTTTTTGTGCAATACAAATTGGACTGGAAGTATGAGTAGAGGGGGGAAAAAAACCTCAAAGATGGGTGGGTAGGAAAGGAAATACGGGAAGCATATGGGTTATGGAAAAAATTGTGAGGGATAAATTGAAGCATAAACCTAATTACTCTTATCAATAAAAACCAAGAGTCAGATATCAGGGTAAAACCTGTAAGTTCAGAGAAGCAGGAGAGCAGCCATAGTTGCTTCCTTCCTCTTCCATTTCTCCATTCCAAAAAGGCAGAAATCCTGTTTCCACCTTGTCTTATCACCTCCTGTTCCTCTTTGTATAAGCCTACAGGTCTCTATGGTTTGCTAGTGGTGAGCTTTACCCTCTGACTCCCAGCAAACTTTATTTGTCAGAACATAAACAAAATATCACTCAACAGAGATTATGTTCAAAACAAATTGTATGGAAATCTCTAAGTATTTAAAAAATATATTGTTTAAAATGACTTGGCATTGCACATCAACAGAATTTTAACAACTGAGCAATTTTCCCATTTCCCTTTTCTAATTTACTCTGGAATGTCCAATGTGGCTTTTATCTATATGTGGTGGTTTGAATGAGAATGGCCTTTGTAGGCTAATATTTGAATATTTTGGTGGAACTATTTGAAAGGAATTAGAAGTTCCACCTTCATTGGAGGTGTGTCACTGGGGGTGGGCTTTGACCTTTTAAAATCCCCTGCTAATCCCAGTTATGCCGTGGGATGTCCTGTATGCTGTGAATATATGTTGCTATAATTGATTGATAAATAAAATGCTGATTGGCCAGTAGCCAGGCTGGAAGGATAGTGTAGGTGGGACAAGGAGAGAGAAGAATGTTGGGTGAAAGAAGGCTGAGGAGAGAGACGAGACGCTGCCAGCCACTGTGATGAGAAACAACAAGATACCGTTAAGCCACAAGCCACATGGCAACTTATAGATTAATAGAAATGGGTTAATTTAAGATATAAGAACAGCTAGCAAGAAGCCTGAGCCATTAGGCCATAGAGTTTGTAAATAATGTAAGTCTCTGTGTGTTTGCTTGGGTCTGAGTGCCACTGGAGCTGAGCAGGAACAAGATAACTTCAGCTACACAGTTAGCTCTTTCTCTTCCTTGTGCTTGTTATATCACCATGTAAACTCTCAGCTACTGCTCCATTGCTGTGCCTGTCTGCTTTCTACAATTCAAGCAATCTCCCATGAGTTCATGATAGTCGTGGAATCTAACCCTCTGGAACTAAGAGCCCCTAAATTAAACGTTGCCTGGGTGTGTTGTTTTATCAAGGCAATATAAAAGTAACACAGCATATGAATATTTATGCCATCCTTCAATGCTTATTATATATTAGGTCCTGTTTTAATTACATGTATGATTTTTTTTCTCTTTAAGAAATGAGGCAGAAGGAAGGGAAGGATAAAAAGTGAGAGACAGAAATGGAAAGAGAGAACAAAATCTGTATGTAGTTCATTAGCATTGCTCATAACACTAAGTTTGAGGATGGCCTTGATTTTCTCACTTTTAATATATAATAGATGATGTTGAAATACATATTTTGAAATATATTCAAAGAGGAGTATACCTATTGCTCTCTAGTATATTTCTATTATCTTTCCCATTGCAACAGACTCAATCTTTACAGTGTTCAGAGAACGAAAAGCCTTCTCGTAATTTTCATCCCAAAGCCTGAAATTCTGGCTATATTTTCTTTGTTCACCATCTATTTCTACTCCATCTATCTAATTTCTTTTATGTTTCCTCTCTGCCACTTATATTCTGACCACAAGGATATAAAATCCATTTGTGCTTTCACTTTTCTAACTAGTATTTCTCTGGTTCCCCTACTTATAATATATTATCCCTGTATGCTTGGGTGAGGATTTGAAGACAAATCATTCTATGACAGTATATTCGTTAGAGATCTTGAGGCAAGAAAAAGAAACCAGTGAACATTTATGGGTTAAAATTTATATTATTCCCAACACAATTAGAACAGTGCTATGCAAAAACTTCTGGAAATAAAACTCTTTATACTTTGAGGATTCAGTGTCCAGGGCATTCACCACGTTAAAATTGTCTGACTGTAGAAAGTTGTTAATAAATCCCTGAAGGTATCTTCCATATTCTGGGAAACTGAGCACATACAATAGCAAGCAGGATAATTCTATCTAGTTCCAGTAATTGCACCAATTTGTGTGAAAGATAGAAATGTGCCCTTTACTCTAAGAAAAATGAAATTGAACATCCTTATCCAGTGCCTGCAGCCAATTGACTTTGTTCTGGGGAGATCTTTACAACATTTCACATTGCCCCAAGTTATCAGCAATGTCCACTTTACTTTTTTAAGTGTTTAGTCTTTTTCTTACACGTTTTCAACCAAATCCCTTCATCATTTTGAATTTAACAAGCATTTCTTCCACCGCAAGAATATTCTAGACACAATACCTGCTTCTATGAATACTTATACAAAGAGAGACCTGGCACTGAATTCAATGAACTTATGCTCTTTTTCACATGTAAATATATATTGGGCACAACATAAAAGAGGTGACTTAGGAATATCGAGTAAGTTCCAGGAATAATTCCAAAAGGTGGGAAAGGGATACATAGTACTGATGTTTCCAAAGTCTATACACTTGTGTGGGATGATGAAGAGAAGGACATCACAAGAAGGTGACATGGAGAATACGAAGATAGATACAAAAACCCAAGTCAGACCAAAACAGAAAGCATTGTATCTCCATCTTGAGTTTTATAGCAAACATATTCTTCTCAGATTCTTAGGCATTTTAATTGCTCCTGACCCTTTAAGTCCACTTAATTTCCCAGACTACTTTCATTAATAATGTTCCTTTTTATAGAGGAAAATGAGTAAATAAAAATCTTTTTTTTTCGAAATTCTATTTAGTCTGTCATTCTTTTCCTAAAATTATTTAAAAGTATTTATAAATATTATCTACGATACAACAGTCACCGTGTTTCTTAGTATTAAGTATTGGAACACACGTATCGCAAATAATATAGTGCAGTCATTGCTAACATGGTGTTTTCTATCTGGTTTATAAAAAGTAATATATGCAATTTGGAATCTCAGACAGTACTGCCAGTGTATAATAGTACATACAAGCAGGGACACATTAAAATGTGGATTTGTCTTATAAATAAATGTCATATATCTCTGAATATTTCTTACCAATTAGAAAGGAATATCATTGACAAATTTGTCTTATATGACATTTTAAAATATATTTCAGGAAAAATCCTATCCCATGAATTTATGAATGAAATATTTATACATTATTCCTCAAGTTGCACTATATCGTTGACAAAATTATTGATGATAGACTCATAGAAAAATTAATAGATAGAGGAATATAGATTTAGGTAGACACAATAAACTAGCAGAGATTTTATGCAATGATATCCTTCCAAGCATGTTCCTTATCATTCAGAGTCTAAAATTAGAAAAGATCATCTAGATTTTATCCAGCATATTAAGATGGTAAACATGAACTAAGTGAATTGTCCCATAGAGGGGCCCCAGAGCCTGGAGAATGGCCAGCAGAGGTTCTCTAATCACCTCCTTACAACAAATGGACATTTTATGCAGCAAACATCTATGGAAATAGTTTACAATAATGAAATTTAGCCTTTTAATTGTGTAGTTTGGTACACTGATTAATTGCCTGCAGATGTGAAACAGCTATGAATAAAATTTTATACTGCCTTCAACACTCTAAAATGTTACTTCATATGCCCTTGTTTCCACATTCCAGATAATTTCTTGTGAATTTAAGTTTTCTTTATATCATCTTTTTCTTTTTTGAGACTCATCCTTACTGTAGCAGGTATAAGCCTATTTTCTCCTTGTTACTGAGTAGATACAGTTGTAACAACATGACCATTCCTTTTAATCCATCCATCTGAGGGCAGGTGTTTAGATTTTGTCCATCTGGAGGCTTTCACAAATGTCCATGTTAACTTTCTTCAGCAAATCTTCTTATGAACATATGCTCTTTCTTTTTGATAAATAAGAGAAATTCCTGGGTCATGTTATAAATGAGTGCTTACTTTTAAACAATTTATCAAATAGTTTTCCAAGGTGACTATTTGATTTTGTCTTTCCTACAGCAATGTATGATGAATTCGGCTCACACTTCTCTGTCAGCATTTCCTATTATCAATCTTTTGAGCTGTCTTTTCGCTACTATCATGTGAACATTTTACTGTGGATTTAATTTATATTTCTGTAATGATTACTTATTTTATATTTGGTGTATTTCCATATTCTGACTACTCATTTATATATTTACTCTTCTTTATTATGCTATTCATTTTTAAACTGTGGAATTTCTTATTGAACTATAAATGTTCATTTGTTTTATCTATAGATATATATGCCAGATAAATTTCTTATATATACTATGAATATGTGGGTATAATTCTATGTATCTATAGAATATATAAAACTCTATTTTATAGATTTAGTAGATGAGTAGGTGTAAAGATTACTCTTGGATTGTCAAATATTTTCTCTGAATAAGAAGCTATCTCTGCACTCAGTCTTTATGTGAGCAACGTCATTAATTGGAACAAAGTCCATAGTATGCAATCAATTTTGCCTTTAATGTAGGGAGAACATAAAATGAATGTCTGATTAAAACCTTATCTACTTTAGTCTTATTAAGTTAGTCTATTCTTCAGTTGAATTGACATCTCTGTATCCTTTGTGTATGATCATGAAATCCACTATAACTCTTCTAGAAATGAAGCCACATGGACAAGCATTTTCTGTTCATCTGCCACAGGATATTTGGTGGCTTCCTCATTGTCTAAGTTACAGTTTTATTTGTTGTGAAGACACAGAAAATTTTACATTTAAAGTTAAAATACAATATGTAATTGAAGATGGCTTATACTTCAGAGATTTATTCTATGATAGTTATGGTGTGAAGCATGGTGACATGTAGGCAAACACGAGGCTGGAGAGATAGTTGAGAGTTCTATATACAGTTAGGAAGGTAGTAGGAAAAGAGGGAGACACTGGTTTGAGCATTTGAATCCTCAAAGCCCACTCCAGTGACAAACTTTTTTCAAAAAGGACACAACTAAACAACAAGATAATAATTACTAATAGTGCTACTCCCTATGAACTTATGGGAGCGAATCTTATTCAAACCACCACACCCACTTGCCCCCTGACTTTTTGTAATTATTTCTTTAGTGAATTATGTTTGAAAGAGACAATTTGGTTTTTCACACTCTGAGATATATCAGAGGAATTAGCTTTATATCTGTCTGGAATACAAATGTTTACAACTATGTATATTTGCATTTTGTGATTTGACTTGGCACCCTATTCTCAGCCTTTTAATTTGTTTTGCCCATTGAGTATTTCCTCAGATTCTCCTCATAGGCATTGCTAGGCTTATCCTGGGAAGCCACTACTGAGACCACCTTGATCTTGTGGTCAAAGACATGTGACGATTAGTTATAACCTGTCAATAGAAAATTAAATACCCATGCAATCATTGTGGCGAAACATTTTAGTAACTGTAACTATTATGCTTTTGGAGTCCTAAAATGCCACATACACTAATCATACTTTTTCCCTACATGAGCAGCAACTTATCTGAATTTTTTTTCTACTGGTGTAAAGATCATGACCAAGGGCAACTTTTATTTACTATTAGTCCTGAACACAGAATATCATAGACTGAGGGCAAGGCAGGAATTCAAACAAGGCAAGAGCCTGAAGGCAGAAACTGGAGCAGTGACAGCAGGAAAATGCTGCATACCAGCTTGCACTTCAGATTTAACTTTAGCTACCTTTCTTAGACCTTCTAGTACCACCTTGCCAGGGTCAGCACTACCCAAATTGGCCTATGCCATTCTCAATAGTTGCAAATCAAGAAAATCCCCCCTCCTTGCATTGTGCAAATAGCCCAATCTGACTAATTTTCTCAATTGAGGTTCCCTCTTCCTAATAATCTTGGCTCCTGTCAAGTTGACAAAATCATAGCTGAACAAAGGAGATTACATTCAGGGGTTTAGTTTTGAAATAAAAGAAAAAGAAAAGAAAAAAGGGAAATATAGGAATGATAGGATAAAAGGTTAGATTATTGAATCTACTCTGAAAAGAAAAAAGGGGGGATATATAAACAGAATAAAAAGGTAGATTATTGAGTCTAGTTTTAAACTAAAAAAGCAACTACTAGTTTTAATATTTTACATTGATATAGATTTTTGTATATTGATACAAATTTAAGGTTATTTTTGTTAGAACTTACTGTAAATACATTTCTAATTTTGTTCAGGGTATTGCACCTAGGCAATTGATTTAACAATGTAATGCAAATTTCTAGTCGTTGGAAGCTATTATTACAAGCAATTTAGGACAATAAAGAAATGCAGGTTAGTAATTAGTCACCAATTACAATAGAACTTGTAGTCATATTAGATAAGTTTTCAAGCTCAAATAGGGATATATTTTAGATAGTTAGGTCATCTTTGAACACTTCAGAGATCTACAGAATATGGCATTTAAGATGTTTTAATAACATAGTTTTTTTTTTTAAATGACAATGAGACATGTCTGCTTCTGCCAGCACCAATATACTTTGGAGAAGATGACGGGTATTGAAGAAACTCTACATGGAGTTTACTTTCTTTGTGGCAAAGTTAGCCACTGGACAAGAAAGTGCTCTTGCCTTGAGTGCTGACAGTATGCTGTCTAAAATGGACAAGCAGAACCCAAAAGAAGTGACTGTTGAACTTTCCAAAGACAAGGTAGGACAGCCCTTCAGAATTTCCTGCTTCTCATAAAGCCTGTCAGATATGCCAGGCTTATAGGCCAAAGATGGATGCCCCAATGTTACAAAGGAACTTTGGGTGACTGTAATTAAGACCAATTAGAATTCATGCTACACAGCATATTCCTTCCTAAATTCTTTTAAAAGTGTTTTTTTAAGTTTCATGTATATATACAATGTAGCTTGATTATATCCATTCTCCACTGCTGTTCCAACCTCCCCCACACCACGGTCTCATTTCCCTTATTATAGGATTGTTGTCTATTTATTTAAAACTCACTGAATCCAAGAGTGTTACCCATATACATTTGTGCATGGAGTCATCCACTAGGACATGGGGTCCACTTACCACTGACCACAATTTGAAAGAAAACATTTCCCTCTCAGAAGAGCAGCTATCAACTGGCAATTGGTTCCCATCTAGGAACAGAGAGCCCCTCCCTATTCCAGCTGGAAGTTTTAAGTAGTTTAATCTAGTGCAGGCCATACATAGGTAACCATAGCTGTTATGAGTTAATGAATGCAACAGCCACACTGTGCCCAGGAGAAGACATTTTACAGCACTCATTCCCAACTTTTGGCCCTTACATTCTTTCTGCCCTTCTTCCAATGTTTTCTGTGCCTTGCGGGAGGGGTATACAGCTGAACGCTCATATTTTCTTAGTCCTAGAGTAAAGTGTCTGCATTAATCACTACTATCTGCAATAAGAAGCTTCTCTGACCAAGGGTGAGAAGAGCATACATCTAAAGATATAATTCTGAAGATGTAGAAGGCAGTTTGACAACATGACCATTTAGAAAACAACATCAATAGTTTCTCTCCTAGGACCTAGGTTAATTTCTCTACCCATGGGTTTGACTATGTTGACATAACCAAACCTGAAATGCGTCCTGTGGTGCTGGCCTCAAATCCAATTAAAAAAAGCAATTGGTTAACTCCGTAAAATACTTTCCACTAGTGAGCACACCTTGCCTGGTAGCTAGAGCTATGGCATGCATTATTCAATCACCCCTATGAACACTGATGTCTGTTCTTCCACAGCACCTTCCAGCACTATGAATGCTAGCTATCTGGGAAAGTTTCCTGTTCAGTTCAAAACTGATTTCTGAGTCCTGCGACAAGCCTGTATAGTGTCTTCAATAATAGGGTTTTCCCACATGCTATGGTGGACAAACAAGAGAAATGGTAAAAGCTTGTATTTGTATTATGATGGGAGCCTCTTGGATCTCTCTGACCAGTAACTCACATAGGAGTAACCTGTGCCAGGCACTAACATTCTCATTTAGTTGCCCAGCTATTCCAGTAATAGCATGATTCAACATGAGAAGTATTTGTCTTTAAACTCTTTTGTTCTTTAAATGTGTTTAAATTATCATAAAAAGTAGGTGTAATTTAAAAAGGATTCTACATACTTCCATATTTTTTGGTCAACTCATCTACAGCCCTCCTTGCCACATGCACCCCCCCAACCCTATTTCAGCTTTAACCTTTAGCTTCTAATTTTCGTTACACCATTCTTTCATATCACATTTTGTTTTATTCTTATCATTGCTTTTAAATCTTGATTACAAGATGATAGGCTCCCAAACAGCATTGTCCTTCACACTTTCTTTGGTTATCCTTTCCTCTCATAGCACTATCATTATCACTCCACTACATACATGAGGCTTTCTGCACTAAATATTCCCCCTCCCTACTTCCATTTTACCTGTACTCTATCTTGCCCCTTAAATACACTCCTTCAACCAATGGCATATTTCTTGTAGCTGCAGTTTTTTTTGTCCCACCTGACCCATGGTCAGGACAAATCTCTCTCACCTGCCAGTCCCACAGCTGCTCAGACCCAACCAAGTAAACACACAGAGACTTATATTGCTTACAAACTGTATGGCCATGGCAGGCTTCTTGCTAACTGTTCTACCTTAAATTAACTCATTTCTATTTATCTATAAGTTGCCACATGGCTTGTGGCTTACCAGTATTTTTACATGTTGCTTGCAATGGCGGCGGCTGGCAGTGTCTCCCTGACTCAGCCTTCCTGTTCCCAGAATTCTATTCTCTGCTAGTCGTGCCTATACTTCCTGCTTGATTACTGGCCAGTCAGCATTTTATTTATACAGAGTGATATCCACAGCACTTCCCCCTTTTTTTTTTCCAAAAAGGAAGGTTTAGATTTTAGTTTATTGATAAAAGTTTAAACTTAATTTTGTTATACTGTATATATATTTCTATTCTCGTTTGAGGTATTATGCTTCTGTAATTCATTTAGATTAGAATGGATAATTAAATAGATTAATAATTAGTCATCTATGATAATCATACTTATGGCCATGTTAGTTAAGTCTTATAGGTATACATAGATATATTTCAGATAGATAAGTAATCTTCAAATACTTCAAAGACCTACAGAATATGGCATTTAAAATATTTTTAAAATTTAGACTTTCTAGACAGTGAGACATGTCTGCTCCTGGCAGCACCGGATTTACTTCAGACAGGAGGATGGGCATTGAAGACACTCCACATGGACTTTATCTTCACCTTGGCAAAAATAGCCATTTGGGCAAGAAACTGTTCTTGCCTGTACTGCTTGATCGACTGGACATACAGGACTCATGGAAAGATGACCACTGAACTTTGCTTGACAAAATGGTCTTTCAGGTTCCTGCTTTGCAGAGAAAACTGTCAGACATTCTATAGGACACTAAAAAAATGACTGAGAGACTCTAGCCCTGTGGGCTGAAAACAGATGCCCCAACTTTACAAAGGAACATGAGGTGACTATCCAGGCTGTTAGCTGTCTCTGTCTACCCTGCAAGACTCCTGAAAGTTGCTTACATCCTTCTCCCGTTTCTCAGGTAATATTATATCCTTTTGAGGTCTTTGATGTAGTTGAAGCTAGATAGTTACAATTTTCCTTAGTTATGATAAAAGATAAGTTAGATATAAAACCTTAAACTCACAAATATAAGATAGATAGGATATCTTCTTTAATATTGTAACTGTAATTCTTGCTTGATAATTGTTTTGTTATATGTAATTTTACTGTGTTAAAGTTAAAACCTTCCTATTTGAAAAAGAAGAAAAGGGGAAGTGCTGTGGATATTGTTCTGTATAAATAAAACACTGATTGGCCAGTAGCCAGACAGGAAGTATAGGTGGGACTAACTAGAGGAGAATTGAGGGAACAGGAAGGCAGAGAAAGAGACTGCCTGGAGACACCACCAGGACAAGGAAGACATATGGTATCAGTAAGCCAGGAGCCACGTGGCAAAGTACAGATTAATAAAAATGGGCTAAATATAAGAGTAAGAGCTAGACAATGATAAACCTGAGCTAATGGCCAAGCAGTTTAAATAAGAGTCTGTGTGTTTATTTTATAAGTGGGCTCTGGGACTGGCAGGACTTGGCGGGAGATGGAGAGAAATTCTCCAGATACAGTTTCTAGTATCCTTTAGAAACTATCTGTACTTAGGGTTAAATACACAAAAGATTTAAAGCTATGGCTTTCATTTACGAGATAACAAGTATTTGTTTTGGGGTCTGCCAGACTTCACTTAGTATATATAATATTTGAAGCTCTATAAATTGACCTGCAGTTATCATGATCTTGATTTTTACAGATAAGTGGTATTTCATTATGTACATATTTCATTACACACGTGTTAGTTGATAGACATCTAGGTTGATTCTGTATTCCAGATATCGTGAATAAGTAGCTTGCAACTAATACTTTATACACTTTCTATAGACCAGTGGTTCTCAACCTGTGGACTATGACCACTTTGGGGAAATGAGCCTACCACAAGTGCCACATATAACATATCCTGCATGTTAGATATTTACATTATGATTCACAAATTAGCAAAACTATAATTATGAAATAGCAATGAAAATAATTTTATGGTTGGGGTCACCACAACATGAGCAACTGTATTAAATGGTCACAGCATTAAGAAGGTTGAGAACCACTGCTCTAGATTATTTAATTTGTTCTCATGAAATCTAGGCTACCTTTGTGCTAGAATTTCTAAATGGCTCTTGTGTAGCACAAATCCTAACAGGTCTTATTAATAAAATCAAATCCAGAACCAGGTATTGGGGTGAATGCTGGAAGATCAGAGAAGCAGAACAAGCCACAGCTTCCTCACCTCGCCAGTTCCTCAAATGATCCTTTTTCCTCAGACTGGAAGCTTCTGTGTCCTCGTCTGAATACAACTCAGCTGAACTGGTCCTAAAATCCTAAAAGCTTAACCAGCTCTAGTTCCTGGTCCTCATGCCTTATATACCTTTCTGCTTTCTGCCATCACTTCCTGGGATTATAGGCGTGAGTCACCATGTCTGGCTGTTTCCAGTGTGGCTTTGAACTCACAGAGATACAGATGGATCTCTGCCTCTGGAATGCTAGGATTAAAGGCATGTGCTACCACTGCCTAACCTCTACGTTTAATATTATGGCTGTTCTGTTCTCTGACCCCCAGATAAGTTTATTGGGGTGCACAATATATCAACCACATTCTTGTTAGCTCGATCCTCTGAAAGTACATATTCAATTGTTTACTTGCTATTTCTATTTTATTATCTTACTTAAGCTTCAGCATTAATTAGTTCAGTTGTACATTTTGCTTTTCCTCTGAAATTTGTGCCCATATTCGTGTGCTTCTATTTGTAGTAATAATGCCATTGTTTTACTACTTTTTGAATCAGCAACCCAGATACACAATTTATTCTCTCTTCCTTCCAAAACTTACATTGTCACTTGATATATATTTAATTAGCATGCTATCAATTTATTTTAGTTTACCATGCCCCCTTACCTGAACTATGAACAATGACAGCACATTTTGTTGATATGTAGATGATTATGTACTATGTGCCAGGGTCCAGCCTTGGCTCGGGTTCAAGTTCTGGGACAGGAAAGGGGCATCTGCCCAAGGAAAAATTATGAACACCAGGTAAGTTGAACTCAAGTAGCCCCGAATAGTTCAAGCTGTCTTTATTTATACTTTAACAGAGGTTTTTTCTATGTGGCTTACATGAACAACTTTATTATTGGCTCCTATTTTTTACTTTTAAGAAATACATCATATTTTAAGAAATACATCATAAACATTATGAAATCCCTCATTATTCCCCTTTATACTTCCCTAAATACACCTTCCCACTCCATACAAAACCTTATTCTAAACATAGTGTTCAATATTTTGCAGGCTTAACTAAATATTGAGCCAGACACACCCTGCTCTTGCAGCACTTATGTTAACTAGCAACTGCTTGTGGTTACAAAGTTAAAAAGTAATAGACATGTGTACAATGCTTTAAGAACAGCAATATTCAAACCCAAACAGTTCTTTTATATCAGCAAGACATGGTTTTATACAGTTCTCTTTCTATAAGAGATTCCCATGTCTCAATCTTTAGCCCCCTGCTGAATATTAGGGGAAATATTTGAGAATAAAACAGAATTTCTAGGGGAAATTATAGTTATTGCCTGTGTGACTGCCAAAGTAAAACTAAAAAGTGCCCAAAGAATCAACATTATAATGAGAGACAGAAGAGCCTGCAAACTACATGAATTTTGAAAATTCCTAAGCTGTCCCATGGTTTACAGGTCCTTGCCAAACGTGAATCAATTTCCACAGGTTTCTTGTCCCAAGGAAAGACGTTGGACAGCTGATTAGGGACCTGACTGCATGGCTCCCAACAACTATGGGTTGTCCCTAGGGCCTTTGAATTACATACTATGCAAATCCTTTACCACTCAGGTACATCCACAACCCCAGGGTCTTGCAACATAGTTTGGGCTGTCTATTCATTGACTATGTATCCTATGCTGCCCTGGAACTCTTGACTGTTCTGCATTGTCTTCCAAGCACTAACTTTGTACACATGTACCACTATAACCATATTGTGTATACCTTCCAATATGACTCTTTTTAGGGAAGACAGAGAGATCATATTAGATGATGCCATGCCCAGTTGTAATTTGTTCATAACTTTATTATTGAGAAATAGCTCAGCATAAAAAACCTTGGAAGTTGATGGTCGTGCTTATTTGTTCTTTTTCTCCTTCACTTGCTAACTGCCCCGATATTATCTAATATGCCAGGCTTTCCCCAGATCCATGACATTTACACATTCATCTACCTAGGTGCATGTCATGCTTAAGCCTTGATCGCTCCTTCAACTCTCATAGTACACAACACATTGATTGAGAAACATCTGTACATCTAAATAGGACAGTCAGCAGCTCTTGCGTGTTCTGTTTTGGCACCTACTTGACTCCCTTTCAAGCTCAGGTAACAACTTTTATTATTTGATGTACTTATGCCTTTGCTTGTCAACTCATCAGCTCTAAACAAAAACTTCCTGAGTGAGGATTGGGTTTCCTGATTAGTGTATACTGCTAACTAATGCAGTATGCTATATAAGTATAGTTAATATTTATTATATAGTGAATGATTAGATACACATGTATCATCTGCCTTTTCTATGTGATATCATTCAGCATAGCTATGGGCAGTTTACTTGTACCTGGCTTTCTTTTTCAAACCTGAGTTCTAAAGATCAGGTTCAGTTTTTTATACTTATGCAAATTTTTAATCTAAATATTTAAGTGGCTTTTGGTGAAAAGGACAATGATGTGTCCAAAAGGACGTTATGAACAGTGTTACTTTGAAAACATACCTTGGTTGAAAATGCAACTTGGCATCAAAAGAAATGGGAATAAAAATGGGCTTTATTATTTTCTCAAGTTCACCAACAAGCAGCCTTGCATTTGGGCAAGCTCCAGGCCAGTGAGAGACGCTGTCACACTGAACAAACTGATGGTAGCTGAGGAGGAGCAGCAACGGAAGCTGAGTGCTGTCCTCTATTCTTGTTCACACTCATACGTATGTACACATGCACACATGTCCCATATGTACAAGCATAAGCACATATACACATACTGCACATGAAAGAATAAATACCCAGATCAAGTCAATTCATTAAATAGTTCATAATTTTTTTCTCTTGACAATTTTTAGACATATAGTGTAGCAATTGTTTTTCTAAGGATCCCTCACAGTAAATTCCTCTGTTAATTATGATTATGTTGTGAATATTTTATATTATTTTTTCTTATACTTAACTGCTACATTGTTCCATATTTCTGAAGTCCTTAACTTACAAATAGTTTCATTAGATGTTTCCCCCTCATCACCCCACCCTAACCAACTAGTAAGTAGGAGATAAGGTCAATGTTGAGATTCATGAATTTTTATATATAAAATATTAATATTACATATTAACTCCTTTGTGCAATCCTTGTGACTCATGGTTTAAACTGGTGAGTCCCATCAAAGGCCCCTCTGGAGTCACCCACAGCCACTCTCTAAACTCATTTGTTGAGGAGGGGAGAAGGTTTCCTTGAGCAGTCCTTTGGGTTGTAACCAAAAATTATGTATGGCTACTGCTCAGACATATAAATTGACATTAAGGCTTCTTGAGAGGCCACCTATACATATTTGGGTGCCTCATTCTTCCCCAGAGCATGTCTCTTTCCCCATAACCATTTAAATCTATGTTAAACCTTGTTCATAATGAACCCCAGCTGTGCTCCATATTGTTTTGTCCCAAAATTCTCTACTGTGCTGAACTATCTTCAGTTCAGTAGAGGTCTCTAAAAACAACTCAGGGTTAAGAAGTACTCACAGCGAGTACTGCTAGCCTGCTCCCCAGAGCTACTAACCAGCAAATGTCCAGAAGGCTGAGACAGAAGGATCAACACAAGCTCGAGACCAGTCAGGGTTACAGCAGTTACCTGTCTCAAAAAAGGAAAAAAAAAGCCAAGTTTGAATCTTAACTTGGTGGTGTATTTGTCCTAGCATTCAAAAAACAATGGTTTGCAGAGCAGTGGTGGCTCACTCCTTTAATTCCAGCACTTGGGAGGCAGAGCCAGGCAGATCTCTGTGAGTTTGAGGCCAGCCTGGTCTACAGAGTGAGATCCAGGACAGGCACCAAAACTACACAGAGAAACCCTGTCTTGAAAACAAACAAACAAACAAAGCAGTGGTTTGAGCTCCAGTGCCACATAAAACCAGGAGCGGTAGTGCATGCCTATAACCCCAAATTCATCAAGTGGTGCTATGGATTTCGCTCTGTATAAATAAAATGCTGATTGGCCAGTAGCCAGGCAGGAAGTATAGACAGGACAAGCAGAGAAGAGAATTCTGGGAAGTGGAAAGCTGAGGCAGAGAGACACTGTCAGTTGCCATGATGAGAAGCAACATGTTAAGATACTGGTAAGCCATGAGCCATGTAGTAACTTATAGATTAATAGAAATGGGTTAATTTAAGAGATAAGAACAGTTAGCAAGAAGCCTGCCATGGCCAAACAGTTTATAAGTAATATAAGTCTCTGTGTGTTACCTTGGTTGGGTGTGAGCGGCTGTGGGACTGGTGGGTGATCGAGGTTTGTCCTGACCATGGGCCAGGCAGGAAAACTCTAGCTACAAAGTGGGGTTAAGAAGACACTTGAATTTTAGGATTAGGAATAAGTGTAGGTTGGGGTCTCTGAAATCCAGAAGAGCTCCACCCAGGATCCAAGACACCATGGAGCTGGTGACATCTGAGGATCAAACCATTTAAGGTCCCTGCAGCTTCCTCTGTGAGGGGGTGGCAATTAAGTACTGAGATTTATGAAATTTAATGTCACTCTATTTGCTTACTAGCATCAACAGAAAACATGGACCCATTTGGAATAATGAAGAGACTCCATGGTAATTTGCAAGTGAATCTGAATATCAGTGAATTTATGTTGTGTCTTTATGGGTTGTACACTTTTCTTTTTTAAAATCAGAGCTGGAAAAAAATCCAGTATATATTGTCATTTGTAGAAAACTTTTTTGTTTTGTTTTGTTTTCAAAAACATTTCTGCCTCTTTTGGCTAATTCAACAGAATGCAAACCTTTAAAGTGTTTTACATTAGGACTTGGGGTTATGTTAAGATGTAAATAATATCACATAAAAAGTCACCTTTACTTGTTATGTAAACACAGTTTCTTCCTTGTTATGTAAACACAGTTTCTTTTATTATTTATTGTTTATTTTTATTGGAGGATTCATATGACCTGGGGAGATATATATATATAGAATAAATTTTATTCATTAAATAATATGCACCTTAGTATATAAACCGAGTGAAATAATTTTATTCTACACATGAAAAATTATCTAGAAGAAAGACTTAATAAATCCTTGTATTATAAATTACAGGTTTATTGGTATTTGCATTTATGGTTAGTTGAGAAACCAGTGTTCAGCTCTTTCTACACATGCATATTGAGCCAGCTGTCACAGTAAACAAAAATTTCTGAGGAGTAACATAAGTCAAAGAAGTTCCCGACTTTTTATGAGCTAATATTAGGCAATGTCTGCATAAAATCATGGTGTAATTTGAAAGAGCCTGTACAATGATTTCAGAATACAGATTGGGTTTCTCCTTCAATCAAGGCTAGTAACTATAGTCCTTCATGGCATGACCTCAAATAAATTCATGATACAACAATTGATCTTAACATCAGAATGCAATTCTAACTCTTACCCATTTGCAAACTCCACAGATGGAATTAATTGTGTTTTCCACCTTGTCCTGTTTATCTATTGGGGCTTTCTTTCCTAATTGCATACAACAACTACTAATTAAACGTAACCTGTTGACTTCTAGTCCCAAATTATTTATTTGTGCCATTTTCCTTGTCATCTGGGGCATCATTAATTCTCATTTGTTCCTTATGATGCTTTCTGTGTATTTCTCATAAGCATCCTTCAAATGCTAAATAACTGTGCTTCTCAAGTTTGTCACAGATAGGTTTAAAAGTAGAATCTAGTCATCAGGAAACCAAAGATGAGATAGTACAATTACTCTGACTCTGATTCTGCAGCAGTCAGGCAAGGTAGCTGTTTATCAGCCATGTTTCCTGCAAAAATGTGCTTTAAGAATCAGGATTCCATCCCCATTCATCTAGCTCACATCTATATTCAGAGGTAAGTGAGAAATCAAATGTGAAAAGAATCTGAATACTCCGCCAATCAGAAGAAATTTTAATATAGGAGACAGTCAAGAGTTAAGACCCTTTTCTGATTCTCTACAGGCATTTTTGATCAGCTTTCTAGATGTTTATTAGTTCTGTTCTTACCATTTTGTACTATTGTTAAGTCCACAGTTGACTCTGAAGTACCTTTGTTTTCAGAAACCAATCAACCATTTCCTGACTACAGCCGGCTTTGGGTTTCTTTTCAAGTTTTCTCACTATGTTTACGTTTAGGCTAACATGTTGAAACACCTAGTCTATTTCTCTCTTAAGCAACATATTCTCCATCTACAGCAATGGTCTCTCAACCTGGGAGTTTATAGACCCTTTCACAGGGGTCATCCAAGACCATCAGAAAACACAGATATTTATATTATGATTCATAAAAGTAGCAAAAATTATCTTCTGAAGAAGGACGAAATATAATTTTATGGTTGGGATTCACCACAGCATGAGGAAGTGTATTAAAGGGTTGCAGCATTAGGGAGGTTGAGAACCGTTGATCTACAGGATCCAGAGTTAAATTGTTAATCTTGTACCTAGAATGTTAGAACAAAGTACTGTAATCTGACACTCCTTAATTCTCTCACTCTCTTGTCTTGCTACCTGTGGGTTGGAACACTCAGAATCCATGTGTACATGAACGCAGAAAATACAATCCATTTTGTCAAGGGAGAGAAAAATGAGAGACAATAACTTGGTTTCCATAGGTGGAAAGTTTCCATCTTGAACTTCTTTTGAGTTTCTTAGTACAGAACACTCAGACTTCTTTTCAGAGACAACCCCTACATTGGGGCAGTTCAGATTTCCCCTGCCTTAGGGACATTTGAAAAATGTTATCTGTGCTAACTGACCTTAATAATACTGGTGAAAGAAAAAAAATCAAAGCTTATTAGAAAACATATGAACATAATAAAATAGTACTACATATGGATGATAATATACAAATGCTTTCAATGAACATACTGCTGACCACTCATGTTCATATTAAATAAAACATTAAAGAAAGGAATATGGAATAAATCCTTCTATCAGGTACCTAAGATGAACTTATTTTCTTAAGGCAGCATAGCATAGGGACTAAGGACAAAAGAAAACTGGATGTAATGTACCATGTTGTCAATTTCTACCTGACTCAGGTAATAAGTATTAACCTTACAAAGAAACAAATAATATAATATCTACATAAAGGCAATATTGTTCTTAAATGGGATAATACTCTAAAATATTACACTGAATATGAATAGTTAATACTATCACCACTCAGCTATCAGAATTAACATTATTAGACTTGTTTTTGTGACTTTGTTTTATGTTACTTTTCTAAATGTTATGCAGTCTTCTCATTATAGGAGTATATGTTTGTCTTCTAGATAACTTTGTGGAGAGCACATTTAGTGTCTTTTAAATCGAGTATAGTCTAGCCAGTACCTAAGGAAAGCTAATCTTTACAGACTTTTATCACATGCATGGGTTGCATTGCTACTGAAACCTTTATATTGCTGCCAGTACAGCAGCACCAAAGTGAAAGCAATAGAGAATGATAGTTTAATCGAAGGTCATCTACTTAAATCATATCTGCAGTGGAGAATTCATTGCTAGAATGAAAACCCCCGGACAAACAGAATTTGACATTTTAAAACCAGTATACCAGCAAGAAGTTTAAAGGGCCTGTGTGGTTTTGAGATTGAAAACGATCTGCAACTTTAGCCAGAGCAATCAAGACAGCTCAGTGCACGAGTCGTCCGTTGTGATGCACAGCTTTTGATTATGACCAGTTTTTGGAGTATAATGTTATTTCAAGATAATAACCATTTCAAAATTGTATGTCGTCTCAGAGTCTTATTGTATTATATAGAGAAAAAATGTCAATTATAAATAATTCATATTGAAAGTAAGTAAGTTTTCATGTTAGTAATATAACAATGCATTCAATTGTGAATCTGCAAGTTTATTTGGCTTTATACATATGAATTCCAGGAATAACTCAAGTAAGCTTCACTGACACATCACTTACAAACAAATAAACAAAAACAAAAACAAAACAACAACAACAACAAACCCCAGCAGTGGGAACAAAAAGCATATATCCTTGACAGCACTTGAAAAATAAGATAGACTGGGATTGGAAAGCATCTTCTTTGTTTCTGTCTTTCTTTTATTTCAGGCTCTGATTAAAATCTAAGTATTTATGAAATGTACTGCATTGATATGAAATGCTGAGTTATTTGTTCTTCTACTTAAACTACAGGGAGATGTCATTTCCTTTAAATATGTGTACCAGATCTTGAAGCAAAGGAAAGTACATCAAAAATGTACATACATGAAGAGAAATTCTCAATGAGGCAGACAACAAAAAGGTCACTCTAAAAGCAACAGAAAAGACTAGTCATTTATATTTTGACTAATGCTATACCTCATTTCTAAAAATTTTGTAGAGGTAAAGTCACAAGAATATGATATGCGAGAAGTATGTATCTTTAAATTTTAGCAATAGAAAGTAGGGAAGATTCCTTGTCTAGATTCATGATTCCTATTTGAAATTACAAACAAAATGAAAGCAAAATGAGCCATGTAATTGTTATGGCATAATGTGTCTGAGTTGCTTCAGATGTTCTATGTAGGTTTCTCTCACAGAATTTTATTATATGTGTGGATTTTACTTAATGTGCTCCAGTTGTAGGGAATTTAGAATTTAACATAATAAAAGAACAGAATATCCCAGATATGTGATATACATAGCATAAAACTACCCCAATTTTTTTTTTCTAATTTAGCTTTTTTATTGGTTCTTTGTGGATATTACCTCATGTATCTTCATCCCACTCATCTCCCCATCCCTTCCCATTGCTCTCTATTCTTGTAACTTTGCCCCTAGGAAAAAACAAAATAAAATTTAAAAGAAAAGAAAGGAGAAAAAATACAAAGATAAAAAGGAAAACAAAAATGAAGAAAAAAAAAATCTTGTCATGAAAGCTGTAGTGTGACACAGTGAGTCAAACTCTTTAGCCCACATATCATTACCTGTAAGCGTTCATTGCAAAGTCTTTGGTCTGGTTCAAAGCATCTGGTTTTTTCTACACCATAGATAGTAGGCTCACACTGGGGCTACTCCAGTATATTCTATGTTTTCCCTATATCATGGAGATCCTGCAACTTTGGGTCTGCCGGGCTGGCCCTTCACGTGCTCCAGTAGATCATAAATGGGGTGGATGATTTGATGGGCCAACTCATAGTCCTGGTTCTGAGTCTGGGTAGTTGCGGTTTGGGTCAGTCATCTAGCTCTCTCTCATCCTCAACACCAGTGTGAGCTCTCCAGCACTGCTCAGACTAATTCACCCAACGTAGTAAACAGCAAGGGTCAGGGCCAGTTCTCTTGCTCTCACGTCCCTGGCTGGCTTGCCCACAGCTATATCACCAAAGTCAGTTTTACTGTGTTGCCCAAGTGAGGTATAGGGGTCACACTGTACAGAGCTGCAGCTGGTGAGAGTCAGGGCCAGCTCGCTCACTCTCGTGACCTAGAAGATAGCTTTCCCACCTACCACAGACCTCGAGGTGTGTGGAGGGGATTCTCTCCCTTGCCCACACCACTATATGGCAGACGAGGGGTGGGGCCAGATCTCTCAGCCTTACATTCTCAGAGCCAGCTCACCCACTCCTCCATCAACAGGGTCAGTTCTACTGTGTTAACCAGGCAAAGTGCAAGGCCTGTCCAGGTGTCAAGGAGCAAGGGGAGAGGGCATCTTTGCCTTGCCATTGCCACCACATGGCAGACAAGGGGTACGGGGCCAGCTCTCCACTATCACAACCTCGGGGCAGGATCACCCAAGCAACCACCCACTGGGTCAGCACTACTGTGGTGCCTAGGCAAGGCACAGGGCCCACTCTCCCTAGTGTTGCAGCACATGGGGCAGGGCCATTCTTTTTACTTTCGTGACCCAGAAGCCCTCTCTCCTGCCTTTCACATCTCTCCCTTGCCCATGCCACCACATGACAGACAAGGGGAGCAAGACCAACTCTCACACTCTTAGGGTCAGCAATCCGCACCCCTGCCAACAGAGTCAGCTCTGTCGTGCCACCGAGATGAGGTACAGGGTCCCCCTCTCTACAGTGCTGGAGCCGGTGGAGGACAGAACCAGTTTTCCCTAGTATTACAGCCAGTAAGCAGACAGGTCCAACTCTGCGCAGACTCATTGGTCTTGGCCTTCAGTGCCAACAGGTGCAGCAGAAATCAACACAGACCACAGCTGTGGGAAGGACACTGGTGCAGACATGACCCTTGGCAAGCAACTCTAGCCTGGATATCACCATGGTCTTGAGTAGCAAGCAGGCCTACGACTTCAGTCCACTCCTAACTGCCTTTACATCTTCGAATCTGCCTCTACCACAGGACATAAAGCATTTTCTCTCTCTCTCCCTCCTTACCTCCCTCCCTCCCTCCCCACTGCACCCATAACCTACCATGTATTTGCTCACTATAATAGAACCCATGTTTTCTCCTCTTGGCCAGAGGCAGAGAGCCCCAGACCAGCCAGCATATGGATGGATGTTTGTCTCCCACTTAGTCTTACATGCACTGCTCATGTTCCTGTCTCCTTCTTAGGGTCTGAGGTGGAGAGCCCCGGACCAGCATGTGAATCTTTGACTCTCACTCAGTCTTAGAGGCACTGGGCAGGTTGCTGTCTTCTCTTTTGGGTCCCCAAATCATTTTAAATTGGGGAAATGGAAAAGACGCTCCAGATATATTATAAATTCATGCAAATTTTCAATCAAGTGATGGAGAAAAAAAACTAATTTTCATCTTTATTACTTGGCTTTAGGGAAATAAATTTGACACTAGGGAATAATTTAAATATAATTATAATTTAATATGACTATATTTCAAAGGAGACGTGGAATAATGAGGATGGAAAAATGGATGGGTGGAAGGAGGAGGATGGGTGGAAGGAGGAGGAATGGATGAAAAGATGGAAGAAGGAAGAAGAGTAGGAACATGACTGCGTCACATCCAGTGGTGTATTTTCTGATTGTCCTGCAGGATTAGAGCAGCAGTTCTCAACTTGTGGATCACGACCCTTTCACAGGGGTCATATGTCAGATATCCTGCATATTAGGTAAAACAGTAGCAAAATTACAGTTATGAAGTAGCAATGGAAGCAATTTTGTGATTAGGGGTTGTCACAACATGAGGAACTGTAATAAAGGGTCACAGCACCAGGAAAGTTGAGAACCATTGGATTAAAGATCTCATCTTGGTAAAGGTTCCTGAGGGTTACCAGTGCTCCTCCCTCTTTTTTTCCCTCGGTATAAGATGAGGAACATTTGCTTGTCCCTCAGCATCATTTTGGTGAGAATTAACTGATGCCTGTTTAGACATACTGCCACAATGGTACTGAAGTTATCTACTCTAACTTAAAAACTGTTTGTCTGGAAAAAGGTGAAAAAAAAATCCTAAGCCTATGATTAAAAATATTAGAACACAAGAGCATCAATAAATGACACTTTTTTTTCAGAACGAAATCTTAAATTACAATTTAGGAGAGTTTTCTTCAAACTCTGTGCTTCTCACTTAGAAGCAACTTTATACCTTAAATGATATCAAATGTGATTTTGTAACTAAGAAATAGTGACCATTATTCTCCAAGTGGGAGCCATTTCCGTCTAGAAGTCATGAAACCAGTGTAACTAACCCATTTCCTCTTGGCCACTACTGAGATTGCCATAGTCCTAAATTTTAGCATCTCACTTAGGATACATCTGCTGCATGATTTGTAATATGGATACTTAAGAAAATTCCTCCGAAATAAATATAGAGTATCAAAATGAATGGAATCTCCTACATTTTAAAGGCTTTCTAATGGTTGGTTCTGAGCATTCCTGATTGTTCTCAGAATGGTCTGAAAGTGCCACCAAGTAGGAGAGGAGAAACTTGTCAGAAGTAAGCAGTTCTGAAGTGCTAAAACATGAGGAAGGTTTTTATTAAGCCTCAGAAGTGGAAAGGCTTGTGGATTCTGACCCTGGATGAGACAGGGGTGACATAAGGAAATGTCCCCTTGGAAGTCATTTATTTGTAAAACTTTCCTTGTCTTTTCTGTTCTCCCGAGGAGAGTTTGCAAGAAATAACACAGGTAGGTGACACTCCTGGAACTACATCCTCCTGGAGGTTATCAATTCCAGTATTCAAGAGAGTGGATGATTTTTGTTTTTCTTTAAGCAAAGCTTTACAATGCATTTTGTCTGTTGCATGGATAGAAAGACGTGAAGACAGTAGTGTCATGTACCTACACTCTGACGTCCAAGGCTTTTAATTAGTTGGATTTTCATTTTGTAAAGCTACACTTCTGTGTGTTTTATTCATTAGAACAATTTACTCTGTCATGCCTCTGCTGTAATCTCCATGTAGCTTACAATTTTAATTTAAATTATTTTTCGATTATAATATATCCCAAAAATGAAACAAAAGAGTGAATTGCCTATTTCACATGCATTTGTGAAATTAAAAATCAATGGGAATAATTTTACAGTAACTGTTTTGTTTCAATAGTACCAAAGTACACACTTTGTAATAAGTTTTCTTAAAATTTCTTAAGCTAGGAATATTATCCATTCTTGAAGTCAAAAGCAGGTGCAACAACAGTTGATGTGTGTCTCTCTAAGGAGACTCCATTAGTCATATTAATGAAGAACAACAGAAAAACAAATCTGTGAAGCAATGAAAGAAAACTAGAATCTCAAGGATGATATCTTTATATTGGAATATTATAAATTACATTTATATTGGAGGCACCTAAATATAATATGTGGAAAACTAAAGAGTTGCTTCATATCTTTTTTCTTAATAAGGCATGACTAGAAATAAGTCAATATATAGGGACTATCTAAATTTCTTTTTAGTCTGTTTGTATATGGCTAGAGACTAAAATTTACTGAAATTACTAATTAGTACAGCAGATATTTACTTAGTAAAATCGTTAAAATGTGTCAACTTTTTAAAATAAACCATGACATAGAAGTTGCAAAGGCAAAGAAGTAGAATGGATTCCTAGGAAATCACCTGTGTCCCAGCCTCCTTCATCACTGACCTGCTATCCACTTCAGGAGGCAGACATCCGGTACTACTCCTGTCTACAGTTGCGAGAAAGTACAAGAATTCACTGATTGGAGAGTTTACTAACACTTTCTGACTTAGTTACAGGGAGTTGTTGTATATTCAGGAGTTCTGCCTTGGAAGTATGTGTTTGTACCATTTTGTGGATAATTTACCTGAAATGTCCATCAGACTAGATTTGAGAAATCAACCAGGACTGTTTCAAATCTGCTATGAGTATTTGAAAGGTGTATTTTGTTTTAAACTATGAGTGTGAAAGGCACAGACATATGAATTGTATTTAATTTTTTATTTAATGAGAAAGCAAATTAAATAGTAACAAATTAAATATTACTGGACAAGTCAATGTTAGATAGCTGTGATGTGATATGATTTTGAGCCTGTCAGTGAACATAAAGCCCCTTTCAAGTAGAGTGAGATGAGCTGAAGATCTGAATGAATGTTTCATGCTGCTAATTTCTTTAATATTCTAATAATTTTAGAATTACACCATACTCATTTAATATTGAAGATATTTGTGTAGTGGTCCAACTATGACTACACAGTAGCTGAGCCTAAGCATTGTCCAT
This sequence comes from Peromyscus eremicus, assembly GCF_949786415.1. NCBI lineage: Eukaryota > Metazoa > Chordata > Mammalia > Rodentia > Cricetidae > Peromyscus > Peromyscus eremicus. The sequence continues at coordinate 40,589,490 of NC_081425.1, read as the reverse complement.
TGTCATTAAATATTCCTCAGTTCCTCATTGATAGTCCCACTCTCTGCTTTCTTAAAGTATTATAAAAGGGACGTGAATGGAAGGCACCAGGAAGGGAAAATACTTAAGATCTCCTGGGTAAACTGGGAGAGGGGGTAGAAGGGAAGGGATGGGGGTGGGAGCAGGAGGGACTGAGAAAGCAGAGTGGAGGGGGAGACAGAGAAGGAGAGCAATGAAAGAGACATATTGGTAGAGAGAACCATTAGGGGGTTAGGGAGAAACCTAGTGCTAGGGAAATCCCCAGAAATCCATGAGGATGACACCAGTTAAGACTCCTAGAAATAATGGAAAGGTTGCCTGAACTTACCTTGCCTTTATAATCAGATTAGTGACAACGCTAATTGTCATCATAGAACCTACATCCATTAAATGATGGAAACAAATGCAGTGATCCACAACCAAGCACTGGGCTGAGCTCCTAGACTTCAGTCTAAGAGAGGGAGGAGGGATCATAGGAGCAAGTGAGGTCAAGATCATGATGGGGAAAACTTCACAGTTGGTCCAAGTTAGTGGGAGCTCATGGACACTAGCCTGTCAGCTGGGGAGCATGTATGGGACTGAACTAGACCTCTAAGTGTGGGTGACAATTATGTGGATAGATCTGTTTGGGGAGCTCATGGCAGTGGGACTAGGACTTATCCCAGGTGCATGAAATGGCTTTTTGGAACACATTCCCTAGGGTGGGATAACATGCTCAGCGTTGACACAGGGGGGATGGACTTGGTCACCCCTCAACTTACTATGTCAGACTTCACTGAATCTCAAAGGAGGCCTTACCCTCTCTGAGGAGTGGATGGGGAGGTGGGGTAGAAGAGGTGGTGGGTGGGAAAAGTAGAGGAAGGGAGGATCTGGGATTGGTATGTAAAATAAAATATTTTTTAATTAAATAAATAAAATACATAAAATAAAAACGAAACAGAATAAAAATGAAACAAGGTATATTGAATTTGAAAAGTGTAACATGCCATCTTTAAGTGTTATTGATCTATTTCTTACTATTCTAACTTACTTACAAACAAGAATATATCAATAAGTAGTTGCAGGAAAAAAAGAAAGCCCTGACCATTTTCTAATTGTGTATTTGTATTCAATTCAGGATTTCACACTGAGTTCAGAATCCATCATACTAGTTGCTCACCATATTTTATGAAATCATTACACACCATGCATTTCCTGATTATTTCATATATTGTCAAAATTTAAACTGTTACCATTTACAAATATGTCCATTTCATAAAAGAGATGAATGCAGGTGGATTAATGAAGTATTCTTACTTTCTTCAACTGTGCCTTCTATCTGTTCTTAGGAGGAAAACTTAAGACTAATTCCAAATGTGTTGTCACATTTTCAACAAAACTTTTAAAAATATATTATGGAATACAGTCGAGTCACAAACTTGAGTATTTTTGGAAATAAAACTACCCTGATCATCTGTCTAGGGTGGGCACAGCAACATGCCAGGGAATGAACATACACTAGCAGTGTGGATAGGACAAAGGAGTCTGTAATGGAAAAGTTCCCTAATCTGCAAATAAGGTCATAAAGATGAATATATGTTTCAATACAGATATAATTCAGCACCATTCTTTGCAAATTACCAAAGAAGCTTGGCTTGTTTTGACTAGAACAGGAGAAAGGAATCTTTCAGGAAGTTTAGGGGCAGCAACCATCAAAAGAGGCAATTCTGTTTTTTGTTCTTGAACAATGTTGTGTTTCCCAGTTCCTAAACCATAGGCAGGATTTGGTCACTCATCTGATGGACTGCCTAAAATTTCCACAGGCATTTATTTGACTCATTTAATTCGCATGTCTCTCAGAAGAAATCTGTCTCTTTAGCAACTACTGTTTTATAATCTGGGTCTAATAATCTTCTTCTATATTTTCATAGCTATTCTATGCCTGAAGCCACAGTTTGAAGTCATCCAGTATGTTGATCTCAAAAATACTGTTTATATTGTGAATATAAATTTAAAATTTTAAATATTAACTCTTGAGTCTTTTGAATCTTCAAAAACTAGAGCAACATCATTTATCAACATGGCATATCTCTTTATCTAAAAATGATTTATTTATTCTAGTATATTGTTAGAGTGCCTTTAAATATTCTTATCTGTCATTAAGTGATTTAAACCTCTTTATCTTGTAATTTTTAGTTTATGTATGGCCTTTGAAAACGTCATGTACAAAATTGGCAACATAAGTAGATGAAGGGACCTGCTGCCAAGTCTGATCCCTTGGAACTAAGGGGTGTAAAGACAGAACTACCTTTCAAAAGTTGTTCTCAGACATCCACATGGGTTCCATGGCATATATAAACATTCATTAATGCACATGCATGCACACACACACACAAAAATCATACACACACACACACACACACACACACACACACCACTGAGGCACACAAGAAATAAATAATAAAAATAATAATTTTCTCTTGTCTAATGATAATTATTCTACACTTGAATATTAATTTTGTGCTGAGCAATATTAATGTTATATTTTAAATTCTACTAATATCAGGTTCAAAAATGAGTGGCAATTTTTTTTCTTTTTGCTATCTTTGTACTATGCACTCATATTCTTAGATTTATTAAAATTGCTAGAACTTACTACCTGTACCTTTCATTTACAAAATAAAGCAGGAATAATGGTATTTAACATCCTGGTGGTCCAAGATTATTATTTGTATCCTTAAAATACTATCAATACCTCTTCCTACTTGCTTATTTGTATATTTGATTCATTTACTCAATAAATTAAAAGAAGTTTTCAGCTTAACTGCAAGAATTTTCCTCCAAACTACAAATGATTTTTTATCATATCTCTCTTTTTTTTTTAAAACTTATTTTATTCAACTTCTTTTGTCAGTTGTTCTCAACATGTGGGTCCCGACCGCTTTGGTGGTTTAATGACTATTGACAAGAGTCTCCTAAGACAATCAGGAAAACAGAGATATTTACATTAAGATTCATAACAATAGCAAATTTACAGTTATAAAGTAACAACGAAAATATTTTTATGGTATGGATCACCACGACATAAGGTGATTGATATGATGGTCAGAGATTTTCTAGTTATTTTTATTTATGAGTTATCTATTTCTTGTTTTACTCCATAAGCTATTTTTGGAACCCCTCTGAGCACAGAGCACCAACATTCATACAGTTTAGCTGCACATCAAGTACATCTGGTTAGTCTACTTTCACTCATTCTTATTAACTTTCACATGACTATACCATCTAATTGAAAAATCAGCCTCAGATAAACCTTTTAATTAAGGATAAGATACCTAAAAAGAAAGCAAACCTATAAATGGCATAAATGACAATGTGCAAAACACCACAGTATAATCCAGGAAAGTTTAGTTTGACTAATGGCATGACTAGTGTTATGAAAAAAGAAACAATGGGCAGCAAGCATGCAGTGATGGTCAGAGGTGGCCTCCGTTCATAAATTATTTTATTTTCTCATATCTTAGGTATTATTTTTAATAGTAAAGAGCAAAAATAACGTAGACTTGGCCAATGCAGCAGCTGCTTACTAAGCGAGTGCCTATTAATTTATGCTTGAATGCTCAGCATCCCTTCAAAAAGCAAACAAAAAAATAAAGGTGGTTTGATCCAAAGAAGAGTTAATCAGACTCCTACCTTTAACATTGTACTTTACTGCTGTCACAGGGAATGCTTGAACTGGTTCATGAAAAGTCACCTATGCTTCTGTAGCCAGGAGATATTTACAGCATGACAGAAAAAAAATAGCAAACAGAATTTTCTGATAAAAGTCTGAGTAGGGCAGAGCCCTTCACACTGTCAGAATCTACGGCAGTTTAAAGGAAAAAAATGAAGAAAAAAAATCTCCGAGAAATCTTGGAGCACACACACATGCACATGCGCACCCATGTAAAAGTGACTTCTCCAGAGCCACAAATAACAAAAATCATAATGACAGGTGGTTAATAAATTACATAAAACTTATTTGTGAGTAGTAAATAGACGCAAGTATTAAAAACTAGAATGCAAGGAAATGTTTCATGGTAGCAGGAGTAGTAAAACTAAGATGTGCTTGTTAATCTACATGCATGATACAAATGTTGGAATTAATATTAAATCTGGGTATAAAGCATTGAAAACTGAGAAATTATAGAGTTAATTATTACATATCTATCTCTCTGAACAGAAGTCAGCTTGTGACATAATTCAAAACAAGAAAGAAATGTAAATAACAAGATTAAAATCTAGATTAAATAGATGTTAAGTGCACAGGCTGTTCTTGCATAGGACCCAGGTTCAATTCCTAGTCTCCATTGTGGCTACAGTCCGTTGGATCCAATGTCCTCTAATGGCCTTCATGGGCACTGTCCACACATGATGCACAGACATACATGTAGGAAAATCATTCATATCCATAAAATAAAAATAACTAGTATTTAAAAACAAAAATTATATTAAATATACTAACATACCATAATTTATAAAAATAAAATGATATCCAAATACAAACATAGAAAAGACTATGAGATTTTTAAAGTGAAGATATTTTTTCAATCCAATTTAATATAAGTATATGAAAAGGTGTTCAACCAAGTTGTCAATATGGAGAAAATTAACAAATGATAAGTGTTATTCATTAATGATGTCAGAAAATAAAATAATGATAATAATGTGCAATGCTGATGATATTGATTTAATTAAACACTGACATACATTTTTATTGAGTGTGCTAATTACACATGTGTTTTACAACTAAATCTGTTCAAAGCCAAAGTAGAAATGTGTATTCTCACTGAGTATTTTGCTTGGTAAAAATTTATAGTAAGAAAGGATTTATCTTTTAAAGATGTGTAGTGAATGATATTTCTTGCATAATTTCTTGATATTTTAAAAAATAAAGGTACTCATAAATATACTGGTTAATCGAATCCTATAATATCCAAAAATTGTTTAATATTTTATATCCATTCCAGAAAATAAAGTTGATTTACATGACATATCAATTCTTTAAAGGAGCACACAGCAGAACTGTTGCATCATATATGGTATTTTTGTAAAAACAAGATGCAGATATGTCTGTATTTTCAAGGATATAAAAAATACTAGGAGATATACACAGTATACAGTTAATATGTTCCCTTCCAAAATAGGCTAGCAAATAGGAGGATGTTTTGAATTTTGTTATGCACGTCTTTCTGTGATTCATTAGTTGCAAAGACCATGTTAAAAATCTGTAGTCTGAAAAGACAATTCAATAGAGAATAATATTTTACTGAAATATGCATGTATACTACTCTATGTAATATAGCAGAACACACAGTTCTGTTTATTGTACATAAGAAAAAGACTATGTCCTCTCCATTTTGCAATTAATTTAATATCAACCCAATAACTGGTATTGAAATTTACCAAGGTTTATGAAATCTCAAAAATTGCTAGGGAGCTTTCAGAGACAAATGATACTTCCTTTAAGGGCATTCTGGCTACTCAGATGAGAGTTAACAGATTGTAGCTACTGGAACATTGTGATCTATTCTAAACGATACAGTGGAGTACTATAGTTCATTGCAATGTGTCAACTGCAGTGACTTTATCAGTAATGTGATATTGCCAACATATTCCTGAGCACAGTATTACTGCTTAATCCTTGACACACAGAAACAAAATAGTTTCTAATGTTTGTGAGTATCATATCTCTTAATAAAAATGGCCATTTTTATTCGCCTCTAAATTGCTTTTATCTGGAACCATAGTGCCCTGCTATATTGACAGTCTGCAACTGCAGATTATATAAAACTCTGCAAAACATCGTTCTATTCAGTTGTATTCTTTTATTAAGTATTATATATATCCTTAATAATTAAAAATCCAGATGAAAAACCTACTTGAAGATGTTTTTATTGTATCCAAAATAAAATAATTCTATTTTAAACAATAAATCACTAACTTTTTAAGATTTAAGTTTAAGTTTTTTTTTTATTTTTATTTTTATTTTGCAATACAATTCAGCTCTACATATCAGCCACGGATTCCCTTGTTCTCCCCCCTCCGCCCCCCCGTCACCTTCCCCCCAGCCCACCTCCCCATTCCCACCTCCTCCAGGGCAAAGCCTCCCCCACAGACTGAGATCAACCTGATAGACTCAGTCCAAGCAAGTCCAGTCCCCCCGCCCCCCCTCAGGCCGAGCCAAGCGACCCTGCATAGGCCCCAGGTTTCAAACAGCCAACTCATGCAATGAGCACAGCACCCCATCCCACTGCCTGAATGCCTCCCAAACAGACCAAGCCAATCAACTGTCTCAGCCATTCAGAGGGCCCGATCCAGTTGGTGACCCCTCAGCCATTGGTTCATAGTTCATTTGTTTCCATTCATTTGGCTACCTGTCTCTGTGCTTTATCCAACCTTGGTCCCAACAATTCTCGCTCATATAAAACCTCCTCATTCTCCCCAATTGGACTCCCAGAGATCCGCCCGGGGCCTAGCCACGGATCTCTGCATCCAGATCCCTCAGTAGTTGGATTGGGTTTCTAGCACGACAATTAGACAATTAGGGTGCTTGGCCATCCCATCACCAGAGCAGGTCAGTTAAGGCTGTCTCTCGACCACCCCCAGCAGTCTATTGTGGGGGTATCTTTGTGGATTTCTGTGGGCCTCTCTAGCACTTTCTTCCTATTCTCATGTGGTCTTCATTTACCATGGTCTCCTATTCCTTGTTCTCCCTCTCAGTTGTTGATCCCGCTGGGATCTCCCGCTCTCCCAAGCTCTCTTTCCCTCGACCCTCGCCCTTCAAGATCTAACCACTCCGTTTGTTGGTCGGTAGGTTCTGTATTATCATTGATTAACACAACTTCATAGTAATAGAGAATGTATACAATACTTGCTACATTTTTAAGAATCCACTAAAATTATAGTAAGCACTTCAACAATGCTCCTTTTAAACATGCTTGCTCAAAATATCAATTGAAAATAAATATTCATTACTTGGTTATTTGACCTCTTTTGCACATCTATATGAATTTTTATAACCTATAAGATTATCTTTTCTAGTTTTTTGAAAATTGATGCAGGTATTGATTTTTAATGGTGTATGTGTGTGTGTGTGTGTGTGTGTGTGTGTGTGTGTGTGTGTGTGTTTGTGATTATAATCTGAAGGTGGACAGAAGGCACCTTGGATCACTTAATACTGAATTTACAAACATTTATAACTCCCCTTTTATAGATTCTAGTATCTGAACTCTGGTCCCTTAGTAGAGTAGTAAGTGCTCTTAACCTCTGAGACATCTCTCTGGCACTGACATTGGTACTTTGATGAGAATTTTATTGATTTTGAAAAGAAATCCATTTTAATAATTTTCGTTCTCCTTGTTTTGAGGAATAAAGCCAAACTATATACATTTCAATAAGTTTTTTAACAATCTGTCACAATATAGTAGCAGACACAGCCTGATATTGGAAGGTAGACCAATGAAAAAGAACCGAAGACTTTAAAATAAACTGACATATCTATACTACTAGAAGTATGAAAGAAAAAATGTCAAAAATAGTTCAGAAAAGACTGCCTCTTCAGCATACAGTGCTGGGAAAACTGAATATACACATGTAAACATTTGAAGCTGTATTCCTCTTCTTCATTACATACAAGAAGTAACTGAAGTTGTATCAGGTCCTTAATGTGAGATATGGAAAACTGAATCTACCCCAGGTGGATCTGGGGTATTCTGATTAAGTTAGTCAGATCAACCTGAGCTCCAAGCACAGTCAAAGACTGTTTCTCAGTAAATATTGTGGTAAAGCAACTTAGGAATGCATCCTGATAGAGACCCCTGGCTGCCACACATACTCACAAGTATGTTTATACATAGATGCATAATATTCACACATAAGCCAATAGTTAAGAAAGAAAGAGAGAGAGAGAGGGGGGAGGGAGGGAGGGACGGAGGGAGGGACGGAGGGAGGAAGAAAGAAAGAAAAAGAAAGAAAAAAAGAAAGAAAAATCATCTGAACACACATTTCTTAAAAACAAAAATAGATGAGTCAGTGGTCAATACAGAGATGTAGAAATGCTCATTCTCTTTAATCATCAGAGACACACAGATCAATACTACATTGAGATTCCACCTTGCCATCATCAGAATAGGTATTACACAAAAATGAAAATAAACAAACAAACAATCAATTTCTGGTGAGGATGTGTGGCCAGAGCAGAAGGAATAAATCTTATTTACTCTTGGTGTGAGTAAAAATAATGACGGAATTGCAGATAATCATATTGAGTTAAATAAGCATACCGATCGAAATGGCACACTTCCTCTAGTAATATGTGATATTACTAGAAATAAGAGTAAGGTCTTTCCCTCTCTCCCTCCCTCCCTCCCTCCCTTCCCCCTCCTTCCCTCTTTTTTTCTTTCTACAATGTACTCTCCCTTGGAGAAGATAAAAGCTATAATCCAGAGGTACCTTTAGTGAGCTCTGTGGAGGCAGAGGCTTTAAACTCATTGTAAAAGAAAGAGAAACCAGCAAAGTAGTGGCAAGTTTTCTGATGAACTTGATGCAGAAAGTGAATACTGAGATAGGATCGAAATACTGAAAATAGGTCAAAAATTTTAATGTATTTCAGAAGCCCTGATTCTATGCATGAGTACTGGACTAGACCTTGAGAGCACACTGCTGCTTAGTAAAGTTCATTCTGTGTAAGTTGAACTCAGATGTGTTGACATATCAAAATGTTACCGACTAAGTCCTCTACACTAGTAGTGGCTGATTACCAACTCTTGTTCTCCTCACGTCCTTGTTCTTTGAATCTTGTGGGGCTCTCTTGGGTCTGTGCTCTCTTGCCTTGTCTCACACCCAACCAGAGTCCGCCAGACTCACTCATTTTAACCAAACAAAAGCCTCACAACTCAGTCCCTAATTTACATACAGACCTAGCCAGTCATGTTGAAGCAATGGGCATATAAAGAGCCAGTTAAGGCAAAACTGACTTGCACTTTTCTCTTGTAGCAAACAGCTTTAAATTCCAGTAAAGCTTTATTTCACCTTTTACTTTTCTTACTTCTGCTTCTTTGCAATCATGAAGCAACAAACTTGGAAACTTCTGTCTCAGAGTATCGTGGTGTCCCTTAAGTTCCCAGAGCTCTTTTCTCTGGGTTAAGGCTACCTAAGCCAAGAAATTGGCCGTGTTACATTCCAAAGACCCTAAAACAGTATCTTAGTGGACAACAAAAGTTATGAATATCAGAAAGTAGACTAACAATGGAGGAAGCAAAACAAGGAAGAGGTGGGAGAGAGAGGAGGCTAAGCTAGGGTGTTAAACAATATGACCCCAAACAAAACACAAGGTATTTATGCATGTAAATGAGAGAGAAAACATTATCTCTAAAATAAGTCTAGAATAATATTACCAAAAATATCAAAAAAGTACTGATGTGAATATTTTTCAGTCCTGAGTTTACAGATATGCTGTCTCTTTTGTTTTGTCCTCTAAGTGCAACTTCGTAAATGCTTCAATAGACACAGCAGATTGTCATGTAGTTTCCTTCTGGCCTCCCATGCTCTCTCTCTCATATATATCTGAGTGTGTGTGTGTGTGTGTGTGTGTGTGTGTGTGTGTGTGTGTGTGTGTTGTCTGTGTGTGTTGTCTGTGTGTATTCAATTGCTGTGCAAAAGAAAAGCTGTGAATGTTTAGTGTGTGTAATTTAATAACCCTGGGCATATAATAAACACACTTAAAAATCCATCTCTTTAATATACCTAATGACTAGTGCCTCCTTTGAAATTCACTAATAAAGTCCCTTTGATTTTCTTGATACCTTGATATGCTCATTAATAGTCATGTATTTTATCAAATTCCTAGAAATGTCAGCTCAGCACTGTATAGCACAGTGTTTCCAGAATGTGTTCTTCCCTTCTTGGTATAAGATCTAGGTATTTAAGTTTAATCAATTTACAGCTGTATCTTAGGCTGCACAAATAAAATACAGCCTCTAGTCAAGGCTGCTTAAAGAAAGAAAGCCTCAAGGCAAGCCTTCAGTTACACAGTGGCTCAAAAAGTGTGAGAAGCATTAGCCTCCATGTAGGAAACAAATGCAAAACTGTAATGTACATCCATATCCCAGAATTATCTTGACATATGCAAGTTGAACACTGAGAATTACCCAAGGGCATATGCACTGCAGCTGAAATAGAAAATTCCCAAGTCTCAGAAGAGTACTAGAGGTAGTTTACATCCCGGAAGCTTGCTTGAGACCATTATAAACTGACTAATAGAAGTCAATAATTTGAATATTGTATGTTGAAACATTTAATCGTTATTTACGTAGCTGTAACTGCTATAATGAAAGTAATAGAAAGGACAAACCCTGTTTTCACATCATTAGGTGTTTCTAAATTGAGAGTGATCTTATTAAAGACTGAAAATTAATTCCTTTGTCTGGCTGCTAAATTATTTAAAAAATATTCTGTGTGGTGAACTGTGCTTTCTACTGGAGAGAACACTGTAGCCAACAATAGATATAACTGATCACAAGGCTGATTATCTGTAATTAGACTTTATTTGTTAATAATTTTCCAATTTATATTTTAAAAACATAATTTTATTAAGTTATAAGTATGATTATTAAAATAATGAGGTTGCAAAATGGAAAGGAGAATAGGAAATATAATAATAATATAAAATTATTTTCTTTTCAATATCATTGTCAAAAAGAGTCACTGAATGTGAATCTCAATGTAAAACAGACAAAGTCTGAGTACTGATGGAAACTGGGAAAGATGATATTCACACGACAATATAAAACATTTGGGTCCATACAATTGAAATTCTCTTCTATGATTCTAAGAAAATCTCAGAAATAATATCCTAACACATAATCCTCTACAGATATTTCAAAAGCACCTAAGACATCAACTCTAATAAATTGCATGTGACACAATATTTGGACAGTAATATCAAAAGTAATAAAATCAGCATACTGATCGTCGCCTTAAGAAACAAATCACACAACTGAAGACTACAAAGTACTTAATGAGCACCAGAAAAATCAACATAGTCATTGACAATACTTCAATAAATCACCCTGCCTTTGAAAAAGCAACTAATTAATGTGTGTATGTGTATTCATGACAGAATAATATTATCCATTACACTTATTTGGCACAGATACAAGCAATGATTTATAAGAGATGCAGGAAAGGATTTAATAAAATCTTTGTATTTTACAGAGACTAGAAATATTTTCCCATAATAAAATCAACATATGATGTCAATAACTTCTGTTAATGTGGGAATAATATCAAGCAGTTATATTCTTGGACTGTTACAAAATAGCTCGATTTCAAGCTGAGCATGATCATATGTGCTTAAAACACTATTTCTTGAAAGGCAGAGTTATGGAGAATTTGGGTTTTAAGGTCAACCTAGACTGAATATCAAGACCTGCATGAAAACAAACACAAACTAGCAAAGAAACAAAACCCATAGAATTCAGTTTTCAAAAAGTGATAAACCTAAATTTAATGAAAATTTATATAACTGAACAGATCAACATCCTATATATTAAAGTCTTAGCATTTTAAAGATTCTGAGGATTGAACAGATGCTCAGCAATCCAGAATACACAGATTGGGTCCCAGCAACAATAGAGTGGATCATCACCATTTATAACCCCAGTACCAAGGGATCCAATATTTCCTCTGGCCTTCTCAGGAACTAGGCAATGATGTGGAGCACAGAAATACATTGACACAAAGCATTCATAAAAATAAAACAAAAAGAAGTAAATATTAGAATATATTTTAATTTAAATACCTGGAAGACACACTTGAAGTTGCCTGAAATAAGCCAGATATGGTGGTGTATGCCTTTATTCTCAGCACCCAGGAGACAAAAGCAGGATGATCTTTGTGGTTTTGAGGCCACCTTGATTTATATAGGCAGTTCCAGGCTAACAGGGACTACATAATGAGACCATGTATCATAAAACAACAAACAAAAAGCAGCCTGCCTAAACAACAACAACAAAATACCCGATTATGTTGAAGTTATTTTAAACCTTTAAATAAAGTATATGGGGGGGCACAGTGGAGAGATGGCTAAGAGGTTAAGAGCACTGGCTGCTCTTCCAGAGGTCCTGAGTTCAATTACCAGCAACCTCGTGGTGGCTCATAACCATCTCTAGTGGGATCTGATGCCCTCTTCTGGCATAAAGACAGAGCATTCATATTCATAAAATAAATAAATCTTTTAAAAAATGGCTGGGCAGTGGTGGTGTATGCCATTAATCCCTGCACTTGGGTGGTAAAGGGAAGCAGATCTCTGTGAGTTTGAGGCCAGCCTGGTCTATATAGCAAGTACAGCCAGGATAAAACAGAGAAACCCTGTCCAAAAAAAAAAAAAAAGAACACCATATACCCACTTAAATATTTAAAAATGTTCAGGAAAGAAAAGAAAAAAAGTAAAAACTAATGATGAGTTCACTTCACTGTAGGATTGTCATCGTGACTTGAATGAAGAGTAGTTGCCAATTGCAGACCTATTTTATTTATCTCCAAGATTTGAAGAAGCATTATAATAAAACTGTGACTTAGATTCTCCTCGCCTACTCCTAGGAGCGGCTCCTACTGTGTGTAGGGATTTGGGAGGTATAAGGGGTGAGGAATGGCAATGAGGAAGTTGTTGGGGTATACTATCTGGAAACTCAAGGGCAGAAATTGAAGGCAAAGTTGTAGTTGAATATAAGTTGTATTTGGAAGATAATGCTAAATTTCATTTCTCAAGTGAATGGATATGAAATTCCAGTATATTTAGAGCCATAGATTATCCATGCCCCGTTTTGTAGTCTGGATAAACATGATTAGACTCTACTTACGTATTCAAATTCAACTTCTTTACAATGTATCTATTCACTGGACTCCCAGTTGATTAGCTTTTCACATTACAATTACTCGTGTACATATGGGATTTTCTGAGGTCAGGATATTTAAGGGGTCTCCAAAGAAAACACTGAATAAAAAGCAACAGGTCAGAAAGAAAGTTCAATTCCTGATTAATTCAAAATAATTACTTTGTAATGGGTGACTAGCCCACCTTTACATGACAAGGAAAAAAAAGAAGAACAAGAAACTTGTCTTAGTTTCATATTAACCTGTGAATGAGTAGCAATAGCCATAAATGTGATTCTGTGACAAGAATGCCCTGAAAGGGATTATCTTCTGCCTTCCTTTTCAGAGACAATCTTTACTTTTGTCCCCTGTGATAAACCCACAAGTTTGACATTGCGGGGTGGCTTCCTTTCTTCTTAGGCTTTGTTCTAGGATGACCACAGGTGAATACAAGCAGAAGAAGGTGATGAAAGATACATTCCTTGGCTTCCCCTGTTCAGAGTCACTCCCAACTGATTGCATTTTAATACTGGCTTGTGTGCCTCGTCTAGATTGTATTCTTAAGCAAATGCAGTAATGTTAGCAAAATCAACACCTTTTCACTACACCTTTCTTAGTATTTCACTCTGCATGTTTGCAAATAAGCTCTCAATTAATTTTGGCAACATACTCAATTTGAGTGTGATAGTTTTCTTTATGAGGAATCAAGTGGAAAAGGCAATATTAAAACTAATGTGTACTGCATAGTATATAGAAGAAAAATATCTAAAATAAGTAAAATTGTTTTAAATAAAATGAGACTTTAGAAAAGACGAAAATTTTATTCTGTGTAATGCTAATAAAATGTCTTAATATATGTATATATTATTAAAGAATGTATGAAGAAAATATACACTGTATACAAATTTCCTTATATAATCACTAGTTCCTAAAAAATGCTTCATAGAAGATATATTTTTTACTTAGCTCTTTGTAAAACTCATCTAATATATGCTGCACATCAATGAAATTAGTCAATGAAATTAGTACTACAGTTATTATAAATGTACATGCATGTGTGTCTGTACATATGTATTTATATATGTGTTATTTAACAAACATATAATGTTATACATTGTGATGGTTTAAATGAGGATGTCCCCCAAAAGCTTTCATATTTGAATACTTGGTTCCCATTTCGTAAAAATTTTGGGAAAGATTAGGAGGTGTGATCTTATTGGAGTAGTTGTGTCATTGGGTGTGTGCTTGGGGACTCAGAAGCTCAATTTACTCCTACTCATTTCTGTTTGCTTCCTGGTTGTGTTCACACGGTATCTCAATTACTGCACCAGTGCCATGCCTGCCTGACTGCCTGCTGCCATATTCCCTTCCATGAAAATCATGGACTCAAACATTTGAAACTGTGAGCCTCAAATAAGTCACTTCTTTCTTTAAGTTGCCATGGTCATGGTATCTTATCATAGAAAAAGAAAAGAAACTAAGACATACATGTGAATATATATATATATATATATATATGCTCATGCGTGGGTGTGGGTGTGGGTGTTTATGTTATGTATTTTATATGATGTATTCCTAACATATATACACACACGCATATGAAATTTTATATGTTTGTATAAATACCCTATGGTGTTAGAAATTGCATTTATGCTACAATACAGGGCAAGAACATGCTCTACCACTGAGTTAAACCCAGCTCTTGGTAAATTTTACAGAGGCATTCCTCTGAACTCAGTAACTATATGAAGGGGCCTACAGGAAAACTTTGATTTAAACTGGTTCCTTTGTCCTATTCCTTTCTGACACTGCCTTGTATATCTTCTTATTGAAATATATAGTATAGAAGATGAATCAACTAGAAAACACAAGATTTCTCTATATCTACAAGTAGTATTCATTATAGAAAAATGGGTATAAATCTAACAAAAAATGCTGTATAACTATTTGGTATTAATTACAAAATTAATACCTGCCATAGCTACCTATGTGAAAGAATTAAAAATATATACCACCACACATGGCTAAGGCAGGAAGAGTACTATTTTGACACAAGTCTCATCTATATAGCAAGGGGTCTTGTGTTATTTTCACTCTTTAAGAAATATAGCTGTTATGCTGAAAATTATTTTAAATGATAAACCACTGGAATATTGTAACATGTTACAAACTAAGAAATCCATTTTGGAAAGTACAAACATCTGGAAGATATTTAATAGAATAGAAACAAATCAGCTCAAGTTTGTAGGTGAAAGAGAACTTTACAACTCCTTGCTTCCATATAAAAACCTCAGTAGGTTTTAAATATATGATAATAATAGTTACAGATGAATAGGTCAAGAATTTGAGAAGAGGATAGGTAGCATGGGAGGAGTTGGAGAATGAGAGGGATGGGGATAAGATTAAAATGTATTGTATTCATCTATGAAGTAATACAATTTGAAAGAAAACTGATATTTTAGAATTTTTAATTTTCTTATTAAATGTCTATATTAAGCTGAAAAAGAATTTTAGATTTCTGAGACACAAGCTTTTCAAAATGCGTTGGATATAGCCCAGTACTGAAGAATGAGAAGCAGCAGGAGCTCCACAGAGAAGTTACAGAGTTTTGGGGAGCAGTTTATTAAGAAAATGGAGAATTGAAAAAGACTACACCGAGATGGAGTTTGTAAGATGGTTTAACAGCTATCTGAACTACCCAGGTCCTTTTGTCACCCACACAATTCATGTCTAAACCTCGGTCTTCTCCTGATGATGGAACTTTAGATTGGAATCTAAGACTTTGAACTAACAAGTTTATTTTTTCTCAGTTTATGTCTCATAACCATACAAGAAACCACTATTAGAGAAATCAACTGATCATTTTTTTAAATATTGTATTAAGAAATCTTTGCTATAAATTTTTTTCCTAATTCCCCAGTGACAGTATAAAATTTTTTCAAAGTATAGATGTAATGGTAACTGTTGAGTTTTTCTTTTATTTGCTTAGCTTTCTGTAGTATAAATAGAAAAAAAAACATATAAAGTCACTAAGGTAAAAATTACATCTAATTTATTGTCAATATGCTAAACAATCTTATTTAAGTATGTGCAAGGCAGCATGACAACACACAAGATTACGACATAAAGCGATCCTTATTTTGATGTACATTTTGAACTATTTCTATTCATACTATTTTAACCACTGGTATAAAACATTATCTACTTTTGCTTCTCCTCATTCCATGCACCGTTTGGCTCCCTCAACTTAGACCATGCTATTCATTCCCTTTAATTAATGCAGCCATGGAGTAGTTAATGAGCCATTTGATATCTCAGGTGAATTTAACAGAATCGACTGTACATTCATTCTTGAAAGTCATCTTCTGGCCAATGAAACTTCCCCATTTATTTTTATTATTCACGGTCCCATTTACAGAATAATTGTTACCTCCCAGACCTCTGAGTTCTGGCTCCTGACCATCTGAGTTTCACAGTATCTCTCAGCTCTAAAGGCTATATATAAGTTTAAAAGAAAAAAAAAAAAAACTTCAACTTTTATCTTCTGTTGAACTTTCTTCCATTAGCTTCAGAATTAAGTTTCCATGTTTCTTTTGATCTTGTCCCTTGAGTCTCTCAAAACTCTCTCTAACTAGCTAGTCAAGATCCAAAGTCATATCCCATTTCCTTTCTTCCCCAGAGTCTCATCTCTTCAGTGTTTCTTGCACATCAAGTCACCCATGCTCTTCTGTCAACCCTGAACCCAAGGCTTCTACTTCACATTTGCCCTTCAGTTCTGTGTTGGTTCTAGTGTATTTTCCTTTTCATTTTTTCTTCTAGTTATAAATTAAATTATCCAGACTTTTCCATCCCTAATAGTCTATTTAAACAGTGGCTGTATGCGATTTCTCAATACCGTCTAATCATCTCTGCTTCCATTTTTATTTCTTTTGAGGTATTCCTCATTTTATTTGATATAGCTTTACAAATTTGTTCCCAGATAACCAAAGGTCCTGCTTACAGTTGTTCAGTTCATGTTATGAATGACTTTATTGAACATCTTCCATTATGGAGTCTTAGGAATCTACATTGACATTTTGACAACATAAATGATCTCTTTCCACTATATATATATATATATATATATATATATATATATATATATATATATATATATTCAAGTGTGGAGTGATATAAGAATATATATTTGCCTTACTTAGCTTTGCTCAGTGACATTTCAATGATTTTAGTATTAGATGCCACATTTTAAGCACATACTGCAAAGTCCTTCACATGATCTATCCCTGCCTATCTATACTACCATGCCCTTACTATCTTTGCTTACCATCTAGACTTTTCTGAATTTCATGACTGGGGTGTTTTCATGCCTTAGTACACTGTCATTTTGTATTTCTATTGTTGATTTTAAATGTATAAAAATTATAAAGTACTGCTGAAATAAAAATTCAAATCTTTTTTGTTTTATGTAATATATTCAGGCGGTACTTTGAAAAGATTAACAGTAGAGTGGTTCAGCTACATAACACTTTTAATGTGTTTCACATACCACTATATAGTACACCAACCAGTGTACCTCTACTTGAGTTGTTTGAGAATATTTTGAAGAAATTGATATTATATTTCAGTAATCAGAACATTAAAAATGGGTGAACACTAATTTTTACCATCTGTTTATTGTATAAAAGGATGTAGAACAAGGGTAACACTGCTCCATTTCAGTTGCAAGTGCAAAATTATATAGCCATTATGGAAATCAATATGGCAGTTTCATAGGAAATTAAGAATTGATCTACCTTAAGACCCAGCTGTACCACTCTTGGGCATATAGACAAAGGATCCTCCATCCTACCATGAGGACACCTGATCAACCCTATTCATAGGAGCTTTATACATAATAGCCAGAAATTAAAACTAAATGTCCCTCAACCAAAGAATGAATAAAGAAAATGTGGTATATTCACACAGCAAAGTTATATTCAGCTGTCCAAAAGGGCCTGTTCTTTTCTGAAGAGGAAAAAGAAGGGGAGTGGATCTGAGAGAGAAGGGAGGTCAGGGAAGCTAGGAAGAGCATAGGGAGGGGAACAATATTTGGGGTGTATTGTTTGAGAGAAGAATCTATTTTCAATACAAAATAAAAATTATGTGTATATATAATATATATAAATTTCTAAGAATTCATTCAAATGGAATATGGAGAAGACCAAAGTGATTCCCGTTAAATAAAGTTTTTGAATATGAATTTAAATTGTCACAAATGTAGTAGGCAATTAATATGTTCCAGGCAAAATAGATAGGAAAACTCATTTTAAAATCTTGGGAATCAAGATGACTCACTTGAATTTTCAGGGCCCTCCCTGTTCTAGAATAGTTTGCTGTTTTGGGGAGGAATATATATTGCTGATAACAAGAGAATTTGTTAAAAAGTAAAGGGAATACAAAACCATTTCAAGGTAACAGATAAGAAATATATTTTAAATGAAATTTAAAGTGTATTTGCATTCGTATAGAGAAAGTGAGAGTAATATTTCTAAGAGTAATATTTCATTTCTAAATGAAAATATTAAATGAAATAGAAATTGAAAACTAGAAATGAAGGACTAAGATTATTGGGTCCTCAGGAATTAAAGCTATATATATAATAACACATTTAAAATGGAGTATGCAGCCCACAGCTCATTCTACAGATTTATATTAGCAGGACTAAATTCTAGATTGAATATATTTTGCTTAGAGCTAGTCCCCAAATTCCAACATTGAGCCAAGGAAAAGTACTTCAAATGTGGGGAAATAGGCAGTTTGGGAAAAGAAACAAAAAGAATATGAAAAATTACCTTGGGTATGAAAAACTTACAGAAATGTAAATCCATAAGATTGGGAAGGTCAAATACAAATATTTCCCATCAAAATGCCAACCAAACTCTTTACAGAACTTTAAAGGACAATAGTCAATGTCATAACTAAGGCAATCCTGCATAATAAAATAACTTTTGGAGGTATCACCATCCCTGATTTCAAGCTGTACTACTGTGCTATAGTAATAAAAACTATGATATTGGCACGAAAACAGACAGGTTGGTCAATGGAATCAAATGATATAGCCAGATTTTGAAGTAGACAGATTTTCATTTTCCTGAGGAACCACCACATTGATATCCATAGTGGCTATATGAGTTTTCACTCCACCAGCAATGAATGAATATTCCATTTATCCCATATAATTTCCACCATGAACTATCATTTGTTTTATTTATCTTAGCCATTCTGTTGGATGTGAGTTAAAATTCTCAAAGTAGTTTTAATTTTCATTTCCATGATGACTAAAGACGTTGAACATTTCTTTAAATTTTTCAAATTGAGTTCTTTGTGTTTTTTTTTTTTTTTTTTTGGTTTTTCGAGACAGGGTTTCTCTGTGTAGCTTTGCGCCTTTCCTGGAACTTACTTGGTAGCCCAGGCTGGCCTTGAACTCACAGAGATCCGCCTGGCTCTGCCTCCCGAGTGCTGGGATTAAAGGCGTGTGCCACCACCGCCCGGCTTCTTTGTGTATTTTGGATATTAGCTCACTATCAAATGATTAGTTGGTACAATCCATGGGTTGTCACATTTCCAAAAAGACAGTGTCCTATTCCAAAGGTACAGGAGTCTAGTGTGGTAAGGTTGTTGTTGGGTTGTAGTGGATCCATAATGATCTGGCTTCTCTCTATTTTTGTTCTTTTATGCTGGCACATAGGCATCTGGGTTTGGGAACACTGTATGTAATTCTAAGTGCTAATGTCTTATCTTCATTGCATTCATGTTTTGTTCCTTGGTTTCTGTTGTCCTCTCTGGGTCTTAGGAAAGTGTGGTGGTAGTGTGTTTCCTGTTAGAAGATTCTTTTGGATTCCTCATAAATGGAGCCACTGTGTTCCAGGTAAAATGTGTTTCTAGGCATTGGGAGGTGACACTTAGAAATGGGAATGGGCTAAGAGAATAGGTTGAGGGGATCCATAGGAGGGAGGCAAGCAATATATCTCACCAGTATCTGCTTAGTCCCCTGGGAATGGGGGCAGAGAGTAAGTAGATGCTGTAATAGAGGATCCATTTACAAAGTGAAATGAGGCTGGAGCTTGGCTTGGAGGAATGGAAGGAGAGGTGAAGATCTTCAGTTAGCCCACATGATTCACCAGCTGGAGTATCTTGTGGATTCCCATGCATTGTCAGCTGGTCACCTGAACTCTGAAATACAACTAAAATGCAGCATGACTTATTTGATATTTTTCCCACATAATGACAATTCTTATGGTTTCCTTATGGGCCACTACTTCTATGGCCTTTAGACCACAGTTGTAGGACTCAATGTGTGGATCCTTGCTGGGAGCCATGATGCAGCTTAGTTTTGAACTAGTGTATGACTGCTTGTTCAATGAGTCTTAGTGAAACAAAGCCTTCAGGGACAGTCTCACTTGGGAAGGACCAGTGGACTTTGGGACAGTGCAGAATACTGCTGGGCCTGTGTGGCCTATATGCTCTCTTCTCCCTTAGAATATTGATGATTCTTTTGGCAGGTTTCAGTGTCACTTTGTCAGTCATGCATTGGACAGATGTGATCATTCCTAGAAACCCCTTTTTTTCTCCAACATTTTCCCCTAAAATTCTTTGGGAACTGATGTTTCTCAGGAAATATCAGCTGTCACTCCAGATCCTGGGAACTGTTCTAATTCAGTGCTGATATGATTGGAGACAATAAAAGTTCATGGGCAGCTGAAGAAGTACAAGCTAACTGTATGCAGCTTATGGAAAAATCACCTCTATATTTGTAAATATGCTTTGTTAAGTTTTGAATGATATTGTTATTCTTAAAAATGTGTGCCTAGCCGGGCGGTGGTGGCACACGCCTTTAATCCCAGCACTTGGGAGGCAGAGCCAGGAGGAGCTCTGTGAGTTTGAGGCTAGCCTGGGCTACCAAGTGAGTTACAGGAAAGGCACGAAGCTACACAGAGAAACCCTGTCTCGAAAAACAAAAAACAAAAACAAAAAACAAAAAAAAAAAATGTGTGCCTATATTTACCACCTTTTAGATTTGTAAAGACACAATGTATCTGACTCATTATTTTGCCAAGCTAGCAAAATGATAAGCAGTGTTTTTGCTTTAAACAATGTTTTGATGTAAAAGTTAGAAAAAAAATTTGACGTATTTGTTTTTACTAGTAGTTAATGCTGGAGGGGGGGAAAACCATGCCTGCTTTGGAAGTATAAATAAAGACAGCTCAAGACACTTGGGGCTGGAGGATTGTGTGAAACTCATCCTGGGCTGTGGCTGGACAATGACAGACTCCACCATTTAATGAGGTTGACTGTTTCTATTATACATTTTAGAAGTTGAGAAAAAACATATGTTTATTTCAGACCCACCTAGCCCCTATGATATGGATCTGAGCTAAAACTTCATTTTCCCACTAGCCTCTATAATTCTTTGTACTTAGTGGTAAACCCACTGACATTTAGAATGAGTTTACATTGAACCCCAATGTTCAGAAACCTAAGACAATTTGAAGATTTTCTTTCATTAAGTCATAGTTATATCTGTACCAACCATAGAGATGGAATGACCATCAATAATGTACATATTTGGAGTGTAGCCAGATTCTTTCTTAAAGGGATCTGGCGTGGCTTCCTTTCAAGTTGTGATTCTAAACATTACATACAATCTTGGAATTTACAAAAGCAGCATAGTTCTCTATTTTCTTGGTACCTGTTAGATAACTATTCTCTCACATTGGAAATTTTGTTATACAAATGAAGTGTATTTTACAGACTACTCATCTCTTTTTTTCTGTGGGGGGAACTATAATCAGCTAGCCCCTGCCAATTTCCTGGTCTGTGAGGCAGACTCTGGAAATTCTTCGTCTTTGTGATTTCTTATAGCAGCCATTACACCTTTCCATTGGGTAGGGTTTACAGATTTCTTTTTTCCCCAGGTCCTCTATAATCCAATTGTGAATAAGAAATTTCTTACATTTAAATTGTATTTACTGGGAGTCACTTATTGTCTACAGTTTGATCAATCAAGTGAACATTTTGGGGATTATTCTATTATTGCGATAAAAATATGTCAGTCAAGAATCTGTGATTTCTTACCTTATATCAACAAAAGCAGCCTCATCAACAAATATTTTACAATCCATTTAGCTACTATCTTTTATATTTAATATTTATCTACACATATTCCCCATATTTCAGACTATTTAAACTGGAAGAAACTACCATGCAGGTCTTTTAGATTGTAATATATCTCTTCATAGACTTCACATTTGACTTTGTACAAAGAGGTATAGAGAAGAAAAATTGCTGTCTTGAAAGCCAACTACCTCAAGCAAAATTGGCACAATTTATTCAGGCAGAGAGGATAGCCCTGCCGGTTATAAGTACTAGAAGGTTTCACCTATTGAAGGAGATTGAGTAGAACTTCAGGGGCTGACATCTCCCTCTTCATCATCATCTCCCCGTAGTTTCCATGACTGATTTTCAGATTCCCATCACTCCTCAGCCAACGCATTCCATTTAACACACATGTTTTGTGGAGCTATTTGAAAGTTCATTTTTTAAATCTGTGTTCTGTTCACTTATAGGAAAGCTAAGTTTGCATCTTAGACCTCAGTCTTGAAACTATAGAAAATGGGTTAAATTTCAGAGAAGGTATAGAAGTTTCCAGGAAATTTAATCCTGGCTTAAGCTTGATTCATTCTTTTAATCCAAAATTTTCTAATGTAGTGTTGCAATTAGGAGTAAACAGTCAGTTTCATTATGGTCATTATTTTAAAGTCTTTGAGGTATGATTTACATGGTTATTCAGAATCTCTGTCTCTGTCTGTCTGTCTGTCTGTCTGTCTCTCTCTCTCTCTCTCTCTCTCTCTCTCTCTCTCTCTCTCTCACACACACACACACACACACACACACACACACACACGTGTATGTGTATCTATCCATGTATCTACACTATACATCTATAAACATGGATATAGTCACTTTATATAAAAGTGTTGGTTCTCCAAGAAAGGCCTTACCCCCTGTGAGGAGTGGATGGAGGTTAGGGTACAGGGTATAAGAGAGCAGGAGTGGGAGAAGGATTGGGACGGGGAATGGTAGCTGGTACGTAAAATGAAAAAAAAATTAAATTAAAAAAAAGAGAAGTGACAAAGAAGAATCCAGCAGTCTCTGTAGTATCTCAGTATAGACTAACAGTTTCCCCTTTATAATTAAAAATAATATCAGTTGTACCTTAATTTCTAGTTGAATTGAATTCTTGATTTCAGAAAACTCTAAAAAAAATTCAGTATATAAACTTGAATCATTGTCCTTAATGTTGCATTATTTTAGAACCACTAGTTTTTTCAATATTCTTGTTATGTTTTAACTATTATAAACAATTACCTTAGGAAGCATATAATTTGAAATCGAACTTATTATCTCACTTGTCTGGGGACATAATATTTGAATATTAGTTCAGCCTGACTCTCTTTCTATGATCTTAGGAATTACCTATTCCTTGTCTTTCCCAAATTCTTATGGCTGATGTTTTTTTGTTATTACCTGTGTTGCTTTCTCCCACATATTCATATAGCTTTTTCATATTTTGGTTACAGATAAAGTATCTCTCTGCTTTTTTTCTCACGTGAAATGGAATGTAGAATCTATTTTGATATCCAAATATGTGTATCCACTAAAGATCCTTAACTACATTTTTGTAATAACAATAATAATTGTTATTTTACTATACAAAGTAGTTCTTATAAGCTTAGGAATTAATGTGTAACATTTACAATTTAGGCTACCACTTGGCACATCATAGTCATCATACTTTTAAGATCTCCCAATAGTCATCATTACATTCTTCTGTGTGATATATGAAATTGTGATTTGCCTTATTAGTTGTGAACAACGTCTATCCAAAGGGGCCAGGCACATAGGTTCATGCTAGGAGTCCCAGCATTTAATAGGCAGGATAAGTAGACTGGAAAACTGAAGATAGTTGCTGTGATAATAGTGAGATCACTTTGTTTATATTTTGTCCTGTTTTCATTGGTTTGTTGTTATTGTTATCATCATTATTGTTATTATTATCATTGTTATTATTTTTAGATGTCTGTTTTCTAGTGAGAGAGGAAAAAAAAACAGGTACAGATATGCCTGGGTTTAGAGCTGGGAGGAGTTAGAGCAGGGGAAACTGTAGTTAGAAATTGTAGTATTGAAAAAAAGCCTGTTTTCAATAAAATGTAATAAAGAAAAATAAAAAAGAAAACTTGAAGATTTTAGAGGAATATTTTGAACTTTATAGTTTAGTATGAATGATATTGTCATCTTAACATTATTGTATTATTTTAAGTATTGTGGGTTTTTTTTAATTTAATTAAAATATAATTACGTCATTTTATGTTTCTCTCCAATCCTTCCAATGCCCCAACCCTCTTCCATCTCAAATTAATCACCTCTTTTCTGTTTTTTTAAAAAATATTATTGTTACATATATATGAATGAACATATAAATAAAAATAGTAAAATCCTGTCTGACAGAAGAAGAATATCTGTGTATCTCTATTTCTATATTATTCTATTATTAGGAAGCTAGATTATACAAAAGCAGACAGGTGCATAGAAGGTGAGTATGTTGGAAGTAGAAGTGGACTAGCAGAATGGGAGAATTGGATAGAAGACGATGGGGAGTGAGTGAGATCAGAACATACGACATAAACGTGTGAAAAAATGACATATTGAAACCCATTATTTTCCCAACAATGTACACAAATAAAACAACTATTGAGAGATGATTTTAAAGAAGAAACATTCAGTCTAGCAGAAGAAGAAACATCCCAGATAAACAGGAAATATATGTGAAAACACATAAAACATATTGGAGTTAAACTCATGTAAACATAGCTATTCAAACTATGAGTTTAGTAAGATATAGCTTAAAAGGACTTCAATGAAAGGAGATGTATGTTAAACACAAAAAAAATTACAATAGACTTCAGTTACCAACACTGACTTGGGACCCCATCAATAGCAAACAGCACTGCATTCTATTTACCACATTACAGTGTATTTTTTCCATATAAACAAAATTATTATATATTTGTATAAAATATAGAAAAAGTGAATTGCATATCGTTTCACGATTGTGAAGTCATAAAATCATTCTATTCACTTTGATTTTATTCATTTTTGGTTATATAGAACAATATAATTAAGTAATAAAACCCACAAACTACATATTATATACTGTTATGAAATTTTGTTACTTAAATTTTGAAACAAATGTATGTGTGTTTTATTTCTAAGTAGACTTTATTTCTAAGTAGATTAAAGCTTCATAGAAATATAGAAGCCAAATTAATTGAAAACTGTTAAATTTAAATTAAAAATGTTTAATGTGCCATAAAAGGGTATAATGCAGGCCTATATTTATACTTGTGATTGATATTGAGATAGTGTGATTCCCAAACAGTACACACTTAAACAAAACTTTGTAAGTAGTCATTGACTTTTTAAATTATATATAGAAGTTTCATATTCATATGTAAACAGAGGTAAAATTGGCCAAGAGGATAGGACTGAAAATGCACACAATTCAGTGTGTATTACAAGAAGACGTTTTGTTCTTCAGAAATTATAGTCTAGGGAATGGGTTACCTGAGAGGTATGTGCACTACTATTTACTATTTTTACGCTTGCTAAGGTTTACTTTTATTTAACATAAGTACGTACTGTTGAATTTTGTGCTTATTAACCTCATTAATATCTACAATCACTGTGTATATATTAACATCATCCATATATTACACAAGAGGCAATTGTAACAGAAAGATGTGGAATTGTGTCATCCATTTCATACAAGTATTAGCGGTCTTCCTTCAGATTCAGGCATTGGTAACTAGCTGAAGAATCAACGATACTGCTTGTTTGTTTGTTTGTTTTGGTTACAACAATTTGAGTTAGTTCCACAGTAAACTTGAAAAAACAACACCACTTCTATTCTAAATCCCTGGATATTCTGTACCCCTCTGTTCTCAAAACTGAATATCTGTAAAGTGGCTGCCCTTTCAATCGACCCCTGGATGATAATTAACTAGTATGTGTTATATTTTTGCCATGTTTGCATTTTAATAATCATGTTGGACATGTATACACAGACCAAAGAAATAGGTTTTTGTTCATTTCAGGCAAGTCAGCAAGGAAATGGTAGAGCTGGAAGCTGGGCTTGGCAGGTATGTTATCATGAACTGGAGATTCTGTTGAACCTGGGTTGTGTTGTATCATAGATGCATTTAGTTTTCTCATCTATTCATGCTATTTTTCTACTTTAGATGTTCTCTCATGTCTGAGGAGACATCTTAGTGGTTAAAGTGTTTGCCTTAGTATTCACATCTCCAGGACCCATATAAATATCACATAGGTATTGCAGTCTACCTGTAATTCCATCACTCAGAAATCAGAGGCAAGGGATCGCTGGAGGAAGCTATCTCTTTAGACTGGCCATAGGTTGAGCTGTGAGCTGAATTGAGAGATCTGTCCTCTATGAAAAAAGTAAAGAATGATGATAGAAAACTCCTGATGCCAACCTGACACATCCACATGTGCACATTGATACATGCCCACATTCTTCCCCCACATGCGCCCACACTCATGCAAGCAGGCATACAAACGTGAACATACAACAGACAAACACATATGCCTCTGTACGCACACACACACACACACACACCCCATATGTATACATATTATACATACACAAATGGATAAGAAAAAAGACCTGTTCTTTTCTGAATACAAAGAGAGAGGGAGTGAATCTGAGGGAGAGGGGAGGTTGGGTGTAGTTGGGAGGAGTGGAGAGAGGGCGGGGAAAATCGTTGTTTTGATGTATTGTATAAGAGAAGAATCTATTTTAAACTAAAAAAAGAAAGAAAAAGAAAAATTTCTCTTGTACTATGAAGATTATTTTAATGTATGATTCTATTTTTATAAAAAGAATGTATTGAACCAGCTTCTAAAAGAAAACATACTGGAATCAGAATCCTACTGAGATGTCATGTGAAATGACTGAATGTCATCTTGCTATTGTCCATAGAATAAGGCTGATCAAGGGTTCTGGTAAATTAAGCGTGTAACAGTGCCACATTCACTGTTGAAAGAATCAGGGTCCTGGCAGATGGAGACTCAGCACCCAGCCCCAAAAGGCTTCTCAAGTGAAGTGCCTGTGTCCTGAATGTTGGAACAACTCTCATGTGCACATTCACAAGCTCTTAATCTTTGATATAAGGAAATAGTAACCTTTGGGCTTAATTATTTCACGTAAACAGCCTGCTGGACAGTTAGATTGATGCTTTTGGAAACAGAAATATCAGTATATATTATAAAAATAATTTCCCATCAACAAAATGTGGACTTTATTTCCTTTCTCTGAGAGTCTTTTCCTGTTGTTCAATAAACTTTAGATCCTCAAGTACCTTTCAGAATAAGACATGAAAATTCAGTTTACAAGTTACATTTCTCTATTGCTTCAAAGTCAGTCAGCAATGAGTAAAATCATCATGTCATTAAAAATATTTCACTCTACTTATAATAAAATACAATTATTGTAGCATTTTAAAAGAATATATGTGAATTTTTATGACTATTTTATACTATTATTAGTTTTTAAGATTTATTGAATCTCTCTTCTAATATATATTTTATGTTTCTCCTCTCTTTATACATTACATATTTGAATTTCTCCCAAAATGAACACTGTTTGTTTATTGGAAAGTCTGAGTGGTTGCCTTTCTTATAGATGCAAAAATGCATTCTGAATTTACTGAGTGATTAAGTTTCATCCAGTGTATACCCATGGTTAGAAGAAAACCTGAGAATCCTATTGCAGAAATGATGGCTGCAGGAATATATATTTTTTCATTATGGAGATCCTCCTCACATCCTTCAACTTGTGAATATTTGGGGGAAGATGGAAAAATGTCATATATTGAAAAACCTTCAGTATGTGATGCTCTTTCCAGTTCAGCAGAAACTTGAATAGAGATATAGTCTTCTTGTTCCATTTCTTGAAGTGCCCAGAGCAATTTCCACTGCAAACAGAAATCCTTCATTTGAGGAACAGAAATAGAAAAGTAAGCCCAAACATGCACCCCAGACTTTGTAGGACTAAAATGAAAATGGGATAATAAAGACTGAAAGAAAGTTCATGTCTTCTACCACAAATATTGAGGAATCATGGCAATGAGCTAAAAAAGAGATAGACTTTGAATCACCGTATTTTAACCACTTCTGGGAAGTCACTACATAAACTTCAGATATGATAGGAAAGTGACCAAGGAAATTGCTAGAGGAAGGAGACTTCTTGGAATCTCAGCATTCCAAAACAAATGTTTCAAGTCAATTGTCTTCAAGTATTGAGTCTTCACTATTCAGAGCAGGTTGGCTTTGAACTTGTAATCCTCTCATCTTAACTTCTTGAGAGTCACAACCATAGGCATGTAACACCATGGAGATTAGATTTGGGTTAGTACCTATGTTGTATATGTGTGAAGGTGATGGAAATCCACTACAAACTATGCTTTGAAACAGTGAGACCTGACTTTATATTAAAGTAGAAGAAGGAAAATCTGTGGGTAAAGCTAGAATAAAGAATACTTTACTCTCTCCTGTCTCTGTCATATTAGCTAACAGAAATGAAGATGCATTTTCCTTCCTGGCTTAGAAGTTCAAGGCCCTCAGCTTTTTCATTCTTAATTTATAAAAACCATTCATGTTTATAAATGATTTATAAAAATTATAAGAATTTTTATAATTACAAAATTTATAAAAATCATTCATCTTAAAGTCTATAGCTGCATATTTTAGAGTCAGCTTGTAGAAAGTAGGACATAAGAATTTATATGTAGTATGCTTTTGAGCCATAATTAGACAATTCTTAGCATGTAGCTAGGTACAGCTAGTAGAGATTTGTACAGATAAAAGCTTGCTGCTTCATTATATAGGAACAAAGGGAACATCTCCAAGGTGCATTTAAACAGGGAAATCCAAATGGCATGTGGTGGTCAGAAACTAGGTTTTAGAGGTTAAGAATTAGTGAAAGGTATAGCAAAGACTGAATAAGGTCCCTCATCAAGATATTTAAAATTTATCTCAGTATTCTCTATATATTCCACATTAAAAGATGAAAGGCATGTCCCATATATGGTTAATTTAAAGATCAGAATAGTTTGACAACATAGTGTGTGAAATAAATGCAGTATGATGGTTACAAATGAGAAGGCTTATAGATGTCATTCAAGAGCAAGGTGACAGGCATGTTGTGTGTCTGCCTTTGAAGATCATGAAGGATCCCATAATCCAAGGACTGTAGATAGATCTTAGAGCTAGAAAAATCAAAGAAACCTGTTCTTCTGCATCTTCAGAGGGCATAGGATCTTAATTTTTAGCACCATGAAACTCATTTTGGAATTCTCATTTCTAGAATATAAACTATTAAGTATGTATAATTGTTACTAAGTACATTGTAGTAATTTCCGTAGAAGTGATAAAAATCACTTCTAAAGAGGGAGAATGGAAAATGTTACCCAGAGGGAGAAAGAATGATAACCCAGACTTTCATACTAAAATATACAGGATTCACAAAAGCATGTGGAAAATGTTTAACGCTGTGCTTTCACACTGTATTAAGTAAAGTTTGATGATAATTGTGTTAATGTTATGAAGGGTCTTGCAAATTATATGTTTAACAGAAAATAAAAACAGTAGTTTATGATTCCTGTAATGGCATGAAAAGATGGAGCTCAAAAGCAGAACTGTTTTAAAAGGAACTCCACTATCTCTTGTCACAGTTCTACTGTGGAAAGAGAACCGCCTCCAATATTTAAATGCCCCACCAACGCTCTTATCAGATGAAATGAAGAAAACACCATTCAAAACAGAGTCTACTGGATATCCTCCATCTTCTAATGTACATTGAACGTATTAATTCAGCCACTAAGGAACCAAGCACAATGCTGTGTTCAAGGTAGGAAGCAGAAAAGGCTAATACAATGTTCTGCTCAAGAAACACTAATTTAAAGAAAAAAGCAATAACATTCTTTGACATCCTGTTGAATAGACATATCAAGTGATAGTTTAGTGCAGTCACTGAAGAAGCTAGTTATGGATAGCTTCCACTGTAAAAGTTTCACAAAGGACCAAATGAAAATATCCATTTGGTAGGCAGTAGTGTGTGTGTGTGTGTGTGTGTGTGTGTGTGTGTGTGTGTATTGGGAATGCACAATGCATATATATGTGTGTGTGTGTTACACAAACATTTACATGTACATGCATATACATATATATATTTTTCTTTTTGAACGTAGAAATCAAATTATTCCCTTCAGTTACTTTACCTAAAAAAATCATTTCACTCTTGTCTTAGAAAACAACCAATTATAAACTTCAGTAATGTGCCCAGTTATATATAGTCGTGAAAATGAAAGAAAAACCACCAAAAATCTCTTTTCCTTATTTCCCACAGTATAAGACTCTCAATTAGTGATAAACCCACCATATGCTTGTATCCTTCATTTCAGCTTAACTCCTATTGTGTCAAATTTATACAAATAAATTTAATTTTAATTTTACAGACCATATGCTGAGTTAAACTTGGAATCTCCATGGAGTCCTCCAATAAGATAAATATTCAAATCGGTGAAGTGAATTTTCACAGTATAACCCCTACCTCTCCTCACTGCATATCCAGCCATTTATATCTATATCGGCATATAAAATCGACATCTTCATTCTGCCAATCACATTGCTCTAATTAGTATGAAAATTCTAATGTGAATCATACCTCTGCTAAAAGTCTCACTCTGTAAGTAAGTTCCTACAATATTTTATCAAAATTCTCTAGTATGGAAATTTGGAATATAAAGAAAGTATTAAAAACCACCTCCTGAAGACATAGAGTTTTTTATCCTCAATTTATAGATGATCTCTGTGAGTAAATAGAGCAAAAGAAGTAATTACTTTGAATGAATGAGCAGGCTGTTCTTTCAGAAACTGAAGTGGTGACCTCAGTTTGCTGACATCTTGCATGAAATTGATTTAAGAGATCTTTGGGTTTTGTTGTTGTTGTTGCTGCTGCTGTTTTATGAGGAAGATGACATAAAGAACTCAGGCACAGTGAAAGCTTTGATAGAGACCCAGAAGTGGACATAAAGTAAAAGCTACCTTTGGGGCTTACTCAACAATCTGTACTTATAAAGTCTGAGGCCTCTTTTGGATGAAAACAGTAAATTTCACTCACTATGAAATCTGTTGCAGTTTTGAAGAGAGCACAATTCTCGGAGTGTTTCTGCATAAGAAGTATCTGTATAAGTTATTTCTACATCAAGCCCAATCTTCAAGAAAGCTATTTTGCCACTTAAGGTTTATGGTACTGAAAGTTTCTGAAGAGAGATGGGCACTGTGAGAAGTATGGACAAGTTCCCAAGTGACAGTCACAGTACCTACCACTTCATGATCCTCTCCAGTAGACTCCTCTTATCAGTAAGAAAACTTCTCCACAGCTTCTTGTCACTGAAATCAGCAGTTTTTTGAGTCTGTGCCACTAAAATATAACATTCAAGTTGCCTATCCTGATTCTGGCTTTATAAACTCTGAAAATCAAGTAAGAAACAAATGAAAAGAACATGAGCATCAACTAGTTCATGGTAAAAAGATAATCTACATCCTCAGTTAGCTATTTGGATCTTTCTTCATCTTTATGTTTTTGGATATTGGTGTGATTTTTCCATTCATACATAAGGTAAGAGAATTGGTGATAGTATTTTTTTTTATTAGAACTAAATTTTCAGATGCTTTCAAAGGCTATTTCTCAATAGGATATTTTATAAACTGAATGTTTGAAGTTGAAAACGTGCTCAATAAGCTTAACTTTTCAGACATTGAAGTTCCATTGTAGAGACTATTATGGTCTAGTGATAGGAGAGCTAGCTGGGAACTGTCCACTCTGAGAGACTGACGATCAGGGTTAGGACTGAAACAGCTTTGTATAGCTGTTGTTTCCTGGATGTGCTGGGTACCATATGTCTCCAGCGTGGGCAAAGATAAACTTCAAAAATCAACATATTATTTCTACTGACTGTGCATCACTTTATTATGGTAAGGCTAAAAAACTGTAAATCAAAACCTCACATGTTGAAGAACATCTGCACATTGCATCCGATGCATGAAAATCAACATGGATCTGTAGGGGTCAGAGGGAAGAACTCTGTCCTCCTTGATCTACTTCCCTCTTCACCCAGATATTTTGCTCCTAGAAATTGTTATGGGGTTTCACCTAAGTTCTCATGGCTTTTAACTACTGCTTGAGCTCAGAGCTCAGAGCTGACTTAGGGGCTAGGACTGACAATAGCTTTGTATAGCTGCTAGTTCCTGAATGTGCTGGCTGTGTCCTTTTACTTAACCTGCCTACTTATGTGTAAAAGCCCTTTTCTTAAACACTACTTAATTACTGTTTGAGGGTTCCATCTGTTTCCTTGTGGTATTTAGCAGATGCAGCTGTTTAGATATTGTTGTAACAAAATGTGGATGAATGTGCGTGTATCTGTGTCTGTGCAAGAAGATAAATGTGTATGCACATTTTAAGTTGCTTGAGACGTGAATTCTTGTTCTCATGCTTGCGCAGAACGTATTTTGCTAACTGAGCCACCTGCTCAGTCCTAATCACCTTCTTCGTATCAGCAGTAGTAGATCTGGTATGCAGTAAGCAAATAGATGAGTGAAACTCAAGAATGAAGTGGAGTTGCCTGTTGGATATATGGCCAGGAACTAAAAAAAAAAGTTTAATTTTTAATACTGACAAAATGACTCCAAGGACAACTGTGACTATGGAAAGACTCGACACCCAAAGATACATGTAGCTAGAAGTTTTTCTGTGTCCTGTCCAGCCGTGTGGTCCCTCAGCTGCTTATGAAATAATCACTCAGAAGCTTATATTAATTATAACTGCTTGGCCATTAGCTCAGGCTTATTATTAACTAGCTCTTACACTTAAATTAACCCATAATTCTTATTTATGTTTAGCCACGTGGCTTGGTACCTTTTCTCAGTTCTGCCTTCACATCTTGCTTCCTCTGGGTCTGGCTGGCAACTCCTGACTCAGCCTTTCTCTTCCCAGAATTCTTCTTGTCTGCTTATCCCACCTATAGTATACTTCCTGCCTGGCTACTGGCCAATCAGCATTTTATTTATTGACCAATCAGAACAACACACATTTACAGCATACAAGAGACATTCCCCCATGAGATATGTGTGTCTCATGTTGAGAGGTTTCAGTATGTTAGTGCAATGAATATGGATAAATAGGTCTCCTTCTTGTATGGACACTATAAAATAAAAGTCATCTTCATTTTTCAGTTGTATTGTTCAATTTCTCAGAGTTGGATGATGAGAAATTCCTGTTTGATGAAAATACCATATTTTTCCTCCTTTCAGTGCTGGGGTGCAAATCCATCGTATCACCTTTCCTGTATTAGGGATGTCTTTATTTACTCTTCACTATTTACTTGAGCCTAGCAGCTTTGAAAATTCATGAGCCTTTGGTCAAGTATACACAATGAAAAAAAAAACAAATTTACAATAAGTGAAGGCACACAGAGCACATGAACTTTCATGAAGCCTCAGCTGCATGTTGAATTTGGATCAACTCTGTTTTTGTTAAAGTTTATAACTATTTACAAGCTTCTTTAGATGCAAAGACAAGAAGCATGCATTCTGTACTTATTATTAAATTTCTGCACCTGTATCTTTGAGGTGAACTTAACAGTTTTATTTCAGAGGGACACGACCTACAAAGAAGAGCATGATATTTGTCGACCTTCTAGCCTAGCAATTGGTTGGCTCCAACTTAAGGCTTGGTCATATAGAGATTTTTTTTTCACCAGAGTCCTCCCACTCTTACATTGTTCATATATTTTTCTTTCAAGCTCAGTTGCAGCTTTGAGTAAAAGACTGATGCCATTTGAGGCAGAACTACTTTCTTGGAATACTTTTGTTTGAATACTTGAAACAAAAAAGTTTCCATACAGATCACATTGAAATAATTTTTTCTGCTTAAAGTTTAATGTGACTGGCAAATTCATTCTAAGTAGCAGTAAAATAGGAAATGAATCCTTATTACCTACTTACACATTGTCTTCATATTATTGTGCTGCATTTGATTTCTTTTGAACTTATTTTCATTTTTGAAATTAAAATACAATTACATAATTTTCTCTTTTTTTTCCTATATCAAAGCCCTCTCATGTACCCGCCCCTCATATTCTTGGTTTCCTTTTTGGTTATTGTATGCGAGCATGTATGTATGTATATATGTATGTATGTATATTATGTCAGAGCTGACTGCTGATATGGAATAATTCCCTGTTGTGGGAGACTTCCTTAAGAAGAAATATTCTCTTCTGCTCTCCATTCTCATTCTTTTATTTCCTATAGTTCTTATTTAGGATTGGGACTCCATGAGACATCTCCTTCTGTGTTAGCACGTCTGTCGGTACCATTCTTGCTCTGGCCTGTTTAGGCAACCATATTCTTGAGACTTCATAGGTGTAACCTCCCCGATATTTCTAGCAGATATAATCTCACAGCAGACATCATGTTTCTCTGTCTCTTACAATCTTTCAGCCACCTATGACATGATGCTTCATAAGTTTTGGTGGAGAATGTGTGTTGTACATGTTTCAGTTGAGGCTGAGTACCACATAATAAATATATATATATATATATATATATATATATATATATATAATTATATTCCTGGACAGTCTAACATAATGTGTGCATATTAAGTAATTTACAGTTTATATAAATAACATCCTCTCCTGTGATTTCATAAGTAAATTTTATTTAGATTTTTAAATAATGCTTGTCACAATTAGATTAGCATCTCATAATTCTGTTAAATTCTTTGGCTCATTCTTATTATTCAAAAGCTAGCACTTTATCAGGTCCTGTGGGTTTATTGTGCTACCCCTGGATGCATGGTATATGTTGTCAGAATTTGCCAAGTTCCTTGCTTAAGTCCACATTCAGCTGCTGGTGATGAACGCATCGGAGGTGGCAACAGAAGCCATCACTATAGCCTCCTTTTTCCTTAGCTTTTCTCAAGGTTTATTTAGGTATGAAACAAAGCTACTGTAACAGAAACATGTTGTTTATAGTAAAATATCTTTCCTACTACTGCCTTCACAATCTCTAGTAACCCAGAGACAACTCAACTTTTTCAGTTTTAGAGTGCTGGATATTGAAAATTGGAAATGGATCTGCCTGGAATAAGCTAAAATTGTTGTCAGCATTATGTTCATTTCATTTGGATGTTTGCCTTTTCCTGTAATTGTGCCTTTCACCTTTGAATGTTCAGAAGAAAAAAAAAACCTGCGTCACTGTGGTGATACTTTATTTTTGATCTAACAAATAAAGCTTGCTTGAAGATCTAGTGTGGAGCTAAGCCACTACTCAGCCATAGAAGCCAGGCAGTGGTGGCACACACCTTTGATCCCAGCACTGGGGATCCCATGCCTTTAATCTCAGCACTAGGGAGTTGGAGACGGGAAGTGATAAGGCTGGGCAGAGAGAGGAATATAAGGCAGGAGGAGACAAGAGCTCAGGTCCCTTTCAGGCTGAGGATTTGGTAAAGGTAAGAAGTCTTTCTTGGCTGGCTCTCTTATTGATCTTTCAGCATTTACCCTGCTATCTGGCTCCAGGTTTTTATTACTAAGATCAATTAGGATTCATGCTACACATCTCTTTATGCTTCTTTCCCTAGTTCATTTTTCCTGAGACCCAAATGTTTGCTTAAATTTCCCTGTCTTAAAGGGAACTGTGATGATGTTGAGGTCACATAAATGATCACAGGACAATATTTACTCAAGAAATGCAACGTGAATATACTGACAAATTCAGTTTTTTTGTGTGTTAGATAACATGTGTGTAAGCTTGTGGTAATAAGAAACTTTTCAAAATTACTTCTTTTATGTTTTGGGGATTATAATTACATTCCCCTTCCTATCCTTCTTCCAAACCCTCCCATATATCCTTCATTTTTATTATATATCTGTATATATATATATATATATATATATATACACATATATATGTATGTATATTTCTAAAAGAAACATGCTCAGTCTATATAATGTTACTTGTATGCACAATACAACTCTTATACCTAGAGCCCAAGGATATAAGAGGAGAAGAGGGGACAGAAAGATTATAAGAGTCAGAAGTTAAAGTGGTTTGCTGTAAGATTTTGTCTTCTAGGAATGTCAGAAGCAACACATAAATTCTCACCAAAATGACAACCTAAACATGAGCTGAACCAAGATAACAATAGATAGGCATCCTCAACTATACACAAAGAACTTCAGGAAGCTAGCAACTAAGAAATGCTGAGAGTGTGAGAAATAGTACTCTATAGAGTTATTTGAATGGTCATCCTGCCTACTTCACAAGAGATTTCTTCCATCTTCAAATATCACAATCATGTCTTATATTTTACTCTAGGCAAGAAGATGACTTTCTCCTAATTCCTAATGACGTGTGTATAAATTGAACAATGAGTAATTAGTAGATATGAAGAATTAAAAAGCAGTCCAAAAATAATATATACTCATCCTTCTCAGTTTAAGAAGTAGAATGCCCTTGACTCTGATGTAATGGTACAGACTAGCCCTTGTTTAACTGTTCTTATGTTTACTCATTTTCAACACCTTATTCACTTGCTCTCATGACCTATATGGGAATGTGCTTGCTCTGATGTTAATAATAAGGGTTTCTTAGAGAAATTCTTAAGTATTTGAGTGGACTAATGACGCTGTGATGTGGTTTAATATCCTTGACAGTATTTGATGGGTAAAACTCCATATGAAATGTATTGAACATGCATTTATCCTGGGATTATAATTTGTTTTTCTATTTTATATGATAATGCCAAAAAGTATTTTGCATATTGAGCCAATTAGTAAATGTTTTCCCCTGTGAAATAACTATTTACAGACCGTTTCTGTGTTATTTAAAGAATTTACCAATTGTGATACATGCGTTTTGTCAGTTTCAACTATTATAAACACATGTCCCATTTTCAAAGCCTGGTCCTTCATTGTCTTCCCTAGTTTTAAAAAAAATAATAAAGTTATTTTCTCTTATGTTGTTTTCCTTTGAAGATTCAATGTTTTGATTATCACTCAAACCTTACAAAACAGAATATACTTAACAAAATATCTCTCTAAACATATCAATCAAGAAAACATTGGTTGCCAGTATTTTGTGCGACTTATTTATGGGAGATAAGAAAAAGATAATTTGCAATGGAAAGAGAGTTTAGATATTTTCTATTTGTATTTTCATGGTATAGGACATAGAATGGTATGTTGTAAAATTTTTGGTTCATGTAGTCTTTGTGACAGTTTCTCCATAATCTGCCAATGGTGTTAACTGTAAATAGATTGCAAGGGTCCACATTGATCAAACTCAAAATGTTTGCATAGTGGATCAAATTCATAATGCTATAGTCAGAATGATAAGTAAAAAGAGAAAATCAAAATAAAGATTGGACATTTTTTCCTAAGAAGTTCAGTACTCCAAGGGAGATCAAATGGGATAGGCTTGATGTAAAAGAATAAATGAAATATCCAAAAGAATTTTTCAAAAGTAAAAGTAGAGATAATATAGGAAAAGATGAAAGAGTCTCAACTTCAATGAAATTCCCAAGAAAGCATTCATAATATCCAGTGTTTTTGAATAAAGGTTAAACTCAGGAATAATAAGATACTTACTATCTCTGTGAATGACATAAATTATACCACAGAATACTTTTAACAACATTATGTCAGAAATCAGAATGAGCCCGTATTTCTGGGAAGAAGGAGAAAGGGTTTTCATTTGAGAGTGAGCCAGGAGGTAAACAGCCTGTAGTTGAAGAAAAAAAATTGTTTAATAAATATTATGGAAAATGCGAAAAAAATCTTATTAGAGCAGAGAACCATTGATGCTCACGGTAAATAGCCCCACTGGGACTGCAGACCATTACTTTGTGGACACCATTATCTGAAAGTATTATCATTTACTCCAGTCAGGGTCATTTGCCCAAAAATTGGAACAAAAAGAAAGCAAGTAGAACTGGCTTTGCTATCTACAGATTTGTAGCAGAATTCAAAATAATGGAAGGAATGATGAAAAGATCCACACAAACCTGAAGAAATTGGTAAGGCTTGTAAGCACATAAACATGAAAACAAAACATGGACTCATTTCTAGGATGGCCCAGAAGATTAGGAACAATACAAATACATTTCTTAATATCAATTTGATTATCCTTGCCTTTGTTTTGTTTGTTTTGTTTATTTTGTTTGAGAAGTCTTTCTGATAGAAGATTAAATCAACCACATTTAGGGAAAGAATTAAGAGACACTTTCTAGGTTTCATTTCTAACTCTTTAATCTTTTAGGAATTTTCATCCAATATTTTCGAGATCATATAACCAAAAATATATAACAAAAGACAATGTAATATTAGAAAATAATTTTCTTCTTTGATTTACAACTCTTTTTATAGTATTTTTATTTGATAATTAACTTAATTTTACATATCAGCCACAGATTCCCCAGTCCTCCCTCATCCCACCCCCCAGCTATCCCCCCAATCCACCCCCCACTTCCACCTCCTCCAAGGCAACATCTCCCCTGGGGAGTCAGCCCAGCCTGGCAGACTCAGCCAAGGCAGGTCCACTCTCCTCCTCCCTACACCAAGGCTGAGCAAAGTGTCTCAGCATACAACTCTTATAAATAAGATTACTTTGAGTTTTCATATTTTTGAGATCAAATATATGTTTCATAGTTTAGCCATTTATTCATTTTCAATGTATGTGCTTGCTTTTCTCTACACCTCTTTGCTTTGAGAATTTTATCTTGTTAAGGTGATGTTTACACATTCATTTAAAGAAACAAGTTTTTAGACCAACAGTTGTGGAGACTGTATGGGACTGGACTAGGCTCTCTGCGTAAGCGAAGCAATTGTGTAGCTTGGTCTATTTAATGGGCCCCTGGCAGAGGGAATAGGATCTATCCCTGGTGCATGAACTAGCATTTTGGAGTCCACTACCTATGATGGGATACCTTGCACAGCCTTGATGCATGGGGAGGGGCTTGGACCTGCCTCAACTGAGTGTAACAGGCTTTGCTGACTCTGCATGGGAGGCCTTACCTTTTTGGAGGAGGGGATGGGGGTTGGATTTTGGGAAAGTTTGGGGAGAGGGAGAGTAGGCATGAGAAGGGGATCTACGGTTAGTATGTAAAATAAATAAAAAAAATCTTAATTAAAAAAAGAAACAAGTCAATTTTGGAAGAGTCACATAGATAAGTTGGTTTGAACATATCATGGTGTTTGTGATGAGAAGGTACAACTCCTTTCATTGCTAGGAAATGATATGAGAACAGAGTGAACAGAGGGTTCTCCCAAAACTACCCTTAAGAGTTCTTGTGCGGATGCTCATAAGTTGTCGATAGTATGGTGTTCTTACACTTATATGTCAGATACTTTCAAATTGTTATCCAATACAATTTTTGCTGAATTAAAATAAAATCAATGATCACACTTTTTGCTATTTTTTCCAGATTCTAGGCTATAAATTTAAACAAAACGCTTAATGAAAATTGTTTAATTTCTCTGGGGTGGAAAATTGTCTTCTTATTTCTATTTTATATCTCCATCCTTCCTACAGATTGGGAAACATTCACTACATTTATCCAGAGACTCTCAGCATATTAGGCACAGAAGGTTATCTTTAAAATCCCCTCTAAGTCTCCTAAATTAATGTTCTGTGTAGTGAACACCTGCCAGCTTTGATACAGTTAGGGGATTAGGCATTTTGAATGATATTTGACTCTGAAGGTTGTTTGCGTGCTGTTACCAAATCTGGCTGCATCCCAGCTCTGGCCTCTTTCAATTCATAAAGGACTTTCTGTGAACCTAGTAAATACTTTCATGTAATTTTATAATTATCATACCTAGAAACTGCCTTTACTAGCTCTTGGCACTTTCTTACTAATAAAACTGTTCTCCCTGTAATTTACTTTAATCAATTCAGTGCTAATCACAAAATTTCCTTGGAGGTGGGCTTGGCAACATGGAGGAATCTTTATTATACTTTTTGTCTTTGATAAGCCCTGAGTTAATAAGCAAAAAAGTGTATTTAATTTGGGGGTATTGAATTAGATGTTATAATAGGCAAAATTAATTCTACATCCATATGTTGTAGCAGGTTATGACCAGATTATTAAATGACAACCTAAATTGATTTCACAATGTAAGAAAAATATTGCAATGTATCATGTTAATAAACTTAGTGTATCTTTTAAAATAAATTTAATGATTTAGAAAAGAAATAGTCACTGAGCATAAATGAGAGTAATGTTTATATACTTTGTATATCTTTCCTGAAAAACACCCCCCCACAATCCCTGAATGAGGCTGGTTCATTCCGCTATATTTTGTAAACTAAATAAAACATATTTTTTCTGTACTAATTGTCACATGACACTTGTTTGTCACTTGTTTGTAATACATATTTTTTTCTCCAATTTTTGAGACAAGTTTAGCTCAAATAATCCATATATCTTAGTTTCAAGGTGTCTCTGATAAAGGTCTGGCTTCATTTTTAGTATTCCATACTGTTCATCTGTAGGCAAGTACTTCCAGAATTAATCTGCATACTCAATCAATACTGAGAAACATTTAGATGAGGGAGCATTCTTAGGATAGAGACCTATTTAGGTACATGAAAAGGTGCTGAAATTAAACTTATGTTCTTACAAATGGGGACATTTATATATGTCCTGGCCTCCTTTAT
This sequence comes from Peromyscus eremicus, assembly GCF_949786415.1. Lineage (NCBI taxonomy): Eukaryota > Metazoa > Chordata > Mammalia > Rodentia > Cricetidae > Peromyscus > Peromyscus eremicus. Next base: position 40,548,681 of record NC_081425.1, on the reverse strand, counting down.
AGAAGCAGATGGTAACCTCAGAAAGAAGGTGTTGATTGCTTCCCTCATATTTTCGTTTAAATTGGTTGAATACATCCCTGTAAACTTCCTTTGGCCAAGTTCCCATTACCTTCAACTGATAGCAACAAGTTTTCCAGTGTAATATTTTCAAATATGTAAATTGTGCCCACTTTCACTAAAGAGGTACTTGCCATTAGAATTACTGAGTACAGAGCAGAAAAAAATAAATAATTGAAGTATGATAAAACAATAATGTATTTACTTCAAGTAAGATATTTATAAATGTTTGGAAGAAAGATGCAAATGATCAACGATGCCATATTCCATGACCTGAGTGCTTGGGGGAATGAAATAATTATTTGAGAACACATAGAGGTATCATGCATCCCAGGTTGCGAGGGGCATCAGAAGATTAATGAAGACATGATGTTTTGGTGGAATTCCATATTAGATACCAGATAAGTCACATGCTGATAAACATGAAAGGATAAACCTAGAAAGATTAAAAAAAAAACATTAAAGCAATAGGGAGTTATAGTTAGTTGGACTTTTTGTTGAGATATATTACAATTCACTAAATCAATAAGGAGTGTTTAAATGTATTTAATTTAATCTTGAGTGCATTTAAATTATGATAATTATAAACTTAAAACTCCATGATGTTGTAACGGAAGTACAAAGAATAGTGAAACTGAATTACTAACATAGATTTCATTTTAAGCAAATATTTTGCCTGTTTATTTGGTTTTGTGACAAAATTTTTCTATGTAGCAGAGACTGATCTTAAACTCTCTGCCATACTTTCTCTGCTTCAGATTTGCTGGGATTATAAGCATAAGGCACCATGCCCAATATTATTACTCTGAAATCATATTAATTCCCCAGTTCAGTAAGACATAATATATACATTGTGTTCATACTGTCACACTCAATGTATCTTTGATCTTTATCACTCCTGTCTGAAAATGCTTATATATTTCTAAAAGCATAGATTATACCTTGGCTTAATTGAAGTTTTTTTCATATTAAATTATGTATATGCATGTCTTCAGTAGGCAAGTACTCATGAGTGCATGTTTCCTCTAAGATCAGAAGAAAATGATCAATCCTCTGGATATGGAGCTACAGAAGGTTCTGATGTATAACAGGAAGCTGGAATCTGAACTCAGATCCCCTACAGGAGCAGCAAATATTCCTAATCCCCAAGTTTTCTCTATATCATTTATATTGAAGTCTAGATGTTAAATCATTCATTATCCTTTAATTCTCACAGAGGAGAGCTTACTTGGGTCCTGTATTTTTTCTCTCATTTAATAAAAGCTTAAAAAATTTGTTATCATGTTGCTGATACATGTCTATGAATTTGGTAAATGAAACTATAGAGTACAACATTTTGAAAAAAATCTCACTGCCTTATAAGACAGCTTCCACCATGATATGTGAAGTGAGAGATCCAAAATGTAGAAGGGGCTTAAAAATCTCTTCATGTGATAGTATCAAAAAGAGTTTGTTAGTATGATGGGATTGGAAAACATTCTCTAAATGAGCTTGATTTTCCATCCTTATTTAAGAAACCCACACATAGGGAGTCACCGGTTCTGGCTCACAGGTACATTGTGAAGCTATGTTCAAATGGGTGAAAACTCGGGGAGCAAATAGTAGAAATGACAATTTGGAGTAAATATTTAAAGGTCACAGTCTAACATTTACTTTTGGATTATGGCAAGTAGGACAACATTGGAAACCTGTGAAGAGAGAGGCACTGTGAATAGTCAATTTAGGAATATGCACACAAGGCAGTGAGCAAAGAGAAAGTGAAAATTTTACCAACTTATAAGACAGATAGGAAACTCAGGCAGGTACAGATGAAAGCCTACCAATAAAGAACTGCAAAGTGTCACAGAAGACACACAAGAAGAGCTTCAGATAAATTTTAATCTCAGGAATGTTTGAGTTTGAATCACAGAATTTTTCTTTTATACACTCTGTGGCCACTGACAGATGCCATAGTGTTAGTAGTGTTAATAATAGAAGCATGTTTCATTTCTTTATTTTTGGAGACAGAGTCTCACATTGTTGCCCAGGTTTGTGTCAAATTCATGGTTATGTATCCACTTTAGCCTCCTTACTGACTGATATGCCAAGTCAATCTTATACCAAACCTATTTTCTATTACGCAGGCAATACTTTCCCTAGAAAATATTACATATTGTTTGACTAATATAAAATTATGTATGCTCAAAATTTGGAGAATGTTGTTATTATTACTTACCTTAAACATGTTATCAATAGTATTAATGCTATCAGTTAAACCATGGTAAGAACTGTGGAAAGTGATGAAGTTTTTGCATTGATTTGCACAGAAAAGCTGCCTTTGTAGATTCAATACAAACCAAACATTTAATCCAGTGGTTCTCAAAATGTGGGGTGAGACCCCTTTGCAAAACTTTATCTCCAAAATTGTTTATATTATTAATTCATACATTAAATTATGATTAATAGAAGTTGCAAAATTACAGTTATTAAGTAGCAAGGAAAGAAATTTTATGGTTGGTGATCATCACAACAAGAGGAGCCATATAAAAGTGTCAGAGCATTAGGAAAGTGCAGGACCACTGGATTGGAGAGATGAAACTTTGTGCAGATGGCTACAAACAAAGGAGGGAATCCTTGGTGATTTGACATCAAAGGCATTTCCCAGAAAATCCTTCAACATTTATGCATGCCTCCAACTTATGCTTTGGACAAACATTGTTTGTTTACTGTTCCTACCTCAACTCTGGTATTGGTTTCTCTTACACAATCAACTATAAAATATTTAAACTGTATATTTACGTCAAAATTAAGCAGAAAATACAAACTGTCCTTATATTGTCTTCTTACTATGTCCCCTCAATTTCTCCTATTACTATTTCTTAATAAATATTTTTATTGCTTGAAATTTTCATACAGTGTATTTGATAATATTCACTCCCACTCCTCTCAGGTTCACCCCTATTTTCCCCCAATTTCCTGTCCTCTTCTGACAACTCCAATCATTGCTTTCCATATACCTCAGGGTATGGGACCATTCATTGGACCTTGGTCAATCTACAAGGAGCTACGTCTTTGAAGAAAACAGATTCTGTCCAGAAGATACCTATCAGCGGATCTCACTTTCTCAGTTAGGGGTGGGACTATGGACCCCAGTCTACTCCATACTGGAAAGTTAACTGCATTAATCTTGTGCAGGCAACCACGGCTACTGCGAGTTCATAGGCGCAGCAGCCTTGTCACATCCAGGAGACACTGCTGTGGTCCAGTCCTCCATTCACTCTGGGTCTTACAGTTTTTCTGCGGTTGAGTGTGATACGGACATTTTACATGTGTCTGAGTTTTCCACAGTCATTTGTTCTCTGAATTTTGACCAGTTGTGACTTTCTTTGTTAATTACTACCCACTGCACAAATTCACTTCTCTGATGAGGCGTGAGAGCTGTACTACTCTCCAGGTAGAAAGATACAAATTGCATTGACAGTTTGACACTATGTTCACTAACAAAATACCAGTGGTATCTTACCTCAGGTGCCCATGACCTCTCCAACTATAAGTTGATAGCTAGATTTAGAGTACAGGCATGTATTTCTTTCTGTGGAGTAGTTTTTAAATCCAGTCAAAATATGATCTATTACCTTCAAAACATTAGAGTCATTTATTACTTATTTTGCCCACCTGGTCATTAGTGGAGTTCACAGAGTTAAGAATTAGGTAAGACTGTTAATGCATTCTCTTCCCTGGCAGCCTCTATGCTAGTCTTATGAGAGTTAGGAAGAAAACCTCTTGGTCAGTACTATTCTTTGACCAATGTGTATGGTGTCTTCAGGAGTGGGATCTTACCATCAAATTAGCAATGGAAATAGTCTGTGTTGTGTTGGGGGGGACTCCAGGATACTTCTGACCATCAACTAGTAGAGAGGTATACCACATCTAGTATTGTGCTTTTTGTTTGGCAACCTATGGTTTTGGATATTAGCAAAATGCCTTGAGTAAGGAGGCCTGACTAAACTCTTACATAAATATGTATGTATGTATGTATGTACATATATGAAGCTCATAAAATAAATTTCTACATGCCTTTTCTAAATATCCTTATAGTTACCCCTCCTCGAAATGCCCTCTTCTCCTACTCTGTGCTATGCACATTGATCCTAGTCTTCACTTACACCTCTCTTCCCAATATTCACAGCTCTGCCTTTCATCACCTGTGCTCCACTATCCCCCCTTTTCTTTGATATCACTCCTTCCTATCACTGCTGATGGTCTCTTTCTTGTTTACCACGAACTCCGCATGGTCTCATTTACATGTAGAACGTGTGTATATTTGTGTGTATTTGTGTGTGTTTAGAGTACGTGTATAAAAAAATGAAAACAGATAAAATAAAAACCGTTTACATGATATTTTGTAAATTGTTTGAGAATATCGTACAATGAATTTTAGGCACATTCACCTCTCCCCCAAAAGCTCTCATAGCCACACTCCCTCTCATTAGTTTCTAGTGAACTTTGGAATTTTTTCTCCTTTCTTTTCTTTCCTTATGAGTCTAGTTTCTGTTGTTCACCTGCTGTTGGGAGGATAGCCTGCTTTGACACGTAGTTGACTTACTAGAGGCCATATCATTGAAGAAAATTGGCTCTCCCCTCCTAGAAGTTATCAAATGTCAATAACTCCTCAGCTAGTCTAGGAGTTTCCTTCCTACCTTCCTCACTCTATGCTGGAATTTTATCTGACTAAAGTGTGTACAGATGTTATGTATTTTGTCACAATCACTATGAGTTCCTATGTGTAACTTCCCTGTTCTGTCTAGAAACATCTTTTACTTGATGTTGTTTACTAGCTGGGAATTTTAAGATCTTTATCCCTCATCTTCTGTGTTGCTCAAATAACTTAATATAGATCTACCATATGACCCGTCTATTTCACTGTTGGGCATACGTACATGATTATTAATATAGATCTACCATGTGACCCATCTATTTCACTGTTGGGCATACACACGTGATTATTATTGTTATACTCACAAATTGATGTTCTAGGAAATGGAAATAGCCAAGATGCCCATCAAATGATTACTGGATGATGAAAATATGATGCATTTACACTGTAGAATACTGTTTAGCTGTTTAGAAAAATGTAATTATGAAATTTGGAGGTAAATGCTTAACCATTCTAAGTAAGGTAACTCATACTAGAAAGACCAAAATTTCGTGTTTTCTTTTATTTTTGTATGTTAGTTTTAAATCTTAAGATTCATGTAATCCATTTGAAATACCTTCAGAAGTAAAAACAATTGTAAGAGGTGACAGAGAGAAGGTTTTTAAATGAGGAAATATAGAGCACAATGGTATAAAATATTAAAGGGGAATAATGGAATATGAATGGTTAAATTGGTATGGGGAGTTAGGAGAGCAGAGTAAGGGAGAACAAGAGGGATAATTAACATTAAAGCCCATATGAAAAGCACATATAGACAGCCACTACTTCAGATTTAGTATGAGTATCCTACAGTGAGCAGAATATGTTAAAATAAATGTAATAGATGTATGCTACTGTGCCAAAAATTACTCCAGCTATAAATCTCATGTTAACAATTTGAAGTCATAGTATCAGGAATCAGCTACTTCTTTTAGAGTTCCTGGCTAAAGGATCATATAGACCTCCAAGCATCACAGACTTGCCAATACTCTTGGTTATCCTCTAGAACTTGATGGTTAGACCTTATTGCTGAAGAGATTACATCCTTCAGTCACGAAACAGATAGAACTAGCATTGGTACTAATCTTGAAGGCTAATCCCATGCCCAGCTGACTGTTATGGTACTGAAAGGTGCTATATATGGCACCAAAGGGAGAAAAATGTGATTCTAAATCTCAGCCAATGTTGGAACCTGGCAGCCTAGTTTCAGGTCCTCATATAATTACGTGTCCAACAGGTTTCCTTGAGCATGATTCTCCATTGGCAAGGACCAGTAAACCATGGGACTGTGTAGGAATTTGAAAAAAATCATGTAGCTAGCAGACTCGTTCCTCTCTCATTATATTTTTGATTCTTTGGGCATTTTTTAGTTTTACTTTGTCCGTCACACAATGCAACAGCTATAATTTCCCCTGGAAATTCTGTTCTTTCTCAAATATTTTCCCCTCAGATTCAGCAGGGGGCTAATGCTTCTCAAATCTCTCATATGAAATTACTAACTATAACTCCTAATCCTGGGAACTTTTCTGAATCAATAGTGATGGTTAGTTTAAACACTGACCATGTCTCATGGTTCTGGAAAGGAGAATAAGGCATACATACACAGGATAGAGAAAAAGACTCAAGAAGTAACATACTGCCAACTGTTGAGAGTAAGTTCTCTGGACACCAAGCATATAGAATCAATGATAGGATTTAGTATGATACAATGGGAAAAATGCAATGTAAACAATGGGAGGGAGAGATCCATCTTTACCATCACAGGAGTTCATATTGGTGGAAAAAGTATGGTATAGTGAGATGGGAAAAGAATACCTTATCAAAGTCTGCCTTTTATAGAAAGATTGAGACATGGGATCCTCTTGTAGAAAAGGGAACTGTATCAAAGCATATCTTGCAGACATGAAAGAATTATTTGAATTTGAATATTGTTGTCCTTAAACATTGTGCCCATGTCTATTACTTTTTAACTTTGTAACCTCAAATAGCTTTGAATATTGTTGTCCTTAAAGCATTGTGCCCATATCTATTACTTTTTAACTTTGTAACCTCAAATAGCTGCCAGCTGACGTAAGTGCTGCAAGAGCAGGATGTGTCTGGCTTGATATTTAGTTAAGCCTGCAGAAATGCTGAACTCTGTGTCTCAAATAAGGTTATGTAGGGGGTGGGAAGGTGCATTAGGGGAAGCAAACTGGAGCAATGAGGGCTTTTAAATGATTATCATGTATTTCTTAAAATGCGATATATTCCTTAAAAGACAAAAATAGGACCCAATAATTAAGCTGTTCATGTAAACCTAGTAGGAAAAAAAAAAACTCTGTTAAAGTATAAATAAAGATGGTGCCAACTATTTGGGGCCACCTGAGTTCAGTTCACATCGTGGTCAAAATTTTTCCTTGTGCCCACACTCTTTCCTATCTCAGGACCTGAACCTGAGCTGCAGCTGGACCTGGCAACCCAGGTGTGAATTCTGTAAGCCATACAATCATCATTTTAAAATTAAATTAATCCTCATGTCCTTAATTTTCTTTTCACAATTATCTGAGTCACTACTGAATCCCTATGACAGTGCTGCTGCTCTTTTGATGATGCGAATTTAGAAATCCATTGTGTCCTATTTCCTTAGGTCAGTCATTTCACTTTAAATTTAGTCATTTAATAAATAGTAATGATAACAATCAAATTTTTTTAGGAAATGAAAGGTTTGAGAAGAATAATGGGATTAAAATACTAGGAAAGTTATAGTGAAATGTTCACAAGAATCATTTGGAACTAAAGCAGTGTGGAGAAAGCAGAAAGGAAAGTGGCATGGTCAGAAAATTAAAATGGAAAGTTTGTAGAATCTAGACCTTGGGAGATGAAGACCTTTACAGGGAGAGGAGAGGCCATTTTGTAGGGTAGGAATCGAAAAGTGGCATGATGTTGCCAGTCTTCACAAATATCCATCCATTTTTTGTCATAAACCACTGGCCATCCTTGCAAGATGCCGTGTCTACCATTCTGCTTTCTCAACAGACCCTTGCGTTCCTCATCTGCACTCTCCCATGGTTTCAGTCCTATTAGTAGTGTTAGTCATGGTGCATATCAACAGTAATGACAAAAGTCTCTGTCCTTCATAAGTTCTAGTAATCTTGGTCTCTTGATCTCTATGTAAAATATTGAATATTTCATAAGTTTCCTTCCCCCAAGAGCCCTCCATTTCTAATGTATTGTCCTTGTCTACCTCAAAAGCCCCCAGTTTTCTGTATTACATTTTTGAAAATGATGTTTTATAGAGCAAAAATCTTTAGCATAGATTTTCGTTTTAATACTGCCACATAACACTTTCTCTTCTGGATGATCACATCTCATTATGTTCTTAATTAGACTCCTCAAATCCTCAAGTCTCCACAAATCTTACTCTTACTTGCAAGTCCATCCTCTGAGGTTATAACAGAACAGCCAAGATTGAATAAATTACAATGAAAAGAAGTTTACGTTGATCCCTACAATTCTGGAGGCTAGAAAGTCCAAGAGCTGAATGCTGTCATCAATTTTCTCTGATGGTGGGATACAGAAATTCAGATAGTTGGTCATAAGCAGAAGAGAGAAAGGGGACAGAAATCTTGTAGTTACCAACAAATTCCTTTATTAAAATTCATGATGACTCTGTGATTCGAATATTACTGATAGCATCTACCTTATAAATTTCCATACTGCAAACTCAAGCTTCACCTTGAGTTTGGTTGGGGACAAACCATAATACAATCAGAAGTCTTCCTTGACTATTAAAAAAAGTATTGCTTCTCTTATGGTGTTTTCATGATAATAAGAATTCATTTCATCCTTTCTTAGCCTGATGTAGCCATAAAGGATCCATAAATGACTCGCCTATTCCATCTAACATAGTGACTTTGATAAAATAGGGCATAAATGGCCATATCAAAAGTTTGTTTTAATATGACCACTCTTATTCTTTGACATTTATTATTCGATTTTACTATTCAATGGTAAGATAGGTTTATCTTTGTGCATATCTCCCACATCCATGCATTAAACATGGATTTCTGTAACTTTCCTAGGCTTCAAAAATTTATGGGATTGTGGTCTATTAACCCTTCAGGTTGTAGTAAAGTGTCACTAGGGCTAAAAGATTTAAATTATCCCTGGAGCTTGATTCTGAAGGGAATTTTTTTCCATTTCCAAATGTTTCTGAAACACCTTGTACACTGGCTAATGAGAGAAATAGTGAGGCCAAGCAGGCCATTCTCCAGTGACTCTCTACAAATCTGAGATGCCACAATTGGGGTCACAGAACTTCATCTCTGCTATCATAGTTTTTATTGCCCTGGTGTGTTTTGATGCACTCCAAAGGGAACTGTCATCTTATCTCCCTTATTCCACATTTCAGAAAAGAGGCTTGCAGAGGAGGCTAAAGGAAGTAAGGTAAGAAGCATTTCCACTTTACCCGGTCTCAGGATATTGCCTGAATAGGAAGATATAATGTCGTTATTATTAAATTATTCAATTACAGAGACAGAGGTAAGCTGAAAAATTATGTCAATAATTATGTCAGTAAGTGAATTTAGTTTATTTTGTAGCTTCACTTAAATTAATACTCTGAAACAGTTATATTAGATAAAATATGGAACGAAGGCAATACATTTACATAACTCATAATTAATTGAAACAATATGCTATATCCCAGTAAAGAGGATTCTCCCTACTTACAAACAGACACTACATAAATACATCTAGATGTGCATGAACATCTTGATTTTCTGTTTAATTGTCACTTTTCTATTGTATGCACATTCTTCCAAATTTAGTATACTCCATTCATTGCTGTACATTTCAACATAACAGTTTGAGGCTTGTCAGGTGCCTAGTAATTGAAACTTGTTGAGGTACAGCAAATTGATCACTCAATAATTAATTCACTGCCTGCTTTCCTGTATTTCAGATGAATAACAAACAAAAAAAGACAAACTGTTATAAATTTAGAAGATAATGAAACAATTAAGATTTCATCATAGAGCAAGATACGTGTGCATAGATGGAATAATTTTGTTCAAAGCTTTAGAAAGTATGAAAGAAGTTCAAGTTCTGCTCAGGATATAAAATTATTAAAATACTATATCCTAATGTTAGTCTGTCAAAATTACATATGTACTATTATTTGACCTCTTAGACTCATTTAAGGTGATATTCCCAGTATGAGAAAACAAAGAATTTTTCAAATTTTGACTGATCTCACTAGACTTAGGATAAAAGAAAAAGATCTTAATGTCCTCTTGAAGTAACAAAAAAGGCGAGAAATATTTAATGTGTTGTAAGTAGGATTAGCTGGCCAATATCATTAGCTACACCAAGAAAGATTGGTTAGCACATGACCAGAAAATATTTGGAATATTGGCATGTGGCGTTACTACTGTTCTTTTTGTTTTTGTTTACAAGAATATGAAGGAAACCTATAAATCTTTGTAACTAGCATCTTTGAATTGCTTCCTCATTATCTTGCTCCTCTGTACCTTATAGAATCATATCCATTGCATTTGCTGCTGCTTTTAATTCATTAAACAATTACATTGTAAATATGGAGTACATATTTGAGACATCTGAAAAATCAAGATATTATTCATTGTAATAAATTATGTGTGAACCTGTCATCATTCCTATTGTTCCTGTTCTGAAAAAAAAAATGAATTCCTTCTATGGCTGAAGCTGATATTAGGAGAATAAAATAGAAATGAATGCCCTACTGTCATTTTTTACTTGAGGAAGTATTTGCTTAATTTAATTGCTTTAATTGGTAAATATTCGGCAACAGTATTTCCTTCTAAATTAAAAAGAATATTTTATGAGAAAAACATACTTTTATGAAATGCAAGATTATTAAAATTTAATAATTTGAACATAAAATGTAACATGTATAAAGTTATTTGTCAATATGGAAGTTATATGTCCCTTCAATGTATTCATTTACTTTCTGTTGAAATGATACATTATTCTGACCAAAGCAGCTTAAGGGAGAAAGGTTTCACTTTGCTTACAGGTGCAGAGTGGATACAGTCCATCACAATACAGAATGTGGAAGATCAACAATGAAGCCAGCCTGACTGTCAGGAAGCAGAGAAAGATCAAGTAATCAAGCCAAGGCTTAAAGCTATTCACCCACCTCCAGTAACATCTTCCAGCAAGGCTCTAACTTCCAAAATTTCCATAACCTTCCCAGACACTGCCA